>NC_071285.1:2899831-3199831 GCF_943735745.2 Anopheles bellator | reverse complement strand
ACGAAATGTTTACGAGAGGCTCCACCGGGAACGCGTGAATGATAAATAGTATTCCGGAGTAGGGCCTTGTTTCGTCTTTCTCGAGGCGTGAAATGATAATCTCACCGGTGGTGGCCGAACCGCGAATGAGTTACGGCGCTTGCCCGGTCACGGTTTCTTTTCCTGTTCAATCTTTGGCCATCCTTGGCCACGCTAATGAGTCGACTTAATCAGGTGCCCAAAAGCCCAAGCGATCGATCGGCGCGGCTGCGCATTATTGTTTCCCCGTTGGGCCTATAATTGATTAAATCTTGCGCCCCATTTGCATGATTTGTCGTGGCTTTCCGGCGTGCCTGGCCTCGCGTGGCTTCGAAGATTACGCCACAGCGGTGGCTAACTTTTGCTTATTAACATCCTCATTCACAGGACTACCGCACCACACGAGTTGGCAGCTGATTGTGTGCTGATCTGGCGCCGATTCCTGTTCCGGAGCCTGTCCGGAGCGCGTGAAGAGGGATCCAATTGATTTCTCCCCTGAATTTATGCGCCCATTGCGGCTGCAGGCGGCATTCGAATCACGTTCGCTTTTCGCTTTTGTTTCAAGCCGGTGTGCCTACCGGGCCAGGATACATTACGAGGGTTTTATTGGACATTGTGCCGGCATTGGTCGTGGGGCATAAATTAGCAACGGGCACCGAGTGGCGAAAGTGTTTCGCTTCCGCGGAAGTGGAAGCCGTTTTTTTGTTGTCTGACGGCCGCGAGTTTGGCGATAAAAATCATAATCGATTCATTAGTTTTCATTGCCAAGACGGAACTATCATTTGAATTTTAATGATAAGCGGTGTTCGTGTGCGAATCGTGCAGGTTTCATGTCTTCATAAAGCGTTGGTTCCATAACGGGCCAGATCGTGTAATTCTAACACCGATCGGGTCCAACCTTGGTGTTGGGTTATTATCACTTAGTTTCATTATTTACTTTAAGCTATCCGTTCTCGAATGGATGGCCGGAACAGTTTATTGGTTTTTGATTGGATTATAAAAATTCACCATCAGACAACGGCCACTTAGCATCCTTACTATTTAATACCTTCACTCGAATGTAGATTTAGATACGATCTGACTTGGCTGGTGTCTGGAGGACTCTTCCCAAAATCAGCATAATCTGACGTCTCCGCTTGCCGTGCGCCAATCTTTCGATTTACGACCCACCAACGGGCTGCACCAGCCGGCATATCGCTGGCCAGCCGACCGGCTGATCCTGGCGACGATGATCGCATCCTAACCTCGCAACCACACTTACAGACCATAATCGAATTAAAACATCATCAAAAAGTGCCATCGCATAAATAACCGGCTTGCCGCTCGCTTTAAGCCGTTGTTGGCCGTGAAATGAATATATTAAAGGTTTTATCTCACACGGCTCGCCGTTCCGGAGTTTGGACGTTTTAGTTTGAATCATGCAGCGAGCGGGCTTTACTCATTCAGCTCGCTCTCGCTCCATCGTCTGGGGGTTGTTCAAATTTGCAATTACATATTAGACCAGGTTCCGGCACCCTAGTCCCGGGTGCTGCCTCCTCATGATGATGGGCTGGTGTAAAATTACGGATCAAGTCACGCTGCCGATCGATTCTGAGCTTCTCCCGTGGTGCTCCCGCTGCTACTGGATAAAGTTATTACATTTTGCGACTCCGGCGACTCCCACTGTCAGACCCGCCAACCGGGTCGGGTCTGTAGTATTATTGAATTACTGATCCGTAAATCATAAATTTTCTATGCCCGAGCAGCGGAACTCCGGAACCCTTTCGCTGCTGCTGAATGGGGCAGCTTCTGGGCTGCCGTTTCCAGTTGGCTGGCGAACCTGAATTAACCTCCAGCGACGACGACGACGGCCAGCGACTAGCGGAAGTTCCGGTGTTCGCTTTTATCAGCTTGCTGTTGTGTGATGGCCGAACCTTACTAATGTCAAACGATGCCGTGGGCTTTTAGGAGTTGGCGAGAGTGGGCTTCCCGTGGCGAGATTACAGAATTCGTACGGATTCGTCGGTGTGGGGCGGCCCCGAGCTGTACTAGTAGTGCTCAACAAACTAATAATCTGCCTCTGCCCATCTCCCAACCCAGCTAACGGAGCACTCCGTTCCGTTGGAAGTTGTCGAGAGCTGGGGACCAATTTTCGTACCCCAAGTTGGACCTCGGAATCATACACAGGGCGACAACCAGGCTAATGTTCATTTATTCACCACCCAGAGCCTGGTCGGTCCTCGGAAAAGTGAGAGTTTTCATAGCCCAACTCGGGGCCACTCGGGTGTTGGAAGGACGAGCGTGGCCGATAGCAATCAATGGAATACCAACATAATTTATGCCCACCGCTCCCGATCACACGCCGCCGACCACACCGAAAGGATTTCGGAATGTTTTGGTGGGGCGCGGTCGCGGAATGCACTTCGCACTCCAGGGCCAGGACCAAAATCCAGTAAAGGATCCAGAGGATATTCACAGCACGTTCCGGCACGGCACGGTCCTGGTCGTCGTCGTGTGGACATCTCCAACCCTCGGGGAGCTATTCCCCGGAGCAGATTGGAACGGGGGTTCTGCCGTGCCGAGGGAGCCTTGCCCTTGAGTTCGGGGATTCGATGTATTGATTGTTTGTTGACCATCGCCATCGGGGCCGTCGTATCGATTGGGTTCTTCCCGGACCGTCGTCCATAGAGCAGTCTAGGGCGCCGTATGCATTATGAAGTAGCCATCGTAGCCACCGGACAAGGGACGACACCGGACCGGACTTGCAATTGCGCATGATTGCGCTTTACGATTATCGGTGGGTTATGAAAAAATAATCAACTTATTGGATGCTCGAATATTAATGATATAATCTTGGAGAATGTAAAAATAATTGGCCAACAACTGCTTCTACATGCGATGCCGGCATGTTGCAGCTGGACCTTCTGTTCATCGTTATGTGTATTGTTATTGTTCGGAAGGATCATGCACTTTTGGTGGAATCCAGATTGACCCCATTGCAGCATTATATTATTTCATATTATATTTTTATGTTTTCCCAACCCGTTTTCGCCTAAGGCTGTGAGTTTGACCTTTCCCGTTCTAGTTCGCCCGGCCTTATCTCCCGCTTCGAAACATTCGGACGGACTAAAACTATACATTCCGAATTCCGGCGGCCCACAAAGTGCGGATTTCGCGACCACAGCATTCCCACGGTTGCCTTGGGCCGGAGTCCGTTCGCAAACATTAAAGCGTATGCTACGCTAGTTAAGCGAGGAGATGAATTTCTTTTTAAATGGCGGAACAAATACATTTTTGACACACAGCAACGGCGAGGACGCGGGCGATTTGGAGTCCGAACCTCTCCCAGCCCGTTTTTGCCCCGGTTGTGTGCGATGCGTGGCTCCGAGCATAATTGAAAATTATGACTCAATTAAGCATTGGCCCGGGGGGAGGTGGTAGGTTGCAAGGGGACGATGTTTGGCTGATGGGCAGTTCCATTTCCAAACGGCTTTAAAGCTATTAACGCAGAGGGTTTCGTGCAGTTTCGGATGGAACTTTAACGTAAAGGTTGCGAAGTAATTGAGTTGCTGTCAGTAATATTAGTTATAAAGTCATGTTACGAGCAAGAAAGTAAAAAAAAATCCAAATCATTATAGGAATGGCTTATGAATAGTTAGAGATCGATGCGACACAATGTCGAACTACAAAGGAATGGCTGAAGCAATCTTCTGATCAAAGACTTTTGTTTTAATTTAGCGTTTTCAGCCTTTAACGGCTCGTTGGAAGGTGGAACCAGAAACGGAAAGATAGTTTCGATACGATATTGTCTCGCATTTGAGACCATTCCGTATCATAAAGCGTGTCCGCAGTGTCCGTCGGCATCTCGACTGCATTTCCTGCGATTGCGACTGCATTTCAAAGCCACTGCGGCTCATCATGCGCTTCGATGCATTCGCATCACGATTCACGGATTCGGATTGGTTTGGGGGCCAAAACCAGTAATGATAATAATAAACCGCGAACCGAACGGTGTCCGATTTTCATTTCGAACGAGCGCTTTGTTGTTTTCCGCAGAACTTTCCGCTTTTCAGCGAGGCCTCGTGACTTCTTTTGTTAAATATTTCATTTTTGTGCTCGCTTCTCGGCTCTCGGTATTATATTCGGGAGCCCGTACACTTGCCCGAGATTTTCTTTTCATTTTCCGCATCGGAAGCGATTATTTGGCCTCGCTGGTGGAAAGCCTTTGATGCGCGTCGGACAGTGGGAAACTAATTTTAAAATACATCAATCCGAACAAACCGTGCTCATTCAAGCCGAAACAACATTCAGCGACGTGAATACGTTGTTAGAAAACAAAGTTCCAATCGGCACACAGATAAATGGGCCGGTTTTTGTGGGGTCTTTGTGGGGCCAACATATCAGTGTTGCTGGCGGCTGGTCATCACCCGGCAGAGCCTCCCAAAAAGCCGACCCGTCCATCATCGCTGATCGTTTTCTTACAGTCCGCTCGTCGGGCTCGAAGGCTCGACCTCGGAAACCGGGGGGGCAAAAACAAACGTCACTGTATTTTATGCTCGGCCTCCGTTCATGCTGCCGGGCCGGGCGCGTACAGCATGAAATTTATTAATTCAATTACCCGCACGTCACTTTCACGAGCGCTGCACATCGCTTTTTTGCCTCTGTCTCTCTCTCTGGCCGTGCTGTGTTTCGTGACACTACCGTCACCGACGGACGCAGTGGACACGGTGGTAATTGAGCAATAGTGCGCTCCGACAACGACCGGGCTGCACAATCATTGCGTATGTTGTTTGCCTTGGAGCTTGGGGAAGCAAAAAAGGGCGACACCATCAGCGTGAAAGGGAGCACTCCGGACTACGGGTCTCCCGGGTGGGTGCCTCGAGTTTAATAAATCAATTTAATAATTTGTTGAACCAATTACGCGCGAGTGCGCGATACGCGGATCGCGGTTCCATTTGCCACCCACGGAACTGGGACCATCCCCGAGACCCGGAACACAACAGGGAAACAAATGATAGGCAGAGGAAGATGGAACAAATTTAAGGCCGGTTAATTCGCCAGCATAAAAAAAACGCGTGTGGGGAGAAAGATTAATAAAACCAAAAAGAAAGGTTGGCCCCGAACCGATGCGAGTGAAAACGATACCGACCTGCGACCCGCCGCCCGTGCAATGTTTTTGTATCGAAGCCTTCCATTAGGACCTCCCCCCCCCCACCGGTGGCCATTTCATTTGTCGCTATTTTGATTCACGGGCCCCGAGCGGCCAGAGTGACAATTTAATCTAGTTAGTTGAAAGTTTCCATCTCGTGGAACGACGGCCGACAATCCGGCGCTCCAACGGCTGCTGCTGCCGAGGATCGAATGATGGTGATGGCAACCAGCAGCAGCATCGCTCCGACGAGCGGCATTCTTCTGGGCGCGGGCTTCAATTGGCCATTTAGCACATTGACGAATGGTGGCTGTCATAGTTGTAATGGATTCGCCGAACGCACGCCTCTTAATCCGTCCCTTTGGAGCGTTACTTCGAATGTTCGATTTCGTGCTTTGAACATGATTCTGTGGCGGAGAGGTGATCGTATTAACAAAGTTTTGATTGTGATCAACCTGCTTTTCGCTGATAAAATTATTATTAACAAAGATGTTCCGACGAAGAAAGATTAACTCCTTGTTCCGTCGGACCCGACGTAATCCGTCGTGTCACTCCCAGGGTCCGGGTGTAATTTCTCGGGTCACTCATAAGCATGATGCATCTGAAAGGGCGTAATTTAATTTACGACCACACATCCCATCCCGCAGAAGGATGCTGGCTGGCTGGCAAGCTCGTGCGTGCAGTTTAACGATCTCGACGTTCTCTCAGGTCGGTTCTACTGGGGTCCAAGGGCGACTCCACCGGTACACCACGTGGCACTAGTTGCCGTGGCAGCCAGCCAGGCCCTGCCGTTGTTGCTGTTGGCTACAGGGCTACATATGCGTTTCAGTGACTAATCAAACCAATCAGTATCATTGGATTCGGATATCTGAGCGACGTGTTAGATTTGTGGGCAGCCATCAATTGACGCGGTGGTTTCCAAGGCGCGAACCATGTGCCATAAACGGATGAGGGACAGACACGCGCTCAGACTGCGCCCGGTCCATTTGGCTCGATTTATTCAATTATGAGCCCTATTCTAACGCACCACGGCGGCTCAACAATAATAATGACGTTAGTTTCTTCGCGCCCACACATGCATTAGCGATGGCCAGAACCGAGATGTGTAGGATGCGCCCGGCTTTGTGGAGGCGTTGCTCTGGACCATCTCCGGATGACGACGACGACAAACCCGGGGCAGACCTGGGGCCAAGTAGAACCAAGGCTGCCAGGCCAGGTTCTCTCGGTGAGCAGGTCCACCCGACGAAGGGGAAGGTGTGAATCCAGGGAAACAATTGTGTTGGCAAACCGGCGCACCGGATTAAGAACAGACACACCGTGCTCGGATGTGCTCATTCTCCGGCCCTCGGCATGATAGGTTGAATTATGAGTTAATTAAATAATCTTCAGCAAATATTCGCAAGGAACGCAGCTCGGCCGAAACCGGGCCAACCGGGCCAACCGGGCAGCGGGAAGGGGTTACAGAAAGGATGATTGATGGGCACGCCGATTCCCCATATTTGCTCGCGGCCCGTGCTCTCGAATTTAGCTTCGGTCGAGCTTGCTCCGCTTCGCTTGCAGTTTCTGTGCAAACTGCCATAAACGGCGCCATTCGATGTGCTCTCTCTCGCTGCTCGGCGGATTAATGCATCACTTTCCCGGGGAGATCCCGTAATGAAGCGAAGCGAAGCGAGGGGCCACGGCGGGATATCTGCTAGCGATCGAGAGTCAGAGAGTCAAATAAATCTTCGACGCCGAACAACTGAGCAACAACTGTTTTGACAGATGTCAAGATGCAGAAAATGGGGTTTGAGTTTTGAGGGATTACATTAATTGCGGTTTTCCCAGTGGGCACAGTGGGAAATGGGAACCGAACCGTGTTCCATCTTTAAGAAATCCAGTTCAACCGAGTGTGTAAACAGGCCGGGGTCAGGTCAGGCTCAGCTTCGGTCAGTCAGCTCTTTTGAATCCTTTGATGGCCCGAGAAGTACACAGAACGGTTACGGTTTATTTTTAATGGACCTAAATTATTTACACCAAGCGTAATCAATCACTTGGGCCGACCCCAATCCGGTAGCGATATCACCATTGCAGAAACGTTTATTTTCTGCAGCGCATTTCCACATTTACTCCTTACCCGGCGGCAAACTCCATTTGAAACTTAAATATTGGAACTAATCAAATCCTGTGCGCGACGTGTAAACACTCTGTGACTCATCTCACCCCAGGGTAGTAAATCTTTCGAGAACTTTGACGCACTTTACACTCTGCCCTGGCGCATCGCATTTTTAGTGCCTCTTTTCGCAATGCCAGCCGGGTGTAAACATTTTCATTCAACAAACATTAAATTGAATTCCGCCTTTCAAGTCGATGTGGCTGGGGGGTCGGTTAATTAAAATACGGCTCTCCAGAGCAGGATCTTCTTCAAAAGAAGCTGAATTATCAAAGGGCCTTAACAGGTTGCTGGTCGGTCGTTTTTGAAGCATCAGAAGTACATCAAATACGGACATCATGCTGAGTTGCTAAGGCAACCGACTCTGTCCCTGTGATTGCAAAAAGATTCGCCTTCACTCGGCGTGATTTTTTTTTTGCCATATCTTCATGATTAAGTCTTCAAGCTGCAGTGCAGTTACTGCCCGCCCCCCGAACCCTAAACGGACCGAATGTTGCCAGGCGTAAGAAATGTAATTAAGATGAAAGTATCTTCCGGGACCGGCAGAGGTAAAATATAATTCTGACTATGCGCAGGATATGCACGTGATTCCGGCCACCACGCTACCTGTACAGAAAGTTAAACAACGCAAAAAAGTTGGCTCTGCTGTCAGCGAACGTAATTAAACATATGTAAATGAGTGGGTCTGTAGCAGAAAATCACGGTGCAACGGTTGAGCTGCCAAGGGCTGGCAAAGGATTCGCGTGGTACTAATCTCGGCGAACGTGTAGTAACCGTGCTGTCCGTGGTCAACGACTGGAGAGGAGAGTGTAACATTTTGTAACATCTGTTGTTGGCATGTTGGCCTTTACGCTAGCGTTGCACCGGTCGAAGCACTCCGTGAGCTATGGAATTCGTAGCAGCTGGAACAAATTAAGTAGGAACATCGAGTTGCCATGGAAACTAACACTTAATGCACACTGTAAACTGTTTGCTGTTTTAGTTCATTCATATGGGGTTTGCTGCTACGAATAAAACTCAACACTTTGTGGAAAGTAACGTTTCATTTGAAGCTTCCTTAAGATCGAACCACAACAACTAACAAGCCTCGTTGATCGTAGCAACCGTAAGTAGGACCCGTCTTAAAATAACAGCTTTTTTTATAACCAAGCCCACACGCTAGCTTGCGTGGCTTTCTTTAAAAATAATGTCTGGATGTCTGGGGTGCACTAGCCTCAATCCACTTCCAGGCGCTTCTTCCCGGCCCCAAACAGGGTTGTTCGATGTGTAACAATATGCACATTATGCTGAACCCTAACAATGGGCACTAAAAACAAATGCTCAGCCACCCCTTCGGGCTATGAGCTATGCGTCGGTTGGCTCGGACGAGTGATGAGATGCACAGAGTTAACCGCTGAAAAGCACAACATTAGTTCGTCGCACCGAAACCGAACCGAATTGCCTTCACCGTATTGCTGCTGCCTTAACCGTCGTCAAATACGGACACGTACCCTCTCGGCTGTAGTGCTGCCCGCAGCAAATTTAATTACAAAAGGTAATTGAAATAAATTATGACACACCAACTTTATTCGCCGTGTTGCCCCATCAAAGTGGTCTATGCGTAGCTTCTATGCTTTTCTCGCCCCATCCTGCTGCTAGAGAACGGCCTGCTTTGCGTATAGTCCTACCCAGTTTCGCTTGCCACCTCTTTGGAGCCGTTTGACTCTTTTCTTCTAGCTAACGACCATTTGCTTCACGTTCGCTCGGGCGAGATTAAGTTGGAGTTGCGAGTCTTCTTAGAGAATGGTTTTATTAAGTTTTCACTCATTAAACTTTTACGAGTCTGTTCACGCGGACGCCCGTGGCCTGTGTTAACTGTTTGTTTGTTTTGGTGCCCTGGAGCCTGCCGTGTCTCTATGGAGGTTTTATTTTCTATCCACCATCCGCGGCCAACGGTTTACAGGTGGATTATAAGGTAATCGCGTAATTTAGTGCACAACCGAGCCGCGCCGGACCGAGAACCGGATGAATCGTCGGGCACTGTCGCGCGGAGCAAAAATCGTAAAGCAAAATTTATGAGCTATCTCATGGCGGAGCACCAATCAGGAAGCCAATTTTCTGCCCCATCAGCCCCGGTGGCCAATGGGTTGTGCAATATTTTATGCTCAGCTCAGCGCACTTCTTGGCCCGTTAATTGATCATCCATCATCGTATTAATCCACGTTCGATTGCACCGTCGCGACGCGCCGATACGGTCTGAGATGGCCTGTCACCTGGCACTGAGAGTGGCGTTTCGTGTAACTCTTCTAGGTGAAAGCGCACTCAAGTGGCACACGGTCCATGGGGTCCATGGGAAATTAGTCCGACCTGAAGTGTTGGAATAAAAAATAATATTAAAAAAACCTGGAACTCGACAAGTTAAGCTTTGAGAAAAATCTGTTCGTCTGATCATTTCTTGAAGACTTTCTGGCACTTTTCATAGATTTCACATTGAAAATAACACAGGGAGTCTGGAGTCTGATTGATTCTGATCCGTTTCGCCCAGGGAAAGAAAAACCCAGAACGCTGCCAGCGGAAGATTCCCCATTTCCGGGGCGAGCCCATTCAGGGAAAAGCCATGCATTCAAACAGCTGTTTAAGACCTTGCTGAAAAGGCAGTCACTCACGCAGAGCTCTAATGCCTGAAGCCGTGCCACGCGATGCTTTAAATTCGGTGTGTTGGGAAACGGTAAACTACGCGTATCGCTCAGCTGCTATCGCCCCAGTGGCCCCGCAGGGCATCGTACATCGTGCATATCCATTCCACGGAAACACGTGGTGGTGAAGGTGGTCGTGGTTCGCCCCAGACGCCCCGGCCGCTTCCTGTGCCTCGACCGATTCGACATTTCGATAAGCACCCGACAGGCCGAGACTTGCGTTTCGCTTCCGGCTCTGTTATGCCGTGGAGCCCCGTGCTCGTCGTGCGCCATCTTGACGTGAAGCTATCGTCTTGATAACGCAAAATGGTTGTAATGACAAAGGCCCGAAGGCACATGTGCCGGAGATGGGATGGGAAGCTGGTTCCGCTGGGAAGTCTGGTTCCGACCGTCGGGTGGACCTTTACCAACTAACCGGTGGGTGCACCGGAGCGGCGAACGTTCGTTGCCGAATCTTGCGGTTTCGGTCTGGCGATAGACGGATCGATTCGCCCAGGTTGGGCGATAGAATGCCGATCTAGAAGAAGGGGTTACCACAAAACCGATTACTCTCTCCCTTCCTTTTCGGGTTGATCCAGTTTGGGAGTGAAATTCTGACATACTGCACTTAATCCCGCATCGCCCGGTAATGGATGCGAAATTGAGCCTCGCATGTGGTACCTGCTGCGGTGCCGGCGGGCCACAGATGGTGGCACTTCTTGGAGAATGGCTTCGGTAGGAAAAAAAACTAGCAAAACTTTCATCAAATCCACCCGAAGGAGCTCTTCTGTCGCCTTCTTTCTATTGCTTAGAATTGCCACAAAACGGGGAAAGCATCATTCAGAATAATGTTTCGGGCTGTGGTTTTGAGAATTAAATTAGTTAAGAAAGGCTTCCTTGTTTTAAAAGTTTAAATCTGAAGCCACCCTTTAAAGCTTAACACCCTTTAAATATTCGTGAAAGTACATTGTAAGTCCAGTTGTTAGTGAATTCAGCTCCTGGTGCCGTTGAACAGTATTTACTGGCCGCTGGCCGCATATATTTTCTCGCATACGGGCCGCGTAATGCATTGCTCTCTCCCTTCGTAGTTCGCATTAAGAATGGTAATACAGAAGGGATTAGTTTTATGGACCAGACCGGATCCGGACGGATACCGGTCGGTTCGCCGTCGGTCGGTCCTGGAGCGGAATGCGCGGTGGCCTTTCCCGTACGGTGCTCGCGAGACACAGCACTTTCGGTATGGAGATTATTGGCAAAAGATTAAAATTTATGGTCAATGATTGTTCTCCCGTTTTACTGTTTTTTTTTTGCGCATGTTGCTTCAGTTCCGTCTGAGGTTGTTCTCCGTGCTTCCAGAGCGGAGCAGCTTATGCTGCCCATATATTGTGCCGATGCCTCCGTATAATGCTGATTCAGTGCATCCAGAGGAAGATTGTAACGACCACCACCACCACCCCGATAACCGAGAACCCCGTACCGAGAGCTTCGGGCGCTTTCGGGAGCTGGACTCCTTGTCTGGCTCCAAAGACGCCGGTTTCCAGTGACTTGCGGGCGTAGATTGACTAAACGGTTCAACCGGGGCCCGGGGTTTGGTCAACACAAAAACCGGGCAGCTTCCTCCAGCTTCATCCAGCCCTTAACGGACCTTCGCTAGATCCTTTCGCTTGTGGCTCGTGCCCCTGCAAGGAATGTTAACTGCTGCGCTATTATTTTATTAACATTAGAAACGATCTGCTTGGCCCGGGGCAGGTTGCATTATTTTCGTTGCCAGTCTTCGAGCCCTCGTGAGGTACCTGTTGTGATTTTATCGAACTCGCCCACTCGCCCACCGGTGCGCTATTGACCATTGGGGAGCATGGCTTTCGAAGCAAGTGGCGAACGGTCCGGTACTTTCTTCGAAGGGGACTTCACCTGCGGGCACGTACCCACCTGGCGCCCAGAATGCGCCAGAAAGTGGTGCAAGGAATGGCAAAAGTGGTTGGTGCTCAAAGAAAGTCTTGATTCTCCTTCTCGGGGTCGTGTGCGCGGAAGCGCCTCCTACATTTCACGGGGAACGCTTCCGGTGGTCAACGTGGGGCTATCGGGCACATTAGCAGCAAAGAGCACCAAAGTGGCTTATCGATACATTGTGATACAGTTCACGGTGGTGCGCCGTGCGCCTTCAGGGCCAAGGACCACGGCAACGCGCTCGGCGTGGTATAAATCACGTATCAACCGATCGCACACGCGAATCCACTGCCGTACATGGCCGTCGCGCGGAACGCATGTTCGTTCGACGGACAAAAAACGACAGATACATGCTAGCGACAGGGCTTCACCGGTTCCTGCGGAGTCTGCGGCCCCGGGAATCGGATGCACATTCCAAGCCTCGCCCGACTCAACTTACTGGGCAGCGTGGGCAGCAAAAGCGTGCCACGGACCGTTACATTGGCATATCTAGATTGATAAAAAATATGGACAGAGAAAGCACGCCACCGTGGAGGCCGTGGCCGCTAGTTTATGAACTCAAATTGCAACCTTCTCGGGAGTACTCAACGTATAGTGATCGTGCGCCGTTAAACTCTCTGCTTAATTTGCTTTGAAACAATTAAATCGAGGTTAAACTCGATTCCCACACACTCGAAAAATTATGGAAATTTATAGAAATAGATTAACAATAGTCTTTGCTGAAGGCCAATGCCGAGATAAGTAAGTAGATTTTGAATAAAATAAAACAAGCTTTTTGGTCCACTTTAAGACATCCTTTGATGTAATCGGCAAAACTGCTCGAATCAGCTCGAATCAGCTCGAATTGTGGATTGCTGCTTTTCCACAAAATAATTCAAAACACCAGACGTGACCGAAACTAGTGGACCTATTGTGAACACGATGTGCTTCTTGGGGGATTTTTCCAACATCAAAGTACATTGTAATTGGAATTGAAATTGATAGCTTTGGGGAACGAAACGAAAAATTTCCCCACCGAAAACCTGGGCAAAGCAAACAATGTTCCCAAAGGCCACCGCCTTCTTTGCTGCCTGCATTCCTATTGCTTTTTACTTCTGTCCCGGAGCTCCCCTTAAAAACGCTGCTGCTGTTTACTTATAATCGAGCATTAAAATAAAACGTACAATGTTTAGTTTGACACTCGGGCTGATGATGTCAGGGCTCGGGTTCTCGGGAATCTTTTTCTACCTAGAACAAAGACCTGCCGACCGAGACCACCACCATCTGCTGCTGCTGCTGGGCGCGGCGTTTCGCCTTTGCCTTCGAGCGTAAAATCGCTTCAAGGAAGCACAATAAACAAACAGAACGAAACCGGCAGGCAGCGTCTTGCACTTGGGACTCTCTCTCTCGATGCATCTCGAGTGTGTCGATGCATTCTCCGTTGCGTTCTCGAGCTGCTGCCCCGGGGCAAGATACTCCCCGCCCAGACACCGGGTTGTCCGTCGAATTCTTGCTCCTAAGACGGGGTTCATTGTTGAAGAATTGCACGTCACCCGTTGCCGTGTGTTGATCCTTTCTAATCCTGACGGTGACTCTTGCCTAGGGTGTGTGGGGTCCAGGACCAGGACGTTTGCAGGACCAATTCTCCCTCCTGCAGATGAGTCGAAAATGAAATACAAATAATTCAAGTTCCTAGTCTGAGAGACCTGGGCTGTCTGTGTTTGCATGCCGTCGGAAACAGAGGGCAATTTGTTAGCGTGACCAAATAACTTCATCCTGTTTGGGTTTCATTAAATGTGGGCCCCTCCCTTTCGGGACGTTCGGGGATGAGCTGAGTTTTCGAGAAACACAACGAACGGTTCCTAAAACATCCTGATACTTTAAAGTTTAAAATTGGTCTTGGAATTCCTGTTAATTTTCACTGGAAATTTAAAAAGATTTTCATTTATTTAATTGAATCAGCACATTACTTCTTAGTTTAGCTTAAAAGCAAAGCGCGGAAGTGATCTAAAGGGTCAATGTCTAGAACTATGTATACATTCCATGTACCACGATCATCGCTTTTGTCGGTCGCGCCTTTCTAGGCACCATCTTGGCCTTGACCACTTCTTACACAGCACGATCTGGAAGCAGCTAATGCGACCCTAGGTATAGAATAGGGTGCTAGACAATCGATCCGAACGACATCGGTTCGAACCCTTCCGTAATATTCAAATGCATTTCCCGATTCGGCTTTTCAGAACGGAAGTGTTATTTCTTTGGCTACGCAAAGCGCCCCGCTACGATATGCCGCCGAAGAGTTACCCGAACATCAACCCACTGCCGGCGGAACAGCGCGCGCGGCATGCCTTTGGGACTTCCGTAATGTCGACGACGTCTTCGACGGCTGCATGCAAAGTAGTGCCGCGTTCGCTCGATTTGTTTAACTTCCTGGTTTTAACACTTCCAACAGAACAGTGGCGGATGACTCATTCCTGCGCCAGCGCCAGGAAAAGTGAAAGATAATCTATTGGATTCCCATGAAACGGCCCCTTTAGTGGGACCAACGGCGAAGAAGCTGACGCAACGCTCGGTAGCTCCGGGACCGTCTTAACGCTCGAGAGAGATGGCCAAGGTTTGGTGCACGACCCTCCGAGCGTAAGTGGGTCCCTGTGTCAATCATAAATTCGCGTCCCGCTGAATGCAGATGTTGGCGTCGTCGTCTGCGTGCAGCTGCAATAAACCGTGGTGCCGCGCAGTGCGTAGCTGTAAAGCCCCAAGCCCCGCCGCTGTTCGCCAACGCGCCCGGACCGGCCCGGAACCGGTTGGGTGTGGCTAGGTATGATTTATTAGATCATCAACTTCTTCTTAAAGCGCCCACGTTTAGTGGACAGATAGCAGTTTATTAGCGGTTCTCGGCAAGGCGGTCGATCGTCTGGTGCGGTGCGATCCCATCCTCCGAGAGGAGCCCAAGAAAGAACCTTTTGTTTCTTCACCGTTGCTGGGGCCCTCAAGAAATCCGTCCCCAGCCCGGGTGCCTGATAATGGGCATAACCTGTAAAGCGCCTTATAAAGAACAAAAAGTAGCTCGCTCAGTCGCCATCGTCTCGGTGCCAGTCCAGTGCCGGCCTCCGTCTAGAATCGTCCTACGCGCAACATCTGGCTCCGCGGTAGCCAAAACGGGTACACGCAGGCTAAGGGACCCCAAGAGTGCATGGCATGATTTGTCATTGGAAGTTGTTGAAGTTGTTTCACGCGCATTTGCCTTTGACAGGCGCGATAGGCGAGACCTCCCTCTTGCAACCCGCTCTTTTCTCGCATCTAATCGAACCAACGAATTCCATCGCCATCCACGCGACGCGGCGTATCAACCGGAGGCGTTGTTGGCGGTGTTTGCGACTGCACCGGACCGGGACCTGATCTGTGCGCCTGTTCGCGTGTGTCTGGCCCCGCGAGACGCCAGTCTGACCGGGCGCCGCCGATACTGGCCGGTGGGTGGACAGGATTATTGAGAGGATCGAAGTGCTGCGGCGGGTTGATGGCGCTAAAAGGGTTCGCCTTGGAAGCGTTCGGCGACTACCGCGGGTCTAATGGGAGCGAGCCGTTAGAAATAGTGGTAGAGCCGCTCAAATGGGTTGCCCAACGGTTTTGCGCACGCTTCACGCCTGGGCGGTCTATTTTTAACTAACCCGGCTTAGACGATCGAGATCGAATTACCGAGCCTGACACACGGGGACTGATAATCAATTTCGATCATCAAATATGAGTTCGATCGTTGTTTCAGGTGCATCTTCTTGTGATTTAAATAACAAACACTGCTGACAGTGTCAGGTTGATAGACAGATTGACCTACTGATACACTTATTGTTATGAGTAATTTATTTATTTTTAAACAGCCACGTCCAAGAACAGTCGTTCAGTTTCAATTTCACCGTAGATCTAATCCCCCAACACCTCTCGGTATCGTAGGCCATCGACGGTTACGGCGGCTCCTTCTTCGTTTTTGAAGAAAAATGGTCCGATGATGCCACCAGACTAAACTCCGCTCCAAACAGTCACTTCAGTGTGAGTTGAATACTCACCACTTTGGAAAAAAGTTTTTAATATTTCCCAATTTTCTGCTAGCGTATAGTGTCCCGTTTAGCAAATGTTATGGTTTTTAACTAAATTTTTACAATTTCAGTTTTTAATTTATGAATTGAATGCAGTTTTTAATTTTAGAAGAACGAACCGGGCCGTATTTATTAATTTAACTTAATCTAACTTAAGAAGATTATTTTAAACACTACACTAAACCTCCACTTCAGAATAGCCTTATCCCGGGCTAATTCGGTTGTTTCAGAATGCAGTTTGACGATTTAAAAATCAAGTAATTGGTAGTTTACAATCCAAACCCTTTATGAACCACCCTGTACATCGATCACATTTCATGTTTCGTACAAGTAGAACTTTCTGAATGACTTTTCGTTCTTCTACTAAAGCAGGATCGATACTTTAAATATAAAAAGCTGTTGGATATTTTATGTTCTGATTTAAATCGAAAAAATATATTCACAAAAGAGTGTTTTACTGATTTCCACGCTGCGCCGTGATTTGAGTTTGATTTCCGACACACAGCAGGTCGCCTTGTCAGTCGGATCGTCTGCTCTGAATATTGCAATGACTGAATATGTTTCCCCATGTTTTTCCGCCTTCAACCCAAAAAGTCTCTCATGCAATATTCGCCGTCACCGGCGCTTCTGAAATGAAGCCATTTTTTCGAGATCGTTGACACGCCACTCGATGCCGCGATGATCATTGAATCACCATACGATACCATCCTGTCGCTCCGTTTCACTATTTTGCTTCGTTTCACAAGTTTGGCAGAACGTTTTTCGCCCACTTCCGTGGCCGGCACCGGCACACATTCGGAAGCGAATCCTGCCCCGGGAGTAGCGTAAATTATTCGGGAACATTTTTTCGCCCGAACCCAGCCCAACATTCCTGGCAGCTGGGTATCTTCCCGAGGAGGGCGCGGGGTGTGCAACAAGCACCGTTCCGTTCCCCATTCCCGAGCGAGCTGCAGATCCGCTGATCCGGGGCGGAGGACCGAACGCATAAAAATGCACCATATTTTCGGTGAGAGTTTTTACGTAGCCCGCAGCATCCCGTTTGATGAAGTTTCCGGCAGCAACTAGAGACCCGCGAGCCCGGCGCGCTATCGCTAATGTAGATCGTAGATTCTGATCCCAAAGGTACTCGCTCTTCACGATATACTCCGGTTCTGTGCCTGGGTTCCCTGGGATTAAATTTGAATAGAGAATTTATTCAACTCACTTATCACTCACTGGCTGGGGGCCAGGGAACCCAGACAGACGGAGAGCGCGAGAATTCGAGAATCCTTCCTGGCCTTCGCACGGCGTTCCGGTTTCCGGTTAAACGGTGTGAACTATTGCATCTGTTTAGTGGGACCGAAGCGCGCCGAGGATGCGTCCCGCTGTTCCCGATCCGAGCACAAAGGTGATAAAGTTGTATGACGGTGGCCACACGACGGAGGCCATTTGTCGAGGTCCGTGTGGCGGCAACAGGGATAAATATTCATTACTCACGCTCTCCGAGTGTGCGCCGAGTTGAAAACGGACTGCCCGTCATCTGGCCCCCTTTTTTTTTTTTTTGTTCGTGTCCTGTCCCGCTGGACCCAAGTTTCAATCGATGCCGGAATTGGTCCGACACCGCCCGCCCGGCTGATCAATCTTGTACGGAGTCCGGGTTTTGCATACGAAAGCGGATCCAATTTACACAACACTCGCGCGACGAGCCACGTTGACGTTGACGTCGGACGGAATGTAATGAAGGCGATATTCGGTGTGGATTCGACCTCGTCGTCGTCGTCGTCGTCGGAAGTGTCTCATCCTCGGTGGTTGGATGGGAAGATAAACGACACCCAATCGCTGGCATCGTTGGGCAAGGTAATGCTCCCGACATCCCGGCTGGATATTTATGACGATCGACTCGGTCTGGCACTGTTCACTGACCCCGCGAGGAAAGGTCTTCCGGTGTGGCGTGGTCCTCAACATAGCCCCGGGAATTTTTTCCGGACACTTCGTTTCCCTTTAAAAAAGAGTCTCTAAATTGAGAAGAAATACGAACCGAGGGCCGGGCGTGTCTGTGGCATACATGGGGTGTGAAAACAAAAACATACACCCGCGGCGGCGGGCGTGGATTCCTGGGTCTGCGCTGCTGGTGTTGGATAATTTGTCACATCATCCCACCGACGAGGATGCGGACGACAGGCGCGCATAAACGCCCTCGAGAGCGACAAAGATCTCGAACGACGCGAAGACGAGGGAACAAATTAACGGAACCTACGACTACTACTACTGCTGCTGGCTGGCTGGCTGGTGCCTTCGGGGGTCTCTCCGTCTGCCTGTGGAGCGCTTCCTCGCGGAAGCTGCGTGCGTGGGTGCCATGAAAAATCACCCTCTCCTACACACGGGCCGTTTTGTATCACGGTTTGTTCACACGGCGAACCGGGAATCAATCACACTCCGGTAGCGGGTTCTGGGTTCTTGGGATTACGTCTGGCTTTTTTTTTCGGTGTCGATTCTGAATTCCCATTTAGGCGAAGGGTTTCTTGCCGCGAAGGCGTCGTTGTCTGCGGTGCTTTATGGTGTTGTGCTCAGCTTGTGTTGTTTTCGGTCCACAACACACAACAACGTAAATCCCATTTATTGGACACCGGTTTGGAGGGTGTTTTAAAATCAGTACTAATCGGGCATAATCTGGCCGAACGGATAGCGAAGTGTGGCTGACTGAGGGTCCACTGATTGCTTGCCCCTAGGCTCTTCTTGAGGCTAAAAACAATCATTACCCAGAGAGGTCCTTGTAAAAGGCCGAGATCGATCCGAGTTGTGGTTGCCGGGGCCAACTCCAACAGAACACGTTCGCCAACAAAACCAACATGATGATGCAGCTAAAAAGGAGACGTTCTAGGGCGCTTTGGTCGCCCGTCAGGTAGCGGCTTGTTTTGTGAGTTCTTCTCCGTCCGGTTGCCTGTGGTCACCGGAAACCGGGCTTCGGATTGATTTCTGGGAAGGGATCTGTGTCCACCTGGGTCCTCCAGTTACGGTGGCAGGTATCGTGTCGTCCGGGACCGAAAGCAATCACCACGGGCCCCGGGTCTCATCCGATCGATTGTTGTCATAGGACTTGAAACTGCGTGCGTACGTAAGATGTATTTTTGCTGTGTTCATGCATTTTTTACCTTCTGCCGGCTTGAGATAAACGCGGGCCCGAGGATCGGCCCCGGAACGCATCCCTTAATCCCGGTCTATCCCGTACCGCAACCGAGTGCCGAGTGTCGAGTGCCAAGTAAGCTGAAGGATTAATGTTTTTCTGTTTGCTTTGGGTGCCGCTCTCTCTCCCGGGGGTCCCCGGGATTCTAGGGATCAATATCCTGTGCGGTATCATCTACAGGACACGTTTGTGCAAAAACCGAACCCAAACCGCAAACCTCGGCTCGTTGTGCGCTGACTCAAAGTGTGTCTATTGGTCGGCTTCCCGTAGGAAAGGAGCATGTCTGCTGCATCATGGCACACAGTCAGCCGTTCGTTACCGTGGCAGGAACTGAAATGCAGTTCCACCGGGGGGGAGATGAAGTGAAAAACATATTTCTGGTTGTGAGTTTATCCTGTGCCAGTTTTTTTCGCATACACGACCGAAGACGATTGGCTTCGGCCGAAGGATAAACTCAATCATCTGATTCCAATACGTCCGATGACAGAGAAGCTGTCTGGTGATTGTGGTGCAAGAAATCTTGCTTGCTCGATACTTGCCCACCGCCGGCTAATGAAGTAGACAAGATGGGTCCATGTTTCGCCAGAAGATGACCCTCTTGCTGCTGCCGGGCGGAGTAAATACTTAAACAGCGGTAAACACACGAAGGCGGCCACCAGGAGTCGATGCCGGGCAAATGGATTACTTTTGCTACGATTTGACATCACTTTTCTTGGGCAGCTGGGGCGCTAGGGGGACGACAACTACAGGCCAGCAGCATCATCAATATTTTACAACGATAGCTCTCTCGGCCCTGGTGCTGATGTCACTTGACTCGAGACAAATTAACTTTTCATGTTCTCGGGTCCGGGAGCTTGTGGTTGTGTTTTCGTACGTATACTTCCGGCGTATCACTAAGGCCGGAGTCCTGATTGGATTTGGTTTAAAAATGTGTCCGCTGTGTTGTGTGCCGTGTAATGATTTGTGATGGTACGGCTGTAACTGTTTGCTCATGCCCCTATTATTTCCCTTCCCGATCATTGTTTCATTGCTTCAAAGTGGATTTATGGCGAGAATTCTAAACGTAAAAGGAACCAGGTCCATCGCAACCACAGCGAACCGGCTATCCTGTGTATATGGTGGGATAGGAAAGGTGTGATGTACTTTGAGCTTTTAAAACCAAATGAAATTATTGATGGACAATTCCATCGACAACAATTAATGCGTTTGATAAAAGACAAATTGAACTGATTTTTCAACATGACAACACTCGAACACTCATCGCAAAACCGGTCAAAACCCCTCTCGAAAAGGTCGGATGGGAATTGTTACTAACTGTAAGTGTTAAATCAAAGTCCAAATAGCATTATATTTATTGCACGCTTCGACATGTTCTTGTTCGACTGTTGAACTCGAACTGTCGCAAAGGAATTGTAAAAATGTCATGTTTTCCATACCTCATGTTTCTTTCAAACGTTCAAATGTCGCTCGGTTTGACACTTTTATATCCAGCCCGGCAAACGATATGTAATTTGTGACCTTCTCGCCCACAGACCGCTCTGGTTTGGCCATATTTCGGTGCACAAATTAATAAATTAGACAAACAACGGACAAATCGCCCATCTGCGGATCATCTCACTCGATGATAGGGCGGCGATTTATGGACGGCCACCAGCGAGTGATGGGCCGGCGCGGCTAATGGTAAGCATCGATTTTTGTCATAAACTTTAAAACCGGGTCACTCATCGGGTGTGTGGTGAAAATATTACGGCGCGTTTCGCACGGTGCCATCGGTGAGGGGATGGACCGCAGGACCATTAGTTTATGGGCACCCGGGCCCATTTTTGGGGCGCGTTGGGCGATTTACAACCAACCGAACGTTGGCGTTTGAGTTCGAGCATCGAGCTGCCCGTTTTATTGCCCCCCACGGCGCACATTTTGGCGAACGCGGTGAATCCCGCAAACGTATGCAAAGTACCGGTGAAGTAATCGTAAACCTTTTTTGAGCGCAACTTTTTGAATCCCCGCTTTGCCCGGTCGCGATGTTTCGCGATTGAGGGCTGTGTCTGAAGAGGATCAATTGGAATTATTTATCTCGTGCAAGACGACGAGACATTCGAAACGGTTTTAATTGCAACGCGGCTTCGAATCGAGGGTGGAACTCCGGATGAAGCACTTTGATCGCACGACTGGACGAGTCTGGGCGGTGGTTTTGTTTTTCGACCAGCACTTTCGACCTTTTACAGGTTACAGAAAAGGTCCCATTCTGGTTTTACGATAAGCCATTAAATCCCCGCCGAATGGATGGCAAATGCATCGACAAATCTTTAAGTCATTTTCTACAACAATTAGTTGGTCCTATCTTATTGTAATCTATTTAGCAAAAACCATATTCAGGTCATTTGCGTCGTCGCGACGCAATCGAGTCAATCCTATCAGTCAAATCCCTTCGAATCTGACGCTGGTTGGCGTAGTAAGTTCCTCCCCAGCAGCCTGTGTTGGCTTCAGTACTTCAGCCGACAACAATGACGGTTTGGCACACGCGTGATATCAATCCATCGCTTCGAGAGCCTTGCAAGATAAAGAATCTCGCTCCGCGCCTAGTATTTCCGGTTCACTCGAAACGGACCGGTTTAAATGGAAATCCCTGTTGAATGAGTTAATTGGTGCATTACGGAGCATTACCCCGCCGCAAAGGGACCGTCAGGGGGATTCCTGCCCGACTCCATCAAGGAGAGTCCCATATGAGGGTGAAGCAATAGAGAACAAAGGCGAAGTGTGCTGTTGCAGCTGCAGCTCCGAGTTGGGTCCCCTCGATACCCGAAAGCTTAATTATCGACGAGTGGATCTCGGCGGGTTGTGTTGTGTTTTGTGCGCTCTCCGAGGAAAACAATAGAGACCAGGCGGGCGGGTGGGTTACGGCCGCACAGTGAAGTGATGATTTCCGCTTTCTCGCACACCACTCGAGACTCCCCGGTCCGGTCTGCCATCTTCAGTTCCCGGCTGTGCGGCCCACCAGATGATTGATTGCTGGAGTAAGTGATTTCGTGTTTAATTTCTCGAATTGCCATATTCCCTCCCCTGGGCTGGGCCCTGTTGCCTGCCTGTTTGAAGGACGCGGCTGCGGCCCCAGAGACACACGGCGAGACGTCAGCGACAAGACTCGTGATCTGAAGGGATGATGCCGGTGGGTTCGCCGAGAGTGACGAAACCGGATCTCGGCCGTACGCATGGGGAAATGCGAATCATCTGGCATCTTTTACGCCCGGTTGCGCCATTGAACGCACCATCAATCAACATTTCCGCAAGGGCGGCGTGCGTGTGGCGTGCCGCTCTTCGGTCACGCTTTTTTGCCCGCGGTCCCCGTGGCTTCTGTCAGACCTTCCACCAGACGCTTTACCTGTCACATTATAAATCCTGCTGAAAGTCAGTTCTCAGCAGGTTCGAGTGGCGACGGATCCAGTGTCGATGATAGGTGAGAGAGAGGACCTCATTTACATGCGGCCGTTGCGGTGGTCCCATTTCATGCAACGAATAAAAATCAAATCTCAATTGATTCTAAAACTCCTAACGGCGGGCCGACGCCGATGCCTGGAACGTTCCCCGGAACCATCAACTTGACATTCCGAATGCCAACTCGAAAGAAAGGGCACCCCTTTTGGTAGTTTCATTCACTTAAGGGCCGAAAGTCGGACGAGCAATAAAAAACTAAAAGGGCCAAAAGGTGTTGGCCAAGCAGCTATATAGGATTGGCAGGATGGGTCGCCGACGTCCAAGAAACACTTCCGACTCGGGCACTCGGGCGAAGAAATGGGAAAAAAGGCCTAGGCAAGTGGGGTTCTGGGGCCACAGCTGGAAAAGACTTTTCAATTAAATGTCATTATGTAAATGATCTTTCTCCAGTCTCCGTTGGACCGCAACGGATGGGAGGCGATCGTGCCCGGTGGAAGGTGAAGCGGGCCGCCGGCTTTCATCTACGGATCGGATGCGAGAAGTTAACTCGATTGGGCCGACCCGGCGAGAGACCCGGCGAGTGAGCCGGAGTTCGGGAAGAAAAGAAAATCAAGATCCGATGAAGCGATAACCTAATGATGCTTAAGAGTTGATTGAGCTTTTGTATTGTCAATGAATCAACCGGTGGGACCGGCCATGCTTCATGCTCCATCTGTAGTGGGCAACTTCTCTGGACTGGGCTGGAGCTTCTTGCCAGCCAGCCAGGCTGGCTGGAGAACTGCGGAACCGGGAGTCCTCTGGTCGGGGTACGACAGATTTACTCGTCTCCGCCTGACTCGCTCTGACTCGCTGCTCGTTATGCATTTATAATTATCTTCTGCACTTGAAGGTCGGAATCTTGCCCGTCACCGCGACCGCATTGATGTGACTGTTTCCCAGCCAGAACCGCCAGCTTCCTTGAGGAACTGGAACTGGAAGTTCTGGACGTGCGGACGTTCCTGCTGCTTTGCATATGGGACCCCCCTTCGTTTGAAGCCTCTTCCACGTCGATGTCGAGAAAAATCGATATACGATGCCAATTCCACTTATCAGTGACGGCGTCACTCGCGAGACGACGAAGACGATGTTGCCGATTGCCGGCGGTGGACGGTGTTCGGGGTCCGAAAGGATCACTTTAAGCTGCCGCGTCGGCGATTGGAAAATTCATCAGTCATTTGAATGGAGATAAATTGAAATCTATTTCGGACGATTGTCGGGTCTGTCACCAGGTCGCTCGGAGACTGACTGGGGTTTTGATTTCGGTTTAATGGTCGCGGATACCTGGAGAAGGGTCGGCAGCGAGTGGGGTGCCTTTAAAGCGCGATGCTGGCTGGGTGCTGGCCCCAGGCAGGCCTCCAGGCAGGCAGAAGCACCACGGCAGCAGGCGCATCCTGGCGATTATGGGAAATGGTGCCGCCATTACTCAACCGAGCGGGCGCTTTGAATGGAGAATTCATAAACAACAGATAGATTTAATCGAAACGGGTCGTCCCGTCTGCGGCCTTTTCCCGTTTGACTATGCCGTTCCGTGCATTAGCGTCGGCGGCGCGGCGTCGTGATGGGAAGGTGAGAGAAAGCTCGTGAAGTTCGCTCGTTCTGATAAATGAATGTCACCGCGTGCAGTAAATTTCACACCGAGTCACCGAGCATATTTCTGTGCGATAACACCGATAACGACCCCACTCTCGGTGCATTCGGTGATGAATGTGGGAACCGCTGCCGATGCAAAACAAAAAGGTTGACTGAAAGGTGTGAAAGGAATCGAAAAAAGTGATCAATTGTTGGGTGAAAAATATTGCATTCAGTTTTAGGCAACCATCGTCATATTTTGAGATTTTCCAAATATGTTCAACAAAAAGAGTAACGTAGGAAAAGAGGTAAAATGAGTGGTAAATAAATGAATAAATAACAAAAAAAGAATAAATAAATAAATCAATAAATGACTAAAAACTACTGCAAACCAAAGAATAGAATAAAAACAGATAACAAGAATGAATGAAACATTAAAATAAATTAAAAAACTATCTAAAAATGAAAAGTTGATCGTTAGCTTCATCACCTTTCACAAAGTGTGAAGTAGTTGACGAATGCATGCAAAGTGTTGAAGCAGTTGCAGTTCATCCCTCGGCATGTGGTTCATGTTTCGAATAGTTTCCGTGGAACGTGGAACATAGAGAGTGTTAGAGCTAGTTCGTGTGCCTCGAAACTTTGTCCCACGCTGCTGGCCGGGGCACTCCATTACCACACACATTACCGAATCATTTTTGTTTTTATTCTATCACCGAACATTGACAAACTTTTCCAATAAAAAAAGGTTAAGCTTTATATCCCTTCCCTTGCCAGTCTCGCAATGTTTGTCCCAGTCTGGGTCCTGCGCGAAGGTTGCCCTTGGTTTGCTGTAAAAACACCAAAACCACGGCACGGCAACAATGGCCCTAGGACGACGGTCGATGATTACACTTGCCTCTCTTTCTCTCTCTCTCGCTGCTGCTGACAGTTTTAGCAACTTTTTTTTTGCTGGGGTTTTTATTTGTTTCAGAAATATGCTTGCCAACGGTCCCGGGGTTTGAGTTCGTCCCTCCACGCTGTTGTCTCAATATGGTGGCTCTTCAGCCTCTACTTCAACACGTCAAGTGGAAGAGGCTTCCACGCATTTTCATTGAAGATCTGAAAAATTGTGTACCACGGTGCGTCGGTGAAGTCGCCGTCGAGTGTTGAGGTGGCCGACGTCGGCCCTGAAGGATCATTAAAAAACTTTTCCAATTTGATCCACACATACACGAGGCGAGAGGGCCCGTATTCTGGAGGGTGTTTCATCGCGGAGCCCGATATTAGCGATTCAGGAGGCGTCTGCTGGATGTAGGACATTTCGATCCTCGTTCGGGGCCGGACACGACAGTTAACGTACACCGGTTGTTTGGGAAGATCATAAAAATGCACTCAAATCGAGTCCGAAATTTTGTGACGTGCCTGTAAATGGCCGTTCACCGTTCGAACACATAAACCGGCCGCCGATCGGCGCGTTTCCGATGCCGGATTGAAATTTAACGTCCATCTCCGTCGGGGGTGTTAAAGAGGGCACTAAAGACACTTTACTACATCCTTCCGTGGGCCACCCAAATCCCATCCCGTCCCGGGACCCGGTGCAGAAATGAACTGGCCGCCGTTTGGTCGGTCGCGCCGTGTTTTAAGCTGCTCCTTTAATGCCCTAAATGCTTCAGCGTCAGCGACGGAGCCACCATCCTAATGGTGGGCCATCCTTTCAAAATGCAAAAAGGACAGGCAAAAAGCGGAAATTAACATTAACGATCTAGTTTCGCAAACCCGCGGACCACTTTCGCCGCGTTTGGCCGCGCTCATTCCGCTCGCGGCAATTATCGGGAAGGATGAAAGTATTGGAACGCGACCGGCTCCGTGGGAAATATTCTAATGAAAGGTTTTTTTATTTTTGATTAACGTATATGATGAGTTCAATGCTGGTTTTCTTTCGTTTATTGCCTCATTTATTTTATTTTTTTTGGCAAAAAGTGAAGGACGCATGCTGACCGAAAACTTTTGATCGCCAGTGTTCGCGGTCCACCAAATGATCGGTTTGTCGTCGTTCGTGATGGCCCCGCTCCGGTTGCGATGCCCAAAAATGGGCAGACGAGAAACAAATTTTCTGCCGCCTGACTTTTGGTGGCCTGACGACATCAAGTGCCCCAAAACATCCCGAGAAACGGTTTACGAGGCAGTACTGGCAAGGCAGTTTTCGGCTTGCTTTCGATGGCTTCCCCGAAACCTGGGCGCCGGGCAAAAGACCCCGGTACCGGGTATTGAGTTATAAACTTGTTTAAAATATTTTTCTTCTGCTTTTCAATAAACCTCTAGCAGCAACGATGTACAACACCCTATTCCGAAAGGCGAGTCCCTATGTCCTAACACTATATAGTTCGATATCGAGATCCACTTCGGTGCACTCCGGACTAACCGGAGCTT
This sequence comes from Anopheles bellator, assembly GCF_943735745.2. Lineage (NCBI taxonomy): Eukaryota > Metazoa > Arthropoda > Insecta > Diptera > Culicidae > Anopheles > Anopheles bellator. Next base: position 3,173,250 of record NC_071285.1, on the reverse strand, counting down.
AAGAATCTATTCTTGCGCTCGGACGAACACTCCAGCGTACGTCGGGGGCTACAGGCGCTGCGCTTTTTGACTCCTGCGAATCCCGAAGTTACGATCTCGGTTCTCGGGGAGGTCGTAAATTTTACGGGCAAATTTCCTGCCGCCGGGCGAAACGGCGTTTGCAAATTCGTTCCACGTTCCGACCACCTTCCTTCTCGGTCCGGGGCCCGCCATCGCCCGCCATCAAGTACCGAAGGAGGTACGCGGTCGTGTTTTCGTGCTAAAAGTGCAAAAAGGTTTCCCGGGCCCGGGCGTTTGGGAAGTAAATAAAATTTATTAGAATGAATCCTCGCCCGCCCATCAATGGCTTCCGATGATTTTCTCGTTGAAAATGCAAATACTTTGGGCCAAACTTTGTTGCCCGGTGACGATGGTGGGCACGCCGACGTGCGTACAATCTGGCACGTAGTTGATTCGCCAATGGCACGGTTTTTTTTGCTATGCTCTCTTCATCGTTGGCCACTGGTTGATATCGGAGCATCTCCAGATTCAATCTGGAGGAGGGTTGCTGGTCGAGGAGCCCGTGGGGCACAGGCCATCAATTTACGCCTTCGAACGTTGATAAAATCTCAAAAGGCCGGTGCAGAGTGAGCAACAAACAGAGCAAATGTTTTACCTTTATGGTAAACGCGTTGAAAGTATTTATGAAGGATCAACAAGAAAATTAGCTCTTCAAGTGAAATTTATTTTAGTATTAAATCCTATTATAAAAAAAGAGCTTGAATGTGTTTTTAGAAAACATTTTTATCCAGTAATTTATTCGTTTAATAAGTTTTATATCGTTTTTAAGAGCTCTTCGAGCAGTTCGAGCAGTTGGCGATAGATATAAGTTTTGTTGGTCGGTAGCTTCTCGAAACTGCTTGAATTTCTGCTCTTCAGGTTCAGGTTCAGTGAGCAGGTTCTCTAAATTGCCACATAGCCTTACCTATATTTTTTAAAGCTGGTTTTCATGTGACAACTTTTCTAACACACGCAAGGTTTATAAGGTGACAAACTGCTTGGGGCCGACCGCTGAAGAAGAATCTATCGGCCGACGACGAGCTGCTGGCCCATAAACGATAACCATTATCCTTATCGAATGGCGCTGCTGCCCTAAAGGTCATTACCATCGTCCTTGTCATCGTTATAATAGTTATTATCCTGGTCATGTGCTGGGCCCCAAATCGGGCCCCGAACGTGGAAAAAAGATGGCGACGTCAAGATGGTGTGATTTTTATAAGCCTCCCGTTCTTTTTCGGTTGCCCACCAAACAGGGTAAACACCGAGACGGGACACCGGATAAGTGAAGCGACGACGGTGACGATGGCCACTTAATATTATTTAGACACACTCGACGCACTCGGATGGTGTGTGTTTTTGGAGACGAGCGGGGTTCGGTTTCGTAGCTACTACATTCCGCCGGAGAAGTACGTCACTCTCGAGCAGAAGCACCTCGCCGTGTGTAAGGCCCGGACTCGGCCCGGAACTCCTCTTCGCCGTCGTCATTTATCTTTTACGGTTCATTGGGCGGCGAAAGGGGTCCCGCCGGACCTACCACTCCCCAAGAAGCTTGGACACGCCAAATGTTGATTGTTTATGTTCCGACGCGTCGCCCGTCGCCAGGTGTCCACGGGCTCGGGCCACTCGACTGAGCGTACTTTGCACTGGCCCGGGCTCCACGATCGCGGGCCGCCGGACTCTAAGCCCCTATTTACGGTTATTGCGCGGAGGACCTCCGACCTGTCGGGCCATTTACGCTCGGCTTCAATCGAAGTGCCTCTTTACCGGTCATCATCGCCATCATCATCAGCAGCAGCAGCGTCAGCAGCCTCAAACTGGCCGAGACTTAACACTGTCTCCTTGGTGGGGTGGCTTGTGACACAAAAGGCCTCTCGCTCGTCTTAAGACAGTGGTCGATTGTCTAACGCACGCAATCTCCCGGTATCGATCTGGCTGGCCACGTCCCTGGTGGTGGTGGTGTACTTCAATCCCCCCTGGTACCGTGGGCTGTGCGTGGAGGGTGAAAATAAACAATCGATCGATCGGTGGCCAAGCTGGTGGCCGATGCCCTTGTTTCCTTTTAAAGGGGTAGAAACGTTCCTTATTTGGTGTTTCATTTCGCTACAGATTTTTTTCGCTTCGCGATTCGCGCCAACGGCCGGGCGTCTTGGGTGTTGTTTTCTTGCGCCTGTTTTTTGCGGTCGCTCCGTGCTCCGTGTTTGATCAATTTTTTCCGTTGTCTAAACGCAGGTTTCGTGTTCTAGTTCGGTGCCGCACGGCAAGTACGCCAGAAGGCGCCCAGTAATTAGATTCGGTTCCTTTACGGGATCGTTATTGTCCCCGGTGAGGTGAGGCTCGTCAGCGACGGATTGTTCGCCGCTCTAATTTTGGTGACTTTGGCCACAAAAAAACCCATTACTAAGGACGGAGGGCAGTCTAATATGTGACCCGTTATGACGTACGGGGTCTATACAGTAAATTGATGCTTACTGGCAAGTGAACTCGAAGGACGGCCATTTTAGTCGGTTTAGGTCGCTTTGTTCAAAAGGTTTATTTTTCGTCTCAAATATCGTGACGGCTAGGTCAACATCTTCAGGTACATATCGGTCCAGATCGTCAATCCTGAATCAACATTTCTAGGGAAGGATAGTAAGAACACTAGCAGACATTTCCATAAGGCTCTGTGCAGGAACATGAATCGTTTCATTAAAAACGCCCGAAAGTATGCAATGCCGTCACGGCCGATGGATGTCATCCTTTGAATTCTGCCTTCCAATTTGAAACTCAATTCCTGCTAACCCCTAAATTGGACGGTGAACCCGTCCGAAACTAGTTTAAAAGTTTGAAATGCACACTCGGTTGAAAATGTCCAAATTTATGGACATTCGCCTCCGGACCGATGCAAATGCATTCCGACATATTTGAATACGGAGCCGAATATCCAGTGGCGCAATCCAGTTTGCGAACAATTTTGCCAATATCAAAATCCAAAGACCCCAAATCAATAGCACAGCAGTTCGTGCGTATAAACTAGTCGGTGAACTATTTGTTGCCTCGAGGTTTGCCAAAGTTTGCAGGTGTGTGCTGCAGTCCTCCCGGGGGACCGACGTCCTTCTTCGGATGCTTTCAGCTGATTCTAGTGTTTGGCAGCACTGCGGAGAAGCAGGTACGGTACGATGGCTCGTGGCATATTTCCTATTGCCAACATTCGGGCTACCTGAGGCTCCGAAGAGTCCAAGTGAAAACGGTTTCGTAGGAAGATAAAAAAACGGCCAAGGAATAGGACTGCTGGACCAACCCAAATACACACCTGGAGTGGCGTCTCCGGGGAAACCTAGGCCACCCAACAGCCACCCCCCACCGAGAACCGGGCAAACAGGGTACGGAACGGGAGCATCTCATATGCATATAGTTGGCCGGCTGTGGCTTAACATTTTCCAGCATGCTTTCCTCCTAATGGAAGCGATAGTCCCTTTTGGCACTTCGTTGCCATATTAGGTGCTATCCGGGTGTCCGGGTGTGCTCCTATTGTTTTGGCTCCTTGCCGGTCCTTCCCGTGCTACCAGCGGAAATGTAGGTCTCGGCACTACGTTCTTCACCGCCAGTTCCCATTTCTGTACTCCCGTTTGCCGCCAAGGATCGGGAGGTTAGGGCGGCGTACGTCGGAGTTGCGCACCCACTTCGGCCACAGGCTGTGTGTGCGGAGATGGGGCAAAAACTTTCAACCACATCCGGGGCAAAAGTTTTGGTTTTTCCTGTCCTGTCTTGGTCCTCCCGGCTCGATAGATGGCCTGGCGCTGGATTGGTTCACCACGCGCACTTGCCGCCTGCTGGTGCTCCAGATTCAAAAGTCCTCGAAGTTGCCGCATCAAGTCACCGCCGACCGCCGCCTGCTGACGGAAAAAAGGCCCGACAGTTACCGTCCTGCCGGCCTAGCGGGCGTTCCGTGGAGTTCCCAGGACCCGCAGGCCGTGTGTGACGCGCCCTGAGACAGTTGGCAACAGAGTGGAACTCGAGATTCGAATGCAAATATGTATATTTTATTCGGTAAATATTGTCTCAAAGACGTTCCCCGGGCCGGAGCTCGGCCTGGAGAGAGACAGGGCTCTTAGGATGCCAAAAGACTAAAAGGTTTCGATTCCTACGGTGTCATGTCCTGTGAAGTCAAGAAATGGGAGGAAAAAATCGAAATGCTTTCAGCTCGGCGCTCGACGATGCTCGGGCTGGTGTGGTTTGGGGTCTCCACCAGCCGTTGGTTATGCTAATGCAACATACAGCACAGTCAGTGTCGGTCGGTCGGTGTTCGATATGTTGTCATGCTGGAGGCTCAGGCTGTGTGTGCTGAAGCGCTGCCAAGAAAGGAGTCCTGCCCGGAGGGCTTTCGGGCCGGCACATGTCATCGCCTAGGAAAATTATAATTTTCCTGAAAGCTCCTGTCGAATCAGCTAATGGCAGGGACCCCCAGAACTAGAAGTGGCAGAAGTGCAGTGGCCTGAAGCCTGAAGCTTTGGCCATCGGTGCACAGCTTCCCACACAAGCCACAAGAGGCAGGCAATTTGGTGCCAGCCCCACGGGGCTTCCGGAGAATCAGAAATTGTCTGACGAAAAATTTGGCATCACAATCGGCCAGCTGGTGAGTTAATGCCCAGCCTCGGCCACGAACATAAAAGAAGACTCGAGTTCGGTCAATTTGCTTTGGATCGTTTCGATAGGGCAGGTTGTGCAATTGGCGGCCGGGTGGACTCGGGTCGCAGGCTCAGGTGGTCACCGATGTTAATTTATGCCAAGAATCACAACGGTTCTCATCGTGGGATCAGAATCATTCTGGAGAAACGATTGGGTTTGCGGGCGCCATCCTGTTTGCATGGGAATTTAATCTTTGGGATGAACGCCCTATTGCCAGATCACGTACCGAAGAATTATCGTACGGTTTAATAGTTTGTGAGTTTGAGAAAACCTGGTTATAGGTGGTCCAACTAGTGTATGGATTTTAAACGACGACTTTTAAAACGTGAACCTTCATCCTGGAAATTGTAAACATTTACTAAAAAACAGAAAATTGCGAAATATCGAAAACTTATTTCCAAAGCGCTGAGTCTTCATCTTAAACGGAAGTCGTGCAAGAGAAGCCAATACACCCCTCACAACGAGTGGCCGGTTGGGTTGGATTTTTGTGTTAATGTCCTCAAGATATTTTTCAGACTTTTTATCCTGTCAATGCACGTATCATCGATACTTAATCCTTAAAAGATTGCTGGTAGGCCACCGACGAGTTCTTCAACATTTAAGGTCCCTAATAGTCCTTAAGTGTTTTGAATTGGAGATCTTTTTATTTAGCTTCCAAACCGTCCACCGTTTAATAAAAAATCTCTCCCAAATGGGACCATCTGTTCGCATGGCGCGCCTTCGCTTCAAACGCTTACGCCACGCGCGCTCCGTTGAAGGCTGCTAAGGCTGCCTATTTCGCTGATGTTCAAAGCATCCCATTTCGGGTAACGAACCATGCGCTAACGAACACAGTTTAGCACCTGACCTCCTAACCAGTGGGGGGGAACCGAGAGGGGTTGCCCGGGATGTCCGCTAATGGCTGTAAGCGTAACACGTGTCTTCGCCAAATTTCACGCCACGCCACGTTGCTTCCGGAGGCCCCCCCGTAATTGAAGTCCATCATATTCGGCCAAAGGCGAAAGGCACGCTGTCTTCCCCGATTTCCTTTCCCACCAGTGATCGATTTGGGGGACAAAACCGGGGCCGGGCTGTGAGCATAACTCATAACCTGAGACACGGCCCGGCTCCACGTACCGTATCATTATCAGTTCAGGGGGGCCCCGTTCGGACACGATGAGGTCGTGATGGCGGCAGCCGCCCCATCTCAAGACGTGGGGTGCGCTATTGTTGTGCCGATCGGCCGCGCGAGGTGAAAAGGACATGCTGACGTGGCCCCGTGGCAAAGGTATCATTTTCGTCCCCTCTAAAGGTCTAATTTTGATTACGTCCACCGTTGATTGCTGTCTACACACCCGAGGACCCCGAGCATGGTATGGTATGGTTGTGCTTCGTCACAAGTTTTGGGCAATTGAAATTCATGTAGCGTGGCGCACCTCATCGTCACGGCCTGTCCCGGCTGGGGAGTTCTACTGGGCAAACATTATGGGTGTTGGATGTTGAATTCGCGCTTCTCTAGTCGCCTCGAAGAGAAACAACACTTCGAAGCCACGAGAGTGCCGCCTTCTAATTTTCTGTGCGCCATGCACTTCCCACCGGGAATCGGTGGAGAGGACACCGTGACCCCGCACGCGGTATCGCGGGTTCCGATAATTACTAGTTTGGTGATTTATAGACACCAAACCTTGCGCGGCCTTTTGACCGTCCGACCGACCGCAAACACTTGACACAGCCGCGACGGCCGACGTCAGACGACGAAACAGGGTCATAATTTACTGCTCCATCCTGTCACGGTCTTAGGGACCGATCTGGGACCGACGTACCTGCGGGAACCTGCTCCAACCCGGTGGTGGAGCACTAGAAGGGGCCTATCTCGCTGCAAAGTAAAAGTGCTGGCGGCACGATAATTAAAATATCTACGGAAATTAACACACCATCTGCGGATCGTGTGCAGATGGCCACAAGATAGCCACGGTACCCGTCCCCGGGGAGGCTATGTGAACGGATACCAGTTTTACTGGCCACTGGCTGAAAGAGACGCTGGGTTTACTTTTCCTATGCGAATATCTTGGGGTTCAAATCAATGCACTCTACCGGTTCGTACTTGTCGGAGTGTCGGATTGACATTCCCGAATTCCGGGGCCCCCTTGGGCACTAAGTGCTGTTTTGATCGATTATGCTACTTCCGCGCATTATGCACCCGATCGGACCCTTTAACTGTTTGCCGTTACGATTGTGTTACTCGGCGTGTGGCGTGTTGACGACCGATTATTGACAACATAAATTCATATTAATACCGCGGACCGTGGCTCGGAACACGGCACGCTGCACGGTTTCGGCTCACCGCGGAGTAAATAATTACGTTCCCACGGCGTTTTGCGAGAGGGCGAAAAAAAAACACAGCTTTCCATCTGTCTTCGCCGGTCGCCCCGGTTCGGTGGAACGGCGCCGAAGCATTAAATTGCATGATCGAAGGGAGAGCTTTCGGCGGGGAGCAGGCGCACCTACAACGCATCGGTTAACCGCCAATCCCACAAATGACCGCAAACTTGCTCACGGCGCAGCGCAGGGCATATGTGGAGGGCAAAGCGTCCCCAAAACTTCCATCAACCGACCGGCAGCATAAAAACGCTGGGGCCTGGGCGTCATGTGCGGTTTTGGAAATGTGCTCGGTTTCGACGGCTTTTATGCTCTCTCTCTCGCTCTCTCTCTCTGTCTAGTGGTCTGTCCTGTTCGCAATGGGAGCATACTGTTGTTGTTATCATTGTTATTGCTTCCCAAGCGGTCAATCACGTGTGGGCATTAACTCGTTTCGGTCATATTTAGGCCCGTTTGATCTAAGCGCTGAGCTCCAACTGCTGCTCCGGCTGAATGTGGCCGAATGTGTCCACTCGGTGTCGGTCGCCCGGGCCATGGGCTGAAATATGATTATTTGCTTCATTAGTTTTGTAGTGACCCGGGACTCGTGGCCATTTTTATGGAATGGCTTTCGTATTTAAATTCCGCCGCAGGTTTAACTGAATACCGCGTAGCGACTGTGACCCTTTGACCCTTTTAATAATTTTATTTGACATTCATAAACTCTCTCCTGTTGATCGCTGGTTGATCCTCCAAACATATACTTACGATCTTTAATTTCCAATCGAAAGTTTACATATTTTGAACGCGCATAAATTGCTCTGAATTTCGCCATTTTTGGACTCCGCCAATGACGCCAGACGACGGGGTGACGGTGTTGTTTGAGTGCAATTACAATTTATTTATTCCCCGGCTCATCGGTAATACGCCTGCGTAGGTCCCGTGGGAGTTCGGGGTCCCTACCTCGTTATCCCACCGGCCCGGGCTCTGATAAAGGGCCCGGCCGGCTGGAGTCACCGGAGTCACCACATAAAATAGTAAGGCGTCGCGGAAATTAATTGTCCGTGGGATTTGTTCTTCGCGCGCGCGGTCCTGGCCCTTAAGGGATGCGGTCCTAGCGTTCCGTGGGCTCCGTCGTCCGTTGGCGGGGCAGCTTTTCAGGTTTCAGGCCGTTGGCGTCGATCGTGGGCCGATTTAGCAGACAGGCGACAACGGAGCCGAAGCCACTTAGAGGCCCTCCGAGAGCAGTTGGAACCCCACTTTATATGAATTAGCATCGAACCAGTGTTCTTTCGCACCCGTCTCGCCGGTTGAAGGCCTTGATCGAAACAAGTCGGCGCGACCTGCTCGGTTGGCGGTTACTACTCTCGTGATCTATAAAATGACATGTACTTTTTAAATCATACAGAATCAGATGTTATCATACAGGAACTTCTTCAAAACCTGCTTCCAAAGGGCAGTGTATCAATGCATACAGATAATGCTGATAAACGGCATTAAATATAACAATTAACACGCCGCGATCGGAGCTCGCTGAAGAATGGTTGTCATATAAATTGTTTCCGCAGAAATTAATTTCTTTCACCGGACACTGGACATCATGATCCACGCTTCGCGGCCGATCGAAAGGGCGAGCGATCGCTGCCAAGGAAAGCCGTCTCGTATGAAGACGTTGGCGAAGGCGACCGGTAAAAGTCGTAATCGGCGTGTCTGGAGTCAGCGTCTTTTTGTTTTTCTTTGGCCAACCGTTTGCCAATAAATATGCGCTGATGGGACCGGGAAGCCGTTTCTGCGCTTCTTTCTTATAAATATTGTGTGTTTTCTTTAACTATGTTGCACATGTCGGCCCCTGGGGATATATCGTAAAGAAAAAGCGCCTTCGGTCGGCGAAAATAAGGCGTAAAATGCAATCTTTTTTCGGTTTATCGAGACACGAGCGCAAACTTGCGTCAAGTCAACAATCCTCCTCACCGGTTTCTGTCGGAATGCGCGCGCGCGTGGGCATCCTGGGCGCCTTCATCTTTGGGCGCCTGGGGCGAGGGCCGAAAAAAATGTCGGTCGACACTTCTCAAAAACGTGCTTGTTCGTCCTTAATCAGTGAACATAAAAATGAAAGTCTGTCCCGTTTGGATTTTAAACCGACGCAAATTAGGTGACCTTACGGCTGCTCGCCATTTAGGCTCCTTCGTGGTACCTAAAAATAGTTCTAAGTTAGCCAAGCCAATCATATTTTATCAAAGCGACCAGCTGAAGCATAATAAATAATTACGATTGTTGCTTGACAAATCACATCGGCCACCTTAACACGTATCGTATCGGGCTGCCCACCTTCGGTCCCAGAATGTGCGGAGGTGCGAAATGTCTCGCCGTGCCGTTTCTGCCGTGGAAAAGCCCCAAAGCCCCCCCTAACATTGGCCTTCGTGTGCGCTCCTGCGCCAAGGAACAGCATAAAGTGACGGGAGCACCTGGGATCTTCGTCCCCTTCTAAGCCCGGCCCGGCGGGTCGTTGTCCAATCTGTCGAATGGTAACTAATTAGTTTCTACAACCCCCATCGCATCTCCGCCGTGGACACAACCTGTCGTCGACCCTGGAGGCCACCATTTCTTCGCCTTAAAAACGGATACGGTGGGGAGAAAGTTGAATGATCTTTGATCGAACGGGCTTAGCAAAAACCGCCCTTGGGGAAGCGTGGCGCCCAAGACGCAGAGGAAGAGGTGAATCCCACACGCGGACACGCGGGCGCCGAGGATTGCGCGGAATTTTGTCGTTGAAATGCCGGCGAGTTTCGCGTTTGCAGTTGGCCGGCCAATGGAGCGCCGGAGCGTGGGGAATGGTAAATGCAAATATGTTGTAGCCCGTCGATGGCAAATTCATGGACTTGTTATGAAACCAGAGATTTGTTTGCACAGTCCCCCCAGATGCGCGCGTAGGTGAACCGATCCGGGTATAGCTATTTCTGTTTGCTCTAGTTTTGGTGGATCTTGGGGAGAAATTTAAAATTTTAATCAAGATATTTCGGATGGTCCGATTTGGGTCAAATATAGATCCATCACATTTTTTGTGTTAATTGGAGCGCCCCTAAAAAATCCTGTGCTTTACGATTTAGGCTTTGCGCAAATGGCTTGAAGCTGTTTGATGGTTAATTTTCAACTCCTGGAAAATGCTCTGAATATTAACATGCCGATCAACTTTGATTATTTCGGTGATTTTATCTGCCGAAATAACTGAAACGGAAGGACGAAACCGATGTTTAACGTAGCTGTTAGAGTATCGGCACCATAGAACCATTAACAATTTCAGTTGCCTAGTTTGAAATTTCTCCCTTTTCGAAGAAAAACTATAAAATGTACCGAATTTTTCCTTTGTTGACTTCCAAAGTGAACAAACGAATGGAACAAACAAGAAAACAGTGAAAGCCTTTATTTAAGTGTGGAATGTTAACATTAAAAATAGTGTAAACTTGAAACTGTAAGAGATATCGATCTACTATATTATATATATATTCATTATATATATATTATACATATTATTATTATTATCTATTATCATATTATTATTATAAAAGAAAGTCGCCTAAAGGTCACACAATTTATAACTCAAGAACGACTGAACCGATCTGGCTGAAAATTGGTGTGGAGGTAGCTTAGAACCCAAGGAAGGCTTTAGGATACTTTTTATATTCCGACCGTGTCACAATAAATCTGCACAATAATTTTTCCTCGTACTGAAACGAGACAGACAGAGTGCGTAACAGCAAACAATTGTTGGCTTCTCTTTCTCGCTAAAGCAGCGTCTCCAAGCAAAAATAAGCCCCCCCACCCCTCTCTCACGACCGCGTGTTTTCATTCCCTTCTCGAGAAAGGCCAGACAGAGAGCGTCACTACGAGCAAAGGTTGAGCGAGTTTACAGCGAGTCTCTTTCGTGCGATTACTTTAACGATTTGACAGTCTCTCTCGCACATTCTCGAACATTTGGAAATTTTTTATTGTTACTTAGCTGTCGTTTTAATAACTGTCACAATGTATTGAAGTAACCCGCGAACACAGCGTAGTATCGTGATATACCGGACAGTGAATAACAAGTGCCTCATACATTTCCTTAACAATGCCGCGACCAAGACGGTCGAATCTTTCCCTACAAAGCCGTAATGCAAAAACTATGCGGAAAGTTTGTGGTCTGAATTTGAAAAATCAATGTTTTTCACATGGTCAATTATATGTGGCATGTTCACGCGTCGGAAGACCATCTGCATTGTTTGTTTTTGCTCCTGATAATAAAACCAAAAATGTAGTGTATCATAAGGTGCTGAACTGAACAAAAAGGAAAGCTAATCATAATAAAAAATATTTACTACATAAAATCCAAAACCTGCTTACTAATTGCCTTTGGGGCGGAACAAAGTTCGCCGGGCCTGCTAGTTATTATATATATTCTACTATATCTATATATTCATCTACCGAGAAAATAAAATAACGGATTTCTTTTCATCAAGAAAACCTTTCTGTCGCGCAACGCGAGCATCCTTTGTCGCGCGATCATCTCGAAAACGCTTCAATTTAACGAATTCTCTCAGCAAAGAGAGAAAAAGAGAGAATCTGAGAAAACTTAACGAAATGAGCGATTTTCGTTTGGTTTGCGAACCTACAAGCGAAAACCAGAGACCAAGAACGCGTGGTCGAAAAAACTGAAGAGAAACGAGAGAATAGAGAAATACAGAGAGAAACAGAGCCCGGGAACGCAGTCCGGCGGTCAGAAAGTGCAGAGTCTAATTTCAAAAAAAGCTTTTTTCTTAACTTCCAACCAACCTCTGCTGCGTGAACACCGTTAAAATCAATTCGAGGAAGAAGGAATATTTGAAAAATTTCTCGTAGCTCGCGCTCTACAATAAAGAAATAAACAATAATAACGTCCAGGCTGAAAATTAGAGTGGTGCTTTAGTAAGCAGTTCCAACCTAGTTCTCCGGGCAGATGCCCTTTGGTTACAAAAGTGAGCTGTTCCGGTTGCGTTTCGTTCGCGTGCTGTTACTACTACTTAAAGTCAAAGGTTTGATTGATTGAATGTAGAATTCCTGCCCACGGAATTCGTTAACCCGTTCAACAGTATTATATTCCCGTGTTTAAGCAGTTCAGTGTTCGGTTTTTGTAGTGAATACATCGCGTATCGCGTTTTTTTGTTGTTGTGTGCGAGGATCGTGGGTTTCGCGGATCGCGCCCTGATTGCGGTAAAATCAAAATCCTCTGAAGAAGGCGAATAACCCGTAGGCTGCTGGAGTTGTGCATTGTGCGGTCGATTCCGAAAACCAAAACAACGGTGTCGAAGGTCAAAGCAACCCTTTACAGAATGAGTGAATAAACGAGTTCAATCACCAGATCGCTTGCGAAGAAAAGTGTGTGCTTATTTGATGAAAGATCCAAGCTGAGCGGATGTTTGGCTGAAGAAAAGTGTGTTCGCTGCCCGAAGACGGAGTCGCCGGCCCCATCGCTCTAATCCCGGGATGCTCAGGATGCAGTTTATTAATAGCAGCCGGCACGATGCAGCTCTGGTGCCGGTTGTCGCCGTGTCGTTTTCTGCAGCATGCCGAGCATAAACCGGGCCGAGCCTCGCGGTGTTGCTAGTGTTTTATTAGTGTGTCGCGCTAATGATTTAATTGCCAGCGAGGATTAGTGCGCATCCTTCTGCCCGGGCGCGTGTAATGAAGTGTAACTGTGTCGGGTTCGGTGTGCAATGGATGCATTTCGTGGATGCATAAATCGCTGCCATCTTGCGAGTTTCGGGACGAACATACGCTTTGCATTAGTCGTTGGTTTTATTTTAGGCCCATCGGTGGTTGTTGAATCGAGTAACATCTAGTACGTCTCAAGTGTTTTACAAGTTAACCGTTGGGACCGGTGTTCTTCGATTGTTGGGGCCTTCTAAGAATTGTTCAGCAAAAAGAACCCAGCGTTTCAAGTGAGGATTTCTGCGTATAAATGAGCCCGAGTTTCTTCTTTATGTTACCGATAATAAACATGGCTTAAGCCCGGATGTGTCTTCCACGGCAATGCTCGACAAACAAACCCCAGACAGCCCCCAGAAAGCGTGAAGGAAGAAAGGAAGCAAAGGTCGCTTTATTACCATTTATTATGATTATTGATGGCGATTTATGGCCAGTGTGTTTTCGGTGTGACAGTAAAACGGTGTGATATTTTATCACGGGTGTTCCGGGAACAATTGGATGATGGACGACGCAGCTCAGTGGTGCATATGCTTACATTCGCTGTGCCCATTATTTACGCCTCAATGGAACCCAAGTTTTCCTGGGATTTCGCTTTGTTTTCTTAGAGTGGATGCGTTTTTATATGTTGATTCTTTGTGATCGTGTCGATACATGTTAGTGGACCGCCGGTGGTTTATTATTTTGCGCTTCGTGGAAGAACCAAAAATAAATTCTTCGACCCTTATCGGTTTCGAAATGGAAAACCCCAGACCGAAACAGCACTCCTCCCCCGCGAGTGGCCATAAATCTAGGTTAGAGAGCGTAAAGCGCAATGTTGCGGATGCTCCGACATGCTAAACGCCGCCAACACACACAGAAGGCCGGTTTGAAACGTTAGTGGTCAGTCGAAGTGTTTTAGTGCCGTCCGATGATGGAAAAACGAAACCAATAAATCGCATCACCCATCACCGCCGATCCCGTTTCGGGGTGATGCATCACTCCCCCACCGAAGGATGCGTGTTCCCCTTGGGCCGCCCGGATTTAGTGGCCGGCGTGTTCGTGAAAAAAATAATGTGCCCATAAAACCCGAAACTAACACCTCGATTCCGATCGGGTGGCGGCTGCCGAAAACGAAAATTACTAAAATGTGTGCCGCGTGTGAAAGTGTGAATTTATGTATTATGTTGGCGTCGTCCATCGGGCCGAAATCATAACCCGTCCGCCGGGCATTCTGTTTTTTTGCAGGCGCAGGCGTGCAGTGCCAGTGAGCAGGAAGAGAAACTTTTTTCCTGAAGTGTGTTTAGAAGGTGAAGAAATTGAAGCATAAATAGTGTGTGAAAGTAAATCAAATGAAGCAAGATTGTGGCGCAGGCATCCTCGCGGGAAGGGATTGACCAAAGAAGTGAACTGCTGAATAGCCGGCCGATCCATCGACTCTGACAACCGCGTTCAACGGCAGGTGAGATGATTTCTATGATCTCTTCCGTTTGATTACTGTCCGCGAAGCGCAAATGTATCAACAATCGAGTCCGTTCCCGATTGACGAGAGGCAATTCCATTCCCCCTGAAGAAAGTGAAGGCTTCATAATGGCTGGAAAAGCCTTCCGCACACAAGAAACGCCACGCTTTTGGCACTTTAGCAAACTCACGTTTTCCAGGGTCCTGGCTAACCCGTAATTTGTGCGTAGCGCAATCGCGAGTTGAAGCGCGTGGCCGGCCCCGGTGGTAGTCCGTTATGCTTGCCTGAGTTTCGCCTTCGAATCTTTGGATGGGTGGGATTTTATTTGTGGCGATTTACGAGTGGTTATGCTGTTGATGAATTAATTTGCTGTACAGATCTGCCACGGGGAGATAGTCGGCGGGGGTTTTGGTCGGGTTGGCAACTTTCGAGGGTAATTTGCCAATAATTTGTTCACTGTGCTTTAGTGACGGCGGTGAAAAGCGTCAGTTAGTAGCTTCGGCCAGCAAAGGCATTCTCTTTTGTGGGTTTTCTGCAGCTCGGATGTCACGATTTAGCAGTGAAATGTGGTTCAGATTGTTGGTTGTAAGGTCCCAATGCTAGGATCAATCGAGGATAGCGTCTTAATGAATATTGATCATTTTTCTCTTCTCCATACTCCAATTTGATGAGGTTTTCCTTTTAAAATGTTTTGTGATTAAATTCTTGCACATTTTGCCTTTCATCAAAAGAAAATACCTTCTATTTTATCCCGTTTTTACCCCGAAAGGACTCTCAGATACGGAGGACCTTTCTAGCGGCTCGTTCCTTCTTGGTGGCTGAAAAATCTTCAAACCTCAAAAAAGCGCATAATTTGAGGTTCCCCGAAGCTCGCCGAGGCGCTGTCCCTTTTTCTGGCCACTTTGTGGTACTTGCGCCTTGCTGTCTCTCCCTCTCTCCGTGAGCCCATTTGGCCACCGAAATCGGAATGTGCAGGCGGAAAACAATAACGAAACAACGCAAAACGGGTGAATCTCGCCAAACCACACGCCACCAGCCACAGAGCCAGGACAGGACCCAGGTTCATAAAAGCGGTTTTATGTACTTTCCTGTCCCGCGGACTGGCGGCCCACGGCGGGTACTTTCGGTTTTCGTCCACACGGCCAACACAGAATGGCAGAAAGAGTGGCGTAACCGAGATTTCCAGGTTTGGGGAGACATTTTTCATGCGCTGTTTGCGCTGCGGCGCAACGCGAAAATGCTGCTCGCGGTCACTTCGGTGTTTCGGGAGTCCTGCTGTGCGCCAGCCAACAGGACCGAGCCACGGAAGACATAAAATGACCGTCCGATTAGATGCTTTGGGAAACTTTTACGACGCAGGCCCCCCGGGTGTTCGGGTTCTGCGCGGCTACTGCGCACTTCTTCAAGACGCAGCGCCAGCGGGTGGCTGAGTTGCGAAAGAATAATTAAAAATATCTGATCTCGAGTTGCGGAGCATAAAAACCGATTGCAACCGTTAAGGATGTTGCCATTTTGGTCGACATTGTCGCAAAGGACATTGTGCCGCAAACGCCATGAGTCCGTACTCCGGTTCGAAATGTGGTGGCGGATCGATTTTTCTCCAGTCACCTAAAATCGGATGATGAAAGGGCACCTTTAAGGCAACACACACATTCCGCTCTCCCCACTGTTTCCCGGGAGGTGCAACGGCGTAAAATATACGAGCCTGCGGCTTCCGGTCCACCGCATTAGGCGTTTGGCGGTCCGGGGGCCAAAGTACACGACACACAAAACCGGGATTCGAATCCTTAGGGAATGCGCCTTGTGGCGGGCGTAGGGACACCACAAACACCAACAAACACCGCCCGAGGGCGGCCACCGGGGTGCCGGAAAAGCAGGAAAAACTTTTCGTATTTCGCTCTGGCAAACGACGGGACTCGGGACTTCCGTTTCCTGGGGGGCACCGAACAAAATGTATATTAAGCCCCGGGCCCAGGCCCGGGGTGTGGATTAATCGTACACAATGCTCCGGGCTCGTCCACGAGGCCAGAAAACGTTACTTTACAAGTCCTGGAGTGGAGCCCTGCGTTGCCTTCACGTTGGCTCTCCGGTGGTTCCGGTATTTTCTTTTCGAAGTAGTTTTCCACCAGTCCCCAGCAGTGAGGGCATTTGAAATGGAACCGTCGCAAATGAGGGGTGTCCTGATGGCGCGCGTTATGCAGCGGTTTTAGTATAGGGGGATGTCCCGGGTGTGCTCTACGGGTTTTGAAGTATTTATCGGACCATTGGGCGAATATTCCGGGCGTTTTGGGGGGGAGGAATAGGTAAATAATTTATCCACCGCTTGAATGTATTTTTAATGATCCGCGTGTTTTTCTGACATCTGAAGCCCAAACAAGCCACATTCTGTCTTGCTGTTGATGATAACCCCTCTTAAACTTGTTTCCCAATTCCCGGGCAAATTGGTAAAATATTTAGTTTATTTAATTTTTATAAAGCGACGTCCTTTTGAAAGGACAGTTAGAATGCCCATTGCCAGTGTAATAATTTAATGTTTTAATATTCGTCAATGGATATTTGAAAGAAAATGGTTCTATTAAGTTGCTCTTGTCTCGTGCTAGTCTCACTTAACGGGATTTTGTCACCCGGTGGACGTGTGGACACATCAATTGGTGGAAGTTTTCATTTGATTAAATTTTAACTCGCCAACATGCGTGTTCGTGCGTGTTTCTGTGGCCCCCGGGCACGGCTCGGTGACCGTGCTTAGGTCACGTTTTTCACGTCACCGTAATGTGCCCGGGATGAGACAGGCCGCGAAGACAGACAGATGCTTGAGACACTCGCTGCCAGTGACAGCGCGTAATTGACACATCACCCCAAGCCGCGCGGGGGAAATGCAGCGAACCGTTAAATGAGGCTGAGATTTTAGTTTCATTTCACTTTTTCACCTCTCTCTCTACATGCCGTGCCGTGCCACACGGAAGCCATTTTCGTCCAGCGAGTCACGGTTGGTTGGTTAAGTGATTCCTCTCACAGCACGTGTTCCGAGTTATTCGATTTGTTGGACCCAGAGAGCTTCACGCATAATTGCGTGTTCCAATCGTTCATTTATAGAACTGAAAAAAGAGCGACTGGAATTGGTAATCGGGTTATGCTGCTGTCACCACAACCTGTTTTACGCCGGGTTTTGGGTTGGGTGGTTGACAACCGGGTCCGGGTATCAATTTCCGCTCGGACCTCCGGGTTTGGTTAAGCCGACGCTTCTCCTGGGGGCGGACTAAACTGGCCTGAAAATCTGTGAACGTCTTAAGTCCCTAATGGAGGTTCAAGACAGATATTTTTCGCCCGGGCGTTGATCAAAAGGCGACATCGGAGCTCCCGTCAGAGTGACTTTTGAGTGGTGGTCCGTCGTGTGTTGGCGCCGGTGTCCTCCGGCTCCGGTGGGCCGCCGCGTATGCTCTCTGTGGGTGTCTCTAGTCGGGTTGTCCGCGCCGGTGTGTAGGTGTTTTTCATCCGAAAGTGGTCACAAGTGTCCGGTTTCGTTCCCGGATTGCCAAAAGTAGCAGCGGACCCCCGGGCAGAGCCTCAGATCTCAGACTTGGTATCGGCTTCCACCCGACGAGAGGGACATTCGTTTCACTGGACAATTTATCGCTCTGCTAATAATAGGATTAAAAATTGGCCAACGGTTTTCGATGCTCGATTTTTTCTCAAAAACTATGAATCTTTTTAAGGTAATGCATAATGCGCCTTACTTACGATCCGAATATAAACCAATTTTTGTATCGCTCCATAATCCTTCCGTTATTGATTGAAATCATCATCATTAATTAGCTCCCATCTGACACATTTCTTAACGAATTAGGATGAAAATTAATAGCTGACCGCATAAAAAACAAGACAAATTAATATCAAACCCATTTGGTGGCCGATTTGGCACCGACCCCAGCGAACGCGCACCTCTCGAACGCCTCCGTCAAAGATCGGCATATTTCAAGTTCATTGACACCCGGCCCGGAGCCGGCCACTCCCAACCCACCTTAAGCCGCCTCCATGAACCTGACGAAATTTGAGAACTATTTTCGTAAACCAAGACCTGGCCTTCTCGAGAGGGGCGTGCGCGGGCGATGTGTTCCGTAGAAGCGATAATAAAACATGAAACCGGTCAAAGCATAACCTTCGGCTGCACCAGGCGGGGGGGGGGCATTGCGGGGAATTATCGCGGCGTGGCGTGCGCGCCCTAATGAAGGAATTAAAGATTACGACTTTTTGTGCCGTGCGTCGTCCGAAATACGAACCGCGCCGGTGGCGACTCCCTCCCGGTGTCTGATGACGCTTTGATATCTCAGTCAGCCTTCCTTGGCCGGTGCTACGGAAGAGCCTCGCCCACAGCTTCTCTATGCTCTATGCTCGGTCGGCTCCGGTTCTCGGTAGAAATGCATGCATCGCGCGTGGAGAAAACATGATTTTTCATTATTATCATTTTTTTTTCTGCTGTGGCAAAAATTAGAAGGGCCGCGTGAGAGGGCACAGGATAGGGCTCCCGTTTCGGGAGATTATCTATGAATTTATTTCGCCATGGGAGTCGCCGGGCCCGGGTTGATGCAAAGTAAATTAATTTCGTGACTCTTCAAAGTTCACGGGGCGCGCGTCGGTGGGGATTACATGTCCACTTCAGAAGAATAATTATTTTTATTGTGAGGCGCGCACTGCTCGGCGGTTCTGATTGGAAGTCGTAGATATGACTGGTTGATAAATGTGTGTGGTGCTCATAGCAGATAAACCGTGAAACAAATCATATAGAGAGTCAATAATTTTCCCAATAAAAAAAGACTTCCTCGTAAGGGTCCTGATTTCAAAAGTCAGGAAAACTGCTAAAAAAATTGTCATAAAATATTAATGCATCATTCGTGTATCGTTTAATGCAATGGGTTTATGTGGACCTTTTAGCGATGCGCGTTCGAGAGTGCTCCAATCAGCTGCTCGAAATAGTTGTGACGCGTGTCCGTGACACGAAACGCTTTGTTGTTAATGCTCGAGGGTGCTCTCGTTTAACGGAGGAACCTAATTCCGAACCCCCCCGTCAGCCACCGATGCTCTTTCTTCCCGCGGGTACCAGTCCCATAATCAACCACCGTGTGTGCGTTCATTGTCGTTCCCGTTGATCTTCAAACCGTGCTGCTCCGTGATGGCTGGCCACCAACATATAACAGGGCCGTGCCCACAGCTGTTCCGACATCCGTGATTTCCGCTTTTCCCTGTGTTTTCCCTGCTTCGCTTCACGTCGGCTTCGGCGGCCAGGGGTGGGATATATGGTCCACACGCGCTCGCTCTGATGCTGTGACCTCTCGTGTGGGTCGGCCCTGCCTGTGACGGGACGAAATTCGATGCCTTTGGAAAAATCAAAGGTATGTTCGATGTCCCGTCCCTAGAGAGCCAGAGAGAGAGAACCGAGGGATCGCTGGGTGTCCCAATATCCTTTTCCGCTGCGAACCGGGACCCGGGCAAATGAAAGACCCGAAAAGTGTGACCAAATGGTGTGTCGTAAAGGGAAGGGACCCGAACCCCCGAAGGGCGGGACCAGAACATAAATGTTCAGCATCCCGAGTGGGTTTCTAGAATCGGTCTCTATGGTTGTAATTTTTTTTTCTGTTACCCCCTCAACAGGGTTCGATGTGGCCCGTCTCGGTGTGCATCGTCTTCAGCTGCAGCGTTTTTTATTGTCCTTTCCCTTGTCAGTGCATCCCTGCAGCACCAGCCAGCCAGCAGCTGCTGCTCTCTGTCTCTCGAGGGTCATCGGGCTATTTTATGGGTTCGCGAGGATGGTTTTGCGAAAATAGCGAGAGAAGGTCTGTACAATTGATTAGCACACCCGGAGTTCGAACACGGAACACACCCAGATCGAAACCGATAATCTTCGCCCGTATGCTGCGCTTCGAGAGGGGTTTTAAGACCTATGGAGAGGAAAATTTGCGTGAAATTATTTTTTTTCTGAGAAGGGCCCAATGTCCAATGCTGCTATGGAGAAGTGGAGAAACATTCAGGAAGGCCAGTTTGATGAAGTGAATCCGAATGGCTTAGAATGCAACTGGCAAGCGTAGAGAGAAGAGCTTCAGTCCGGTGCATCCATCGTATCCAATTTCTGGTTATTGTGGTGAACTTCTATCAATTTTTTCTCATAAAACTTTCGAAGCTTATGCCTCACATATCTCAATTTATCATGCTTTTACTGAAATTAATACGATTCCCATTTTAAGATTAAAATGAATGTTTGATGCACTTTTATAGGATTAAGTTACAATTAATCGGTGACTCGACTTTATTATTGTCCTCGAACAATCATAAGGATAAGCCGGAAGGCGATTGAGTATGCGGCCCATTGCATAGTGTTTTAACATATTCCAGCTACACAATAGGCTCATTGACCGTAACATAATCTACACGCTTCTCGCAATACGCCCGAAGGACATCATCCGTGTATCATTTACATTTGCTAAAGACTTGTCCGACCACCGCTTCGGTACGGTAAGAATGGCGCCTCGGGGCGCGATGCCGTCTGTCGGCAATTTATTTAGGGCACGCGCACTGCCAAAAAGCAATTCGAGCGCGTCACCGCAGCGGCCTCGTGCGATGTTATCAATTATCAAATATTGTAAAAGGGATTTACGCCCCGAGGGACGTCACTTCGCGCTCGCACCCGACCGACCGACCCGCTGTTTGCTCGACGATGCTTTCGTCACGCGGCTTTCCCGTGTCGCGCGGTCCCAGCTGACGCATAAAACTAAAATAGGGTGTGCGTGGCCGTCTGGGAGCTCTTCCGGTGAACAAATTGGTCCCAGAAAGCGGAAGTTAACGCCTCGCGCACGATGTTTAGAAACTGTGTGTCTCGGCTTGTTCCGGTCTCCAGCTGGCCGAACGCGAACGGAAATCGATGGTGACGCGATGTTGACCAAACTTCCTGTGTCTACTCTCGCCCCCCCGGCGGAAGATGCTCGCAAGAAGTTTGGCGCAACACAAATCAAAGGATTTGTGCTGGGGATGTTGCTGTGTGCGGTCCACAGCCTTCGCTAAACTTTGGTCGTTAATTTTCTTCTTCACATTGCTTGATTATCTATCTGGACACGGCCACCACCAGCAGGGCGACACAACGCACGCACACGGCTAAACGATTTATGTTTGCAAAACGCCGGCGGACACGTGTCGGCCGCGCTAATGGTCCAACACCCACAGCCCCCGGCCGGGCGGACGTGGATTGCGGGAGATGAAATCGCATTGGCCATCGGGCATCTATCGGAGCGATCGAGAGATGTGGAGCGCCCTGTAGTGAAAGTGAAAGAGGATTTGACGAACCCGTAATTGGCTTGTAGGCCAATTTATTTAACTATTTGCTGCCTGGTGGCCCTTTATTTGGGCGCCAGTAATTGGTTACTGCGAATCGGATTCGATCGGCGGGGATTTCTGGTGAAGTTTAGTTAAGAAAATCTGGCCTCACGGTTCGGCACACAACCCCGGACATGTAAGGGGGAAAGTACGTGATGTCTGGCGTCTTTTGATGGAGGGTGTTTTTCGGATACTTCGTTAGGTTTACTCGATTTTCTTCTTATTGCCTGTTTCGCTTTGTATAGTCTTATTGCACATTTATTGCATGTTTACAGTGCTGTGACGAACCGGGACAAATATTATAAATCTAGCTCTATCCTCTGTAATAAATATCCTCTGAATCGCGCCGGATGATGTCAGTCCGGGAATGGCGCGATCCTTTTATATCATTTCACTTCAATAAACTATTGGAAATTACATTCTTTGCTGTTTTATGAGATAGAAATTGAGTTCTATTATCTATGGTTTAGGGAATCGAAAGATAATGCTATAGCATTAACCAGTATCTATGGCATCGTATGGAAGAAACCCTTTCCATATCATAAATATTAAACGTTCGGAAGAGAATGTTTCCTCGTGGCATGAATTAATACATTTGCTGAAAGCCTCACAGAGAGCGTAGATGAATGGTGGGGTAAAAGAAGGATTTTCATTCCATTTTTCGTCCGCCGTTGTAGCTCAAACGCTGGCCATGGGCAGTGATAAAGTATGTCAGATAATGCTTTTTCCGCTCTGTGTGTTCCGCTGGCTGTGGCTGGGTTGCCACCGAAACCGTCGCGGAGGATGAGCATTAAGCTCTGAAAACAGCTCCTTTTCATGTCGAACAGCAACAACAAAGTAATCGCATCTGGGAGGCCCGTACGTTGTGCTTCGCCATGCTGAAAAGGATCGTCGTCGACCGTGTTCGTCGCACTCAAATCCTTTCTTCGGTCGGTCCGCAGAGCCCGGCTGTGGTTCACTTTCGCCCCGCACTGAGTTTATGATCTATGCTCAACGACCATTGTCTCCGGGGCCCACTGCAACGGGGATCTGCGGATTCTGTGCGAAAGTCGTCGTAAAAGCATGTGTCGCGCCCGAGGAGAGAGCTTTGGCGGCAAAGAAATCCTCTTTTCCGTGTTTGCGCACGAAGGAGCTTTACAATTTTAATCGTCCTTCGAAACAATGTCGCCAACGGCACCGCGCACGGGGCCGTCGTCATTGTCGAGCCGGTGTTTTAATGCTCTCCTGTTATTCTCGGTAAACGCGCCAACATCTGCACGCCAAGGCTTCGTTTCGCGGGCCTCTGGGGCAGCTACGGTCTCTCGTTCACGGTGCGGTTTCATAATATTGCTGAAAACAAATCACTCACAACACACAAAGCACAAAGGAGTCGTGTTCTTCTTCTGGTCCCCCCTTTGGTGTCCTACACACGATGGCCGTTGTTGTGGTTGTTGGCGGGGAGTAATCAACACGAAGCATGCCGCCGCGCCTCACACATCGCGTGTCATTCGCATTTCGTTCCGATTCCCGGCCGTTTCGGCGGCCGTTGGAAGAGTGCAAAGCCGCCAACCCGTGGGCCGATCAAAAAGTTTGACTTTTTCGAGCCTCTTTCTTACATCCCAAAATTCTATATCCTAAATAAATTTTGTTTATTTGTCAAAATCGACTAAAAAATGGAGGAGTTATTGGAAATTCAAATAGGTTGTGTCATGATGACGCATGTACAACATTCCTTATTGAGAGGTCCACATTAAAGTCAATGAGAGCTTCCTTTCCAAATTAAATTATTTGCTTAATGTTGCCCAACAACATTTCATGCTTTTCATAAACCCATACTTTTCGACCTATCCATGCCTACGGGCCGCTTACACATTCTCGTCTCGCCCCTTGTCGTGGCCGGGTGGCGCATTACTCCCCAATCACGCTCACGCACTTTGTCCCCGATACTCCCGGGTCGTGAGATGGGTGGGTTTTTTTGTTTGCTTGGTCACGTGACTTTAAGCTATTTTTGAAGACACAGTTCTCCAAAGCCCCTTACACCAGCAGCGGGGGAACAATCAAGGTGGAATCGGCCACACGCCAAGAACCGGTTCACCATCCTGGTCTTCCGCAGCTCCGGTCGCTGGTCTTGGTCTGGCCGCTGGTGGCTTCTTCCCCGGCACCGGTGACTTTCGCAGCAGCATAATCGAGATCGGGGCGCGTGGTACGATGATCTCGAACTACACCTTCGGCCACCACCATCGGCCATATGGTCGGCAGTTTTATGCTGCGTTTATGCTTCACCGTGGTACGCTCTCGTTCTGCGCTATTATATGCTCTCGTATGCATGATGCAGGTCAAACGATGAGGAGCACTCTTACGGTAATGATATGCTGTAATGTGTAAGCAACACAGGCGTACAGCATAAAAATGCATATGCAACGACCGCTTGTGGTGGGTATATGATTACCACCACCGCTGCCACCACCACCACCACCACCACCGGGTAAATGGGATCCCCGAGACCGCCGCTCGAGCGAGCGAGAACAAAAAGGTCGTGGGCGAAATAAACGTCAAGCAGCCACACGACCGACGAGGAGATGCCACTTCTATTTGCTTGTGTGTTTGTAGTTTTAGTCCACCGTCTCGCTTCGTCCCGTCCTGTCCGATGGCCATGAAAACCCCTCTGAGCCAGCCAGAAAAGGAAGCGGACGTTTTTGTGCAACATGCTAGGAAGCCAGGAGCATCACGATGCACTGCTGCGCGTATGTTGCCGCCGGCTGGCGTTCAAGGATTTCGATTTCGGTAGCTCCGGCACTACTCTGCTCTGGGCGCGAAAGGAGGAGTGTAGAGACGGAGACGCAGACGGGAACGCCGTTTCGCATGGGTCCTTGAAGACGATCTTTCTGTTGCTTGTTGCGAGGCCCTCTCCCTTGGCCGTGCTGTTTGACTCGTGCTCTTGTTAAAAATGATGAGATGCACCGAAAGTATCCGTATCAATTTCTCGTGCACTTTTCCCTTTTTCGTTCCTCGTTTCGAGAGTGTGCACAATAAATTCTCGGTCGGGAAGCGAAAAGTGAATAATAGTTGGAATATGTTGGCTCCGTTATTGGGCAAACACAAAGCAGCAGCAGCGAGATGGGGATGATTAATGAAGCGGAATTAAAGAGTATTAGCATTTGCAACTTTGCCCAGCGCGCACGCTTTTTGTTTGATGGTTTGTCTTCTTCTTGTTTTGTTTTG
Organism: Anopheles bellator; assembly: GCF_943735745.2. Lineage (NCBI taxonomy): Eukaryota > Metazoa > Arthropoda > Insecta > Diptera > Culicidae > Anopheles > Anopheles bellator. The sequence goes on along the minus strand of NC_071285.1, from coordinate 3,148,493 downwards.
AATTTGCTGTAATTGATTGAAATGAATATCCTTTTGGGCGGGATTCGCCATTGTTTATGAGCTGCGTATGGTGGGAGCAGCAATGGAGACGTTTACAAATTATTAGTTTGATTTTTATTAAATTTCTATTTCTGGATTCTGAATGAAGGCTTCTTCAACGATTTATTAAAGGTCCATTTTGGTATTAAAAATAGTGATTTCTTAAATCTTCGAAGCATCAGAAATAAAACTGTGTATTCCAACGGCGAGCCATCAAACCTGTGAGCGAAAACTAGACTGGCTAACGATAAATCGAAGCGAAAGCAAACATAGAAATGAAATCTGTCCGAAGCTTTCAGAAACGTCCGTGGCTCCAGTCCGGTGGGGCGTGCTTTTAAGGTGTGGTTGTTTGCAAACAGAGCGGAGAGCATCATAATTAATGTAATAATCAAATGATTGCAGAGCAGAGACTCGCCGAGTCGAGCAGAGCATATTCAGGCCACTAAGATGTTCCGGTTTGCTCTCGGGGATCGCCGCCCCAAAAGCCGGGCCGCGGACGGTGGCGGCGAACAACGGCAATCATCTTGATTTTTCCTATCGATCGCTATCGATCGTGAGCCCCGTTTGTTTGCTGTGCACTGCATTTTAGCACAACGACTCCGAGGAGTCCGATCGGCTTTCGATAAAGGTGAGCGGTGGTGGCGGGGTAGTTAATAATGCGCTCTAGATGCTGATCTCGGTACTACTCTCAGAGCCTCAGCGCCTGATGGATGTGGGGGCCTTCTTGACATTCCATTCCGGGGTTCGCATTTGGGCTTTGCGCTGAGTCTCTGGCTCCCTCCCCGATTGCGTCTGCGTCAACGTTTGCCTCTTTTTAGCCATTCGTCGACTTTGGGCCAAATTCATTCTCGATCAATCTGGCAACGGAAAGGAGCAATTTGGAGCGAGAGCCATAGTTTTTGCGGCGCGACCCCACTGCGGAGCGCTCCGAATATGGTTGCCGCTTGGGAAGGCTTCTTAGGAAGGCTCTCCAGCAGATCGCGTTCGCTTAAGCGATTCAAATTTGCGTTCCCAAATTGCATGCAGCTGCCGCGTATTTTCGACTGCTTTAAGAGGAGGAAGCCATTTGACGGCCATACGGCCGTAATGGTTGTGTAACTTTTTCTCCAATTCTACAGCGTGCCAAGGGGTTCCAAACGGTTTCATGGGAACCACTGAGGTCGCCTTGGCAGTGTTTATCTTCCAATCGAACGCCTAAATTAATGTTACAGTAAATTGTCGATCGTTTCATTTGAAAAGTCCCCGTTTTATGTGCAATTAATTCGGAATCTAATTTTTATTTCTTATCTCTTTCGTAGCTCACCGAAAAGGCCAAAACCACCCACCCCTATTGAGAAGCGGAGCCAGATCGGCCCGAGTCGACACCTTGGTAAGCGCTTTTAATTTTTGAAGACTCGGTGAATTAATTTATCCTCTTCCCTCCCGGTGCTATAAAATCGCCGTCCCGAAAACCCGTAACCCTGCCACCCGCATATCCGAGCCAGTGACCTCGCCGGACCCGATAGGGATCCGTGAAGGTGTCGTGTGTACTGTAAAACGCATTTAAATATTTCGAAACGCGTGCGCGCGCTCCCCTAGTCTCCGGTCGAATGGCGGCGCACACCACCCGCCGCTAGGCTGAAGATTTCGATGTCGGCAGCATGTGGTGTCGGCAGCGGGGCCTATCACGTAGCCTCGGGCGGACGTTGGCCGCGGTGGTGCATTTCATAAGTAACAACCCGGACGGGGCCGCTGCATGACGTGGTGCGCGCCAATTAATTCGCCGCCTTACGGACGCCACTCGCGCTCGCTCGAAAGTTTAGTGTTTTATTATAATTTCTGGTCTTCGGGTAGTGCGGGCGCACCCTTCACGAGCTGACCGTGGCCCCGGGGTTTGGAGTATGTTCCGTTGGCATAAATTGTTTGGAAAATGGTTTTGTGCAAAATACGAATTTTAATCGATTTTTTGGGTCGTATTGGAACTGCTCGAAATTGCTCGAATGGTGAATTTCATTGGAAAGTGCCCCAATTGAGCCTGTTTTCTTGTTGGGTACGCTAATTAAAGACATCCCAACATATTTGGGCTTATATTTGGATACTCTCTAAGTCTTCAGCTCCCTATCAAACTTAGCACCACAGTAAGACACCAGATGGCCCCCTTACGTGGGAATGTAATTTGGATACTCCATGCAGTGTCTTCCCTGTAATCGTGTCTCACAGTCGGAACTCCCCCGTTGTGCTGCTGGTAGAGGCCTTAGAGGGATAAGGAACCGCTCCCCGCAGGACGCGTGTTCGCTCGGTTCTTCGATTTTTTCCGCTGCTCCGGTAGCTCAGCGTGACACGGTGGCTGGCGGAAATCAGTACCGGCGGCGGCACTGCGTGTTTTTCTCGCAAACATTGTCCGGTCGTGAGTCGACAGAATTGATCGAAATAATCCAATTAATAGATATAAACCTAACGGTGGTGGTAACCCACGGACTCATGGACTCGAAGGGTGAAGTATTTGGCACCGGGCGGCCCGGTTCTGTGGATCCACACTCTGTTGCTGCTGTTAACCGCGGTTTGGTGATACCATCCACGCCCCGTTGTTCCGTGATCGTTTCCGCCAAGTCAGCATGGCGGCATGGACGCTAGGAACTCCACCAGCGTTCGCGTACGAATTATCCTCGCCACATCGTGATCCGGCCCTGTAATTAGAGAGTTTTAGCTAAATAATAGCGTTCCCCAGCGTAGTGCGCCCCCCGAGGCTGCGCCCTGCTGATCTTCGTGATTTGTCGGTAAACCAACCTCCACGACCGCCCCTAACTCTCTCTCTGTATCTCCCGTGGGCTTGGGTTTGTTTGGGTTTCCAAGATGGATGTCAGGCTTTTTTGACAGCTCTGACGTCGGTCGTCCGTTGCGAAAACGCTTTGCATCCCGCCTGTGGCCGCCGCCTATTGCGTCTAGTGGCGTATCGCATAGCCCCGCTCTGAGATCAGGCTTTCGCTGAATCATGTCGAGCCGCGCCAGGTCGCTATCTCCACGTGACGTGAAGTAGGATACCCGCGTGGGGCCACAGATTTGGGAACGCGCATAGAGGTGCTTGAAGTGTGCCGGCAACGCGATGTAACGGCACGTCAAGTGCGGAATCAATTTCATGTGGCGCGCGGCACACACGCGGTGAATGCCTGACGAATTCTTCAGCTTCCATTCAATGCCCGAAAGCGCCGTAAATAGTTGTTTTGGGTTAAAACATGTGACGAGGCGCGAAGGAACCGTTAGCGAAGCGAGATTATATGGCTAGTGGTCAGTGCTCACAGGCTGCTCCTGCAACTTCATGCCGCTTTAATCGATTCCGCGTGAAATGGAGATTGAGGCGCTGGCGACAAAAACCCAATCCACGGATCGGCCGAGGATAGCGTTAGAGTTTGTTGATTTATTTGAGGTCTTTCTCCGGCATTCCCGGTCGGGTCATGCAGAGCGAATGTCTAGCCTATCATGTCATGCCGTTCGGGAAGGAAATTGAGGGCTTTCTCCTGTCCGGTGCTCTACTCTCGACCACGACACATCTCATCTAGATCGGTTCTAGGTCCGTTGACGATGGGTAGTTTGAAAATTAGCAGCTACATCAAGAACATATCAAGACACACTCAAATCGATCACATCAAGATAAGCGCTAGAAACCCGTATCATCCGATCAATCATGTTTCTGTCTATCATCGTATCTATTGTTACTGTGAGCTATGTTTCGCTTCGTTGTAGCTCGGCTTGGCGGCTGACAAGCATTGCCCAACATGTCGTTGGTCATTAATCAACCAATAATAGGAACTTTTATCGATGAAGCGAAAACTTCCAGATCTGCAATCTGGAATTTCATCACATCTGACATAGAAACATCATGAAGACACACTACCCCAATGACTTTAATTCCGCTTAGTGTAATTCCAAATGAGAAGCAAGGAGAATCGCAATGAACCTTGGTATGAATAAGAATGCTTTTCATAAGCCTCATTAGGTTTCAAATCATACAGCACAGTGGCACCGAAAATGAGGAACACGCCTCGTTGAACAGTCATCAGCCTCAGCCACGAAATAACTTCAGGACATTTTGCCCGCCCTCAAGGACCGGGAAGAGTGGCCCGGGTGATTTATAACGCCTTCCGCGCATCCCGCAAGGCCGGAAAGAAACTCATCCATCCATCTCGTCCAGGACGGTAACGGTGGCCTTAATGTCGGTCCGTCCTTCTCGATTCGCCAGGAAGTGGCGCAGCAAATAAGCTCACATAATATTTTGAATGAAAATGAAATCGTTCAGCAGGCGACACTCCGAGCAGCGACTTGTTTAGGCGACCGTTGATGGGCCGCCCTGTTGTCTGACGATGTCCTTCCCGCGCTGCTGCTGCTATCCTGGGGAGATGGATTCCCACCCACCCGATGGAGAGAATGAACGATGCCACTCGGCGGGGCTCTCGGGGCGCTTCGTTACACGACATCGTCCTTGATTGCTTGACTGCCGCTGCCGCAGTTGGGGCTACTTTTGGGAGATTCACTCGTTACGCTTACAGAGGGGGTCCTGTCGGGATCAATTTTTCTACACGGTCTGCTGCCGCCGTCAGGCCCCTGCCCGACGATCGAACCGAGACCGAGAGAAGATTGCTTCCCCCGAAAAAAAATTGTGTTGTGTACACTGCTTGGTACTACTAGAGCTAGAGCTGCCACTCTAGAGCTACATGTCCCCGGAGGTACACGTTGGAATGAGGGATTCTGGCTGGTTCCATCGTAAAAAATGAGACCTTGCCCGAGGCAGTCAGCGTATTATATCTCTCGTTGACTGCGTCCGCTGGCGGCTCTGGGATGTTGACTGGAAACTGTTTTCGTTGATTTGGCAACGAGGAAATAACCATCAAAACACCATCCTGCTCCGGCTGCTGCTGGTTTTAGTGGCTTTCTCCAGTGGCCAATCCCCACAGTAGTCACGTTGGGGGGGACGCGCGATGTTTAAAACCATCCAGAAAAGGGTCCCGGGACGAGTCTGGACGATATCTATCCAGCGTCAAACAGCACTCCGGTGACTCCCGGATAGAGAGAGGGAGCCGATTCTTGCCTGCTCGGGGGGGACGGTTCGGGAAATTTATATGCCTGATGCGATTTTTTCCATTAAATTAACGAATTTTCTTCTGCTACTGCTTCACACCCAGGGCGTCCTTACGAACTCTAGACCCAACGATCTGTGCTCTGCTCTGGGCCGTCGGAGTTGGAAAGATGGCATCCTCGCACATCCTCTTTATCATTGATTTTTTGTCTCCTCGTTGCTGGTGTCGGACACTTTGAACCCTCCATACGTGTGTGTGTGAGATAGAGAGGATTTTTGCCCTCCCTTATCCTTCCTTCCTGCCCGACTTCCGGTCGGGAACTGGAAACCGGGGAAAAAATGTTTCATCCCCTTCTAGGTTCGGGACACAAAATGCGGAATAATTTTTCTTCCGCTGTGTTGTGATTTTCTTTTTGTGGTGTGTGTGCTTTGTTTCATCACCTCGCACACACCCACACACACCCACAAACAGTGCGGTCATCTTTCTTTGTTTTTGTTTGTCGTTTGTTGTTCAGGTTATGGCTTCACAGGACCTCCTCTGCTTCATGAAGGTCCTTTTTGGAGGCTTTTTTCGAGACCGCTTCCGGTTTGCCCGTGAAGCGGAAAAATGGCGAATGAAGCGAGAAAAGTCGTTACGGGCTGGCGACATTACGGGGTACCCTTGGCTGCCTTTTTTGCTCTTGTTGGGAAAGCTGAAATGGAAATTGAACGGACATCCGGTTTTTTTTTCGGCAGCGGTGGTGGTGGTTAGCCGTGGTCCGTAAAAGGTGACAAAAATCATTGTGCAGAGTTTTCGGAATCCTGCAGCACATAAAAAATACGGAAAAGCAGAAAGAGCTTCCTCTTTGGTGGACTTCATCCCGAACCGTAAACATTAATAATGGCCAGGTTGCGGTTCTATTCAAACTTTGGATTTCGCAGAATGAATAAAACCGAAAAGAAGTATATTTTTTCAATTTGATTAATTTTTCAAGAAGAAAACTGAATTTTCACTAAGATTTTGTAAGCCTTTAGACAACGACAATGTATGTAGCATTCCTTGAAGAAAGGTAAGGTTAAGGTAATAGAGTGGAGACATTGATCGATTCTGAAACACTCTCAAAGAATGCCTAAATCTATCATCCTTCAGCTCTAGCACATGAGTGAATGTGACAAAAAGGAAAGAATGTAGCATAATTCTATGCTCACACTTGTTCGTCTCGCTTACTCTAAGATTATATTTCGTAGAAAAACATGACTTTTACATTTACTCGGCATTGGCATCGCATTACGTGTGAATCGTGACCGGCCCTGGGGTTGACCTTCGCGCTGCGACCCTTCCGTTTTGCATATTTGCATATTCTCATAATCCCAAAAATAAACCAGCCTTTCAGACCGGTGTTTGGGGTGCCGAAAGTCATTTTAAGGGCCGAGAATCTTTCGTAGTTCCCTCGTTTTATATATAAGGCCGAAGTGATGATTGCCTTTTCCCCGTTGGACAAGAGAAAGTGATTAATAATATTTTCCAAAACACCATGATGTATCACTTACAGAGGCACACGAGACTAGCGTCTCATCGGAAGGATAATAATGATTGGCCGGATCGGGTCCACAACAAATTCACATTAAATTGATTTTGTCCGCACTTGGGGAACATTTTAAACGCAAGAGCAAGACGGGTTTTGCATAATCATAAAGGGGGCTTTAGAAAGCAGCCAACCGATAGGAGGAGGCTCGAAAGAAGGACGATCGTGTCCTGTTTGCGCTGTGGGCAAGATAACCGGAAATTGAAAGAAAATATATTTTATTCAACATCTCTTCCATCAGCTTAGTTATAAATACATAGGCATCAAGACAGTACAGTAATGGAAGAACTGAAAGTGTCCTGGCAAATGTCCTGGGCATCCGGGCCGAGTTCGAGAGTCCGGGCACCCCTAAAAAAACATCACAAACTTCGGCCTCGGGAGAAGAGATTAAAGTTAATCCGGAAAACAAACAAGTGGGTAGCCCCTGGAGCTAGTTAAGTCATTTCAGCTTTTTAACAAACACACACATGACGGAACCGGACGGAATGGCGACAAACTTTAGTGTACCGGGGAACCATCGATCCAGGAGGAGGTCCGCTTTGCCGACGACTGCGTACAGGGTCGTCCCTGCCCTGTGCGCTTCATGAATATGTAAAACAAGTTCCGACTATGATTTATGCTGCATTCTCTGACTGCTGTCCCTTGCACTGGCGGCCCAGGGGCTAATCTTCGGAGGAAACCGTTCGTGAAATCTTTGGCCCAATAAATGCCGCCGGCCTCCGCTCGTTGCAGCCAATTAGTTACGCGGTGTTAGTTAACATATTGGACCCATCAGAGACAGAGCTCGTTTTTCGCCGAACAATTGGACAAAATACTTTCGACTTTGATTGATACGTCCTGATTGCCCCTAGTTTCGGTGTGTGTTTGGTTTGGCAGGCACCAGATTAATGGGAACCTTTATGTGATCGTTTGTTCATTAAATGTAATTCATTTACTACTTTATTCAACACCTTTTTTGGGACCTCAGTCGAAAGTGTTTTAACAGCATTTATTACAATTAAGCCCACTCGTATTTCCTTCTACAGTGGTGAGCTGATGGCATTCATTTAAAATATGCATGAGTTTCTTTTTATGCTTATGAAACGTACATAAAATCGAAACACCCGTCGTTTCCCGCATTTTCAATATTTTACGACACACGAACGGTAAATTATATCATCCTCCCCAATGTTCTTGAAGCCGGTCCATTTCGGTGCGGCGGAAAGAACGCAATTTCGATTTAAACGAATGTAAATAAAGTGAAAGAAAAACGGGAAGGTAGCATAGAAACAGAGCCGCCGAGCATAAAACGGTCGGTACGCTTTTTTCCGGTGCCCATTGTAATCGCGGTTCGACATAAATCATCGAGCGGCCCGCGCCAACCCACCAAGAAGAGAAGTACCAAGTGCACCGCGTCGCGTTCATATAAATTTCCCTGAATCGGATCATAGCACAGTACGGCGGCGAGGGATCGTAAAAAAGGCGAGCCAGGGCAAGCGCACTTTGCCGCCAAAGGAACCACACATAATCTCAACACACAACACCAGGCCCCCGAGATAGAGATGACGCATCAATGTTTGGCCTCTCTCCGTTGCCCGTTTGAAGTCTTGCTGATGCCTGGCGCTCATATCTTGTTCGTTCACACATCATTTCGTCGTCTGGGGTCTGATCGATGCTTATGGGGTGTCTAAAATTAAATTAATCGTAACCGGTACAAAAACAATGGCGCTTTGATGTGTACACAAACATGCACAATCAACCGAGCGCTAGAAGGAGTTTTTACTCTAGCTCTGAGACACTCACCTTAACGATTGAAGTGGCCGTCGCGGGTTGTTTGAAAAGAAAATAGAGGCATTAGCAACGACGTCCCACGACGATCTCTATCTGGACGCAAAACTGTTTGCGCCCTTTGCGGGATGCTGTCCCGGAAATGCATCTTTGACGGCGGGTAAGGATCGCATAGCATAGCGACCTAGAGTGAGAGGTTGAGGGCACGTTAAAGTCATGCGACAAGACGCACGGAACCAAGAGTTTGCGACCTGCGAAATCGTTGCTCTTCGGTGATGGATACACTGGCGATCGAAAGTAACGGGACAGAAAGAGGGCTTTAGCGCTGAAATTAAATGAAGGTAAAAAACACATGAGTGGAAGTAGAAATAGAATAAACAGGAGCTTGACATTTATAATCTCAATTCCACTGAACGTCGTTCTACTCCGACCCAATACTTTTAACACGCATTGTACTGTATGGTTTTACATGATGTTGGACCACTCGTCGAACGAGCTTTTATGCAGAAATGCGCACCGCACCGCGATTTGTTTACGACGTGCACACAACCCGGCAACCCGCCAACATTGTGAAGAGTATTCGAGAGCAGTATGCGAAGTGCTTGTGCCCCACTGCGCAAACAACGGTACATATCATACATACTCTATTGGTTGCACAGCACAGCACAGTTATGAGCTGGTGGATTTAAAGCTGCCTTCTCACTGCCGTTGAAGATATCTTTCGCCTCGCGTCTCTCAAGCGGGAAGATAACGAGCAACAACCAACGGGTTGATAGTTGTTGAGTATCAACGCTCGCATCAAGGAGGTGGATTTCGAGAGACCCCTAGCGTAGCCCCGTTAAATAAGCTTGCGCACCTTGCGCGGCGGCGCTCAACCGCAAATTTGCTGATTTTAATTATTTAGGTTAATAGTGTGGCCCGTTTGTTTACTCTTGAGCAACACTCACTCGCAACATTCACGTTTGATTCGCATTCGGAAGACGTTTTGCTGCGTCTAATTAGCGAAATTCTGCATAAGCCACGCGTGTAAAGTAAATGTAAATTATCCAATGATCATTCAAAAAGAGAGGGGCCCCTACAATCAACGGCGGTTTAATGTACCATCAGAGGCCGCGATGAAGAGGGAAGGGTTCGTTTCGCGGTTTCTTTCGCTCAATTTACGTCGTTTAGTTGTGTGATATTCCTTTCCGGTGTATGATTTTCGGTTGCCCTCTTTCGTGGCGGCAGCTCGACTGGCTGGCTGAAAAAGGGCCTGTAGCCCTGTTGGGTATTTGTCCTAACCCCTCATCCCTAACCAAAATCAGGATCCTAACCATCGGGTTTTGTTGGATATGATGCGTATATTTTACGCACAACAATTTCTACTTCTTAAGCTTCATTCTTCAGTTACACTTTTGTTTGAATTATTATTGGAAGCATCGCTTATTTGCTTTCTTTAATTTAACTTTAACTTTTTATTTCTACCACTTTTCTTGGTTGTTGGAACACTTGGAACGAATCGTGGAATAACTTCAAATGTTGCAAGAATAAGACAGCCCCGTTCCCGAGGTCCCGAATCCTCTTCGGAAGAGAGGGTTCATTGACACGCCGAACACAAAAATCTAATAAACGGAAACACATTTTTCTTCTGTGAGATTTGTCAATGTATTCATCTTCCTTATTGTTTTTGTGGTTTGTTCCACCATTTCTGTTGCCATTTCTGTTCGCACCCGCATATATTGTCCCGGGCGGCAATAATGTAGAGCATAATTCGTATCATATTCATCCGCTCTATTTCGTTCGGTTTCCGGGGCTAAGCATTTTCATAATCATGACTCGCGGGTAAGTCTCTTGGTAAAGGGCCCGCTGAAATTACACGCCCATCCTTTCCACCGATAGTCGGAGACGGGACGGATCGGACCCCTTGGCATTTATTTATGCTTGCGCGCTCGGGCCAGTGTTTCGGGAGGCAATTTCGCAGTTCCGAACCATACGGTGTCACTAACTCCACGGTGGCACACATATTCATAGTGACATAAATATGATGGTGGCGATCGGCCAGACTGTGTGCGCTGGGTGGTGCAACACATGGCGCTGACATCCTCGCAGACGCGTCAGACTCAGGGAAAGAGAGTGGACTCATAATTGCTGCTAAATGACTTCTTCGAAGGCGTCCCCCCCTTCTCAGAGAGGGAGACAGATGCCGGGATGCTTCCAAAGTGAACATGCTGCGTTCGCCCCCGGAGGGGGGCGTCCGGGTGGTGTTCCGGGGATTCAATCCACACGCTATCATCATTCCGTTCAGTGGTTCTCCCGCCTCCCACTTTGCAGAGCGGTACAGAGCGCATAAATGTCAACCATCATCATTAATAATGCTCTCTCAGCGCGGCCGGCCGGTCGGGTTCGGAATTTTGCACATCCTTCTTCACCCGTCGACAAACACGGCACGGCAGACGGCGCACCAGCTGCGCAGAGGGAGTTCAATTATTATTGTCAGCAGCATCAGCGACAGCAGCGACGGCGACAGCAGCAGCATCAACATCATCGCAAGCGTCAGATCGCTTTGTTGTCAGCGTTATTAGAGCGAGTGGTGAAAAGGAGTGGAAAGTCTGCTGTTGGTGGCGGTGGGCGGACCCCTGCAGAGCCGTCGTCGATGTTGACGACGCCGGAGCTGCAGGGGCCTTGCCTTAATTTTCAATGCTACACATCAGCTACAACCAGCTGTGGTGCAGCCCAGGGCCCAGAGTCACAGCTACTTTTCGGCGTGGTCTCTCCGGAGGTGCATTACAGCGTGACCTTTTCATCAGCGTACTCGATGTTCTTTCACTGCTCGTCGTGAGGAGTGAATGGGGAAATTATGAAAGGGGAAATTGGGATTTATTAAAAAAAAACACCCTTTTTATTGAAACTGTCCCTAAGTGAAAATCGCTGTTCGTCTCCGTCTAACTTCCTGTAGCGTCGCGTCTTAGCGCCTCTTGTAACTGACGCGTATCTGACTGTAATTTTGACCATTTCCTTCGACGAGGTTGGGAATCGAACTAACACCGCTTGTTGTTTTTGAAGGTTTTTTTCTTCATAAACTTCGACTGATGAGACACCATGCAGTAGACCCTTGAAAAGATTATTGAGATCCTTGAAAAGAGATGATGATGGGCCATGGCCAGAGTAAAATTGTATGAGACCATTACCATCGCCACAAGCCAGTTGACGGTTATACGACTCGCCAGGCTCCGGTGGGCTGGTCATGTCATGAGAATGGCGTATGATGAACGCTTTAACAGATGTTTCCCGAAATACAATTAATTCACCATAAATGAAAATATGAAAAGTGCCTTTGAGTGCTTAATTTTTTATAGAAACAATAAATCACGCACCGAGTTAAGGTATCGATCCTCTTAAATGCTGGGTGAAAGTTGCCGTTCTGTCATTTCGTTATTGTTTCGTTCTGCATAAGACGGACGCAGGTCTCTTGAAGAAAGCGAAATGTCCACTATCAGCAACCGTTACAGTGCAGCAGTCAAGCAGTGATTTACCGTTCAAATTAGTCGAAAGAATTCCACGCAAACTCCAATTAGGCATCTCCAATTGATGTCTTTCGATGCCATTTTCAACCGCAAACTCTCCGCTGAGTGCCTTCGCACGGATAAGTTATTGGCCAGGTGCCCAAACAGCAGCATGCTCATTACCTGACCATGTTTGCCGTCATTACGCACCGATAATGACCGGTGACCACCCCAAAAAGAGTTAAACGATCCGGTCCGTCCGTTGCGGTGGCATTTGCAACATATCTTTTCCTCGGACATCGCCCGGCAGCAGTTGCGGGCATGCAAATGAATTGCTTATTTAGCATTTCTCTCCGATATGTATCTGACCAAGAATCTTCCGGTTTCGGATCGGTTGGTTGGATTTTTTCCTCATCTCCCCCTTTTGGAGGTCCATCTGATGGGGGGACGTTTGAGATTTGAGGCTTGGTGGTGCGCATAAAATGGTTCATTTTATTGACTGCAACCGACCGACAGCATCCGGTGGCCGATGCCGAACGTTGATTCGTTTTTAATTACTGCACTGCCCTCTGACAAGTCCGTCTTGAGTCCGCCTGCAACATGCACATCTTTTTATTTTTATCTCTTTATCTCGCCAGCTAAGGTGCATCGAACGGGGGAAGCTGTCCGGGGCTCTCTGAATGACATGTTTAATGATGCGTTTTGTGTGTTGTTGTGCTGCGCTCTGGGCGTATGATTTACAACTTTCGGACGTTAATTAAGTTATTTAAACACGCCACTAAGCTTGATTTTTGTAATTTTTATGCTGCATGGGGATAGATTAACGATTGGCTTCTTGGGGATTTGATATAAAGGTGATGTTCAACATTCTTGGGGCATGCATCTCCTGGGGGCGATCCAGGAACACACGGCACAACCCGGGCCTCTTCCGTTCGTTTATGGTTTACCACTGAACTTAAATCAATAGTTCCAAACATTCAATCGGCTATAAAAACATTTCATGGTCCATGGCCCACTCCCCGCCCGGCACTTCTCGTGGTCCCGCCGTGACCCCCCTTAGGGCTCTGTTCAGGCGCTGTCGTCGTCGGTCGATCGTACCTCAAATTTACTAATAAAATAAATGTGCGTCGATCATTACACGTGCGGCGGGGCCAGAGATGGAGGGCGAGGGCCACCATCGCCTTCAACTCCTTCAATTGTGGTGCCGCATCAAACTGCAGGGCGTCCTCTCTCCGCGGAGAGGGTGCGCAGCCAGCCAGTCGCGCTTCTCTTTTGACACGAATGCTTACGAGTAAATTATGTTTATTTATGTTCAAAACATAAATACATTCACGCACCGAGAGAGAGAGAGCCCAGCCTTCTCGGTGAGGTGCGTTGGTTCCCGCTTTCGGGAGGATTACTCGCCCGTCGTTGCATCTTCACGGCCACGGCCTGTGGGAGTCTTTGTGGGACAAAAGAACGCGGGCCATTAACCCTTTATTGCTTCATTTTTTAAGCCGTGGGCTTTCAAGAGGCTTTGGGCGTGTTTGGAACTGGAACTGTGCATATGTCTCTATTGCACCCTCGGCGCGCGCAACCCACAAAAAACCTTCGGTGTGTTCGGCGCGGGACCCTTTTCCGGAAAGCGGAAACGGGGGCTGTATAGCCCTGAGGGGTCTGTACGTGCACCACACGCACTTACGCCTAATCAATCCCACAACACATGTTCGTCCGGGGAACGCAGAAGCTATAAACATGGTTTCCGACTTCTTTTTGGGTAAACCGCATAAAGTGTTAGGCTAAAGTTCAGGGCCTCTCTCACGTCATAACTTTTCCCGACCTGAACCCATCCATCCATTCGTCGATAATTATTGCCTCCGCTTCGTAATGAACGCATTCGCTTTATCGCTGAAATCTGAATGTCTTAATTGAAAATCCATTTGTGAAGCGTTGTCCGAAACGATTTCTTCAATATCTGACCAGGTTGGCTCAAGAATTATTACCAAGAATCGTCGGTTACCTCTGGGATACTGGAGCTCTGGAGAGTTCATAGCTCACTGCCGGAACACCTGATCCGATAAGCTTGCCCACACAGAGAGGGGGCACAGGTGCCCTGGATACGGCCACCAGAAGGATCCCTTTCACTCTTATCGAGCGGCCATTTATCTTGGCAACTGACTACTAGCCGCCCTAGGTCCTTTATCGCTTCGGAAACGAGAACGATTATTTCTTATTAGGTTCAAGGGTTCCAGGATGGTTCCAGTTTTGACCCGCGTCCGTCGCTCTTACCAACACTCTACCCTTGGCGTGGCGGTGGTGTTCCAAGAAAGAAGAAGGATCGCGCTGGCAAAAGGATTCCGAAGACCCCGATGATGATGGGCTTTTGGGAAGGAAACGTATCATTAGATTTTATGGCGGGCGAAGAAGTTGGAGTGGCCGGTCCCGCCGGCGGTGAAGAAAGGAGCAGAAGATAACGGAAGCGAGATAGAGTTGAGTGGAGTACCCCCACGGTATCTGCGGATCGGTACTGGAACGAATCGGGTCGGATCGGCGCAGTGGTGGTGATGGCTACCGGGAGGACCTTTTCCCTCTAGTCCCTCTTTCGGACCTGAATGGGCATTCTGATGTTGAACGATGGCTCTCGGCAGATGGTAAAAGATTCGTCGTACTTCAGGTACGCCGGTCACACCGGTGCCGGTGAAAAGGGTCACACACTTGGCTATCGCCGGAGCGCACTTTGGACCGTGGAAGAATGTGGATAAAAGTGTTCCCAAGATAAGAGGAGGCCCACTCCACGCGCACGCCACGTGTGTTCTATGGCCGAGGCTCTCTGCCCCATTTTATGTGTCCGGATTTTATGGGACACGACGAGAAGAGTCCTACTACGGTGCTGGGACCAAAGATGCTCGGTGTTCTTGATCTTTTCCGCACCACACACCAACCGTTTATTCCGGATGAGTACTTCTTCCCCGGCGAAAGGTGTAACGGCCATTCGGCTTTCGCATATCTTACCCAGGTCAAGTCTTCGTCCGGATCAGCTTCTTCGTCCGTGTGGGGGGAGCAATTAAAATTAAGCCACGCAATGAGGACACTCGGATGCTGTGGGGATGTCATCGGGGGGTGCCTTGAACCTTGAAGACCGACGGTGGTACTCCATTACAGACGGCTTAATGCGGCCCTCTTTGGGGCGCCTACGATTTACGGCGACGGCTGAGAGAGCTTGGCCGAGGCACAGGGCCTGGAATCAATGTGCATTTTTATTGCAACGATTATGAGCGTAAACGTCGAAAGTGTTATCTACGATTATGGCCACTCACCACCGAGAGGCGGCTGCTGCTAGAGATCCGCGCTTATCGTTGGACCGCGTGTAACCGACTCGCCGACGTCTGGCGTCTGGCGGCGGCGGCTCGGAAGGACATTAAATCCCCGGGTTCACATCTCTCGCCGGGGCTCTTCACGCGCCGATGGCACTTCGTCGTCGGAAATCCATTAATTTTCGGTTGACTTTTCCACCAATTCGGTACACCGTGCCGTGTTTGAGTTTTTAGGGTGTGATTAATGGAGTCACAGGTGGTGAGGAATGTATCGCCTCCCGGGCGCACTAGACACCCCGGCCCGGCCCGGCTGACAAAGTGTTTCGAAGAAAGTCAATCAGAGTTCGTCGCGACACGATGGCGACCTATTTTTCATCTGGCCCATGTTTGGTTACCATTAAAAGCCGCCGGCCCGAAGAATGGAAAGGAAGGCACACACTTCAAAGATCGCTTTTGCTGCCTTCGTGCCTTATCCTTGGAGACGACAACGTCGCGGCTTATGGTCTGTTTATCGGATGTTTGCCTCGCGATGAAAAGCGTCGTCGGAGAGAGTCGGCGGATCGCTCGGTAAGAAAATCTAATTTTCCGCCAAACGAAAACAAAGCGTTTTGAACGAAAAGCAAGAATTGGATGGATTTGCGGTGGCGGCGGAGAGAGGGACTCTAAATTCAAATTGATCTCGGTGGCTCGGTGGCAAAGAAGGAGATTTTTTATTCTGTTTTGCATAATGTGCCCCCCGGGGAAGTGGCGGCTACACGCTTTAAGCTGTGCAATTTATGTAGCAAAGTGGCTGAAGATGGGGCAAGTGTTTGGAAATACGATGAGTACGTTCCTAATTCCCTGTTTCGGCAAAGTGCCAGTTGGGTTGGGATTCTACAAACAAACTACAAGCGACTCAATGAGCAAATGAAATTCAAAGCAAACATTGCACACAGGATGTAAACTCTAGCACATGCTTCAAAATTCAATTAAAATACTGTTACCTTTTCAAACAGGATTTTTCAGCTGCTGAAAAGGAAGTTAAATATGTGAAGTTTCTTGGGTAATAAATTTGTTTTCCAAAGAGATCTGATGACTGACATCATCTCTAATTTATGAAACACAATTTTATGCCTTCGATCAGCAATCGTTTCGAGGCATCGATTCTAATTCAGTATTAAAAAAAATAATCCTTTAATGTGATTCGTGCCTCGAACTCACACCGACCAGAGGCTCTCTTCGAGTCCCACAAAATTTAATGTGACTTCAGAATCGGCCCGAAATTTAATGTCGTTTTGTGCCGTTACTTGGTTAGAGCAATAAAATTTAAGTACCTTTAAATATTCATTAATTAGCGGCCACCTTTTCCCGGAGATCCGGAGACGATCGCCGTGCTCTCCGCACACACGGTGGCACTGTTCCGGGGGCCCGCTCCGAACTAAATTATCGTCTTATAAGAATTAGGTAATCCCGGTTTTGGTGGAGTTCACCGGAAAAAGGTGGTCCCCGAAAAAAGCGACGTCCACGGCGTCGTAATATGTTATTTAAAATCAATTGCATACTCCACGGGGGTCGGCGCGCTGCGTTTGGGGCAATCCGTTTCTCCCGCCATCATCGCATCGCACCCAGGAGGACAATCTAATGTGTCGTAGTATTTCAAGCAAAGTGACATTTATGAAGATTCTTTCGCACCTCCAGCACACACCCGAAGGCCCCCTTCTAAGACCTTTGGAACCGTCTTCGGAGCGCACACCTCGATGGGATTCGGCAGCGGATGGGATTGGGCGAGCGTATCTTCACAAGTTGGTTCGAAATTTATGTGATTGTTTATTAAAACGCGCGCATCACCCCCAGGCGGTTATAACGTCGGGGACCCCGCCAGAGTCGGGGCGTGTTGGTGATGGTGTACCTTTCTCGCCCCATTTCGGCCTTAGGTTCCAAAGCATCTCGTATGCGTGACAGTAAGTGATGGAAAAAAGGATTGTTGTGTTGTTATGTTGGTTAACATCTTGGTTGATGTACGCGGGGTTTTTCGGGTTGGAAAGTGCGGCCTAGGGCCGCTTTAAAAGGCTTTCGGGTTCTGCTTCCCACAACACTCGAAGTTGGGTACCATATGCTTCGAAAGGACCCGAGGAACCCGCGGAGATTAGGCGAGGGATATATAGGAAAGCGAAACCGACGATAAGCCTCCTACAGTGTGAGCGCCATGTGTTTAATGGGATGTCCTGGTGGGAAGCGGCCCATCGTTTAGACTTGCTGTAACAACAGGGCTGAACAGTATTCAGTTTCGTTTGCGCGGGGTTTAAGAGGCTGATCGTTTATTAGACAACTCGCGTATCATCATACCTCCGGTGATACCTTCGCTTTCCAGTGAAGAATGCGGACGTCCGGCTCGCTCGTCAAAAGTCCGACATCCAACATTTAATATCGCACGCCATTTCGGTTGAGATTTTCAATACGGATCGCCCCGGAATGTGGTGCTGTTGTGTGATCGTTTTTATGGAATGCATTTTTGGCTGACTGTCACTCAAGATAAAGTTTCGGTCCAAAACGCGGGGCGTAATGAAACTGTCTGCCATCTGGTTTCAAAACAGGGTCCCGCCGTAGCCAATCATCAGGACAACGGAGACGGAGAGAGGAATATGGTCGTTGTGTTTTGTGGCATATGGTGATGGTCCACCGGTTCTGGGGTGCGCCCCGGATCGGTGTTCGCATCCCAAGCGCTTCAAGTGTCTGGTTTATTTCGAGAAAATGTTGGAATTCCTTCGACCACTTACGAGAATTGGACATTTTGAGTATGAGATGCGAGAGAAGACGTTGTGAGGCTGCAGTTTTCGTGGTGCAGAACACGGTGTTGACTCCTGACCATTATCCTGTTTCGGTCCAGCGTTCGGTTCAGTGTTTTAAAACACAGTGTCAGTAATTGAATAACGGACACTTTCTTTCTGTCATCGTTGGTCACTATCATGCCCACGATTTATGTTGTCCAATTGTTGGTCCTTCGTTCCATAGTGCCACCTTTATGTTTGGAATCGCCAGATTCGTAGCTTGGTGAACGAATGTTTGAAACATTTATGAATATTCCTTTGTTTATGCCTGAAAGTTCATTGGGGACCAAACCAGAGACCCGCAGCTTCTTCTTCTTTGGTTCGACGGTGAACCGATTTAGGAATTAATAATTTCCATCTCTTCCTGCCGTCCTGCGTTCCATACATTAAATCTAACCATTTTTCCATTTCCTGGATTTTATTTTCAGATCGCGCCCGTGTGCCCTTGCGAGAAACCCTTCGCGGGACGAATGCGGTCGACGGCGGCGACAAACCGGGGGTCCGTGTCCGCGTTTGGCGTTTGTTGGCCGAGCCGAGTCCCGAACGACGAGCTTCTTGTGTAAATAGAAGATTATTTGGTAAACAAATTTGTTACCCCATCATCGCCCATCGCGGTCGCCATCGTCGTCGTCGCCGCCGATGATCGTCGTGTTTTCGGAACATTCTTTCGGAACGGCGGCAACGCGCGTACGATGTGTCCTGCCGCGCGCGAGAGGCCACAATCTTCCTTTCTCCCGGTGAACGCGGGAAAGAATAAAACCTAGAAACGCCAAGAAACGGGCAGGAAAAATTCGAAACAGCCGGGCCCAATTAGAGAGACGGGTAGCGTGACACGCGGGCATCGCCTGTGTTCCACGAAAGGTGTCGGTCTTCTTGGTGGCCACACGAGAGCAGAAGAACGATCCCCAGCATAAATGTGCGGTATGCTGGCTTTTGATCTGCTGTGAGGCCTCGGCGAAGACTCGGCCGAGAGTGAGCACATGCCACAGGACGCGCCCGGCGTGCGGTGGTTGTTTCCGAGATGGCGTTCCGTGCCGTGTGGTGTAAAAATATGAATATAACGAGCTAAGAAAGTGCGCGACCAGCAAGCGTGTCTTGTGGGCTTTCGGGACGTGGTGAGCCCGAAAATTTTGACACCGGTTCCGTTCGTCGTCGTCGTGGAAGGATAACGTGCCGTGTGAAGTGATACGTGATCGAAAGGAGGAAGCGCAAAATCTTGGTGCTCGTGATTGGTGTTTTAATTAAATATTTCATTGTGGTGACAGTGTTCAAGTGCTTGGTGTCTTTAAAGTGTGAAAATTTACGAATCGCTCGATGAGCCAGTTTGCTCTGGTGCACGGAGTAGTCCAGCATCATCGAGTCAATCATGGATTATCGGATAGTTCTGGTGCTGCTGCTGGGATTGTTCCTTAGTCCAACCATTCAAGGTAGGTTCTACTACTTTTTAAAGACACTCCTTCATGATCGCGGTTGAAGAAAGGGGATCTCCAGATCACGACAACCAATCGCCAACTCAGAGAAAGGCTAGCTGGCACCTGGCAGAGTCGCCCGCGTAAAATGACTTAATTAATTTAACAACATCATCAAGGTGACATCAATCAGATTAGGCGCACTTCTTTTTTATTCGCCCCGAATGCCCAACATCACCGTGTCTCATTATCAACAACCGTTCCGTTGCGAAGGCGTTGCCTGAAGCGAAAAGTAATTTGAAGTCGCCCCAAAGCTCCAAGCTCGAAAACTAAAGAAGAGGCCCGTGAATGAGGCCGTAGCAACGAGACACCGAACGTTTAATTTAATTTAGGGGGCCCACCGCTTTAAGCCGTTGATTTATCAGCGGCCAAAAGGGCGGGGGAAGTGGCATAGTTTGGCGAAGGGACTTGGGCAATTGAGAGCGACACTTCCGGGCACTGCCGAGAGCCGAAGATGAGGCCCGCGCGTAGTAGCGATTTTGTGCGCTATCAGAAAACATCTTGTTCGTGCCGCGAGAGGGTCCTGGGCAAAGGGCCAACAACCATTTGCGACCGGCGCATCCTTCGCGAACGCGATGAGTTGGCAGCAGGACCGCGGAATCGTGTGCCTTGCAGGCTCTCGCTTCGTCAGGGGGTTTTAATTTATTTGTCGCGTTGCGAGCGCTTACACGGCTCCGGTTTGTGTTTCGCGCTGCGGCGCTGCGGAGTAATTGAGATCAAAGTTGCCGCAAGCGACGCCACCCCGCGATGCTCCCTGGGGTCGTTCCACTCAAGACCAAATTGGACTGCCGTTGCTGCTGAACGTGCTGAGGTGTCCTCTCGTTAGTTCGGGTCGGCCGGTCGGCGTTTCCGGTGTGTGGTTGTGTCGATGCCGAAGCGGCAAAGGAGTTTAGCGCTTATCGAGCATCGCACGATCGGCCTTATTCTCCTTCGGGTGTCCCTGTTGTCGCGAACGGGTGTTACCTTGAAGGTGCAACCCACGGGCTTCCAATTATCTGCTGCGTGGTTTGAACCGTAATCCGGGTAACTATAATTTTATTTTTACGGAATTTTGATGTCCTTTGCGAATTAGTTTTTTCGACATTTTGTGTGAGCTAAATTTATTTGTTAGGGAAAACTGAAACTGTAGTTTTCCGTTTTTACCGAACCGTTTCAAGCCCACTACTTGCCATTCCATGTAGCGCAAACGGAAGGTGCTGCAGGCCTCGAGGAATGATCTCGAGTGATATACAACACCACATCCTGGGCTGGCCCGGGTTGGGCACGGACCCTGGGTTTACTAATGAATTTACTTGTGCAATTTCTTGTCCCGTTGTCGCGCGGGTTTCGGGTGCTGTTTGCGGGGCCGTGGAATTAAAAGATACTTATCTGCATAAAATTATCTTCCGCACGGCGGCGGGAACCTGGGGAACCCGTCGTCCCGTATCTGTCTGGCCGGATCGGTTCCGCCGAGACGTTGCCGTTGCGCCGCTTTCTGTTTGTGTGATGCTGCACCTTCAATTTTCGGCGCGTTCCGCGAAGAATATCATAATGATATTCATTTACTTCGTTGCTGCTGTGTTGGAAAGTTAGCGCCTTCGGGTGAGCGAAGGAAGGCAGTGATAAGAATAATTTCCTGGCACCGGCAGGCAGCCGACATTCTTCGTCGCGCCCGGCAGACTTTTTGGCTGCGCTCCGACGACGGCAAGAATTTAATGAAAATTGCCCGAATTAAACGACAGTTTCCGCGGCCGTTTCTTTCGACTACCTTGTCTACCGTTCGCTGTGGCCATGTTTTTCTGCCTCCTCCTGATTACGCGATTAAGCCGCACGAAATCGCGGAGTAAGTTGTGCAGCGCTCCCGAACGATGCTGCTGATGGCTTTTGAAGTATTATCTTACAAGCGAAATGCGGACATTGAAAATCGCACCACATGATTTTGAATTGCGGAAGAAACAGAGTTAAAAAAAGTTTTTTTTAGACCAGTCACACAAGTTTCAGGGGCTTGATTTTAATTAACCGGTGGAATTCGGAGTTTTGCACTTTGTAACCATTTTTTCTGTTAATGATTGCGCACCCAACAATAATTTCCAATCAAAAGCCGTAACGGGTTGTCATTTGATTGTGCCTTTTTCGTATTTTATTAGGATCTGTGCCTCGAACGTGAGGGAATTATGTGTTTAACTAAAGACAACAATTGGACTTAATTAAAACACTCTTCGATCAATAATCAATTAACCAGCTAACGAAAGTAAAGTTTACACTACTCTGTTATTTATCTCTTTTAAATTTTGAACAAAACCCCACAGTTTGGTGCTTTAACATTGAACCCATAAGTTTTGAAATTTAATTAAGCCTTTTCTCAACTACTCCTTTTTTAACTGTTTTATTTACTAGTTTCGTAACCTTCTTCAAAAGTTTATTGAGAGGCGTAAATTCGTATCCTTTTTAATCAATGTACTAAACTTCTCAATGCTATTTTTCGTTACTGTTGTCAATATGGTTTCTCTTGGATTGGACATTGGCTCTCTACTTTTAGGTGTGTGATTTTCTTTCGATTGCTCTTCACAGTTTCCACAAGCTTCAAAATAAATATCTCTTCTCTGTATCTTCCCGGGAATGTTTTCTCGAAATCAGAATTTCATTTTCTTTAATCTCGCCAAATCTTCTTTTCATCGCTCCGGCACCGATCGATTTTACAACTTTCATCCTCGTTTCTTACTGGGCGCGTGTATTATTGCGTGCGGGAAAAAGTTCAAAGTTACTGCAGAGAGTCCCCAACATTTGCTGCCCGGGATGTTGTTTATGGCGAAACTTTTTTAATAAGAGATTTAAATTAAAAGATAAAATACACGCAAAGGTGCTGCTGGTCGGCGAGAGGCCCTGGGATAAGTCCTGGGAAGCCATAGTTTGGCCGGATTTGTTGCTCATAACCGTAGTGGATAGATTTTTTGGACTTTGGCCGTAAACAAACATTATTAAGCAAGGCCTTCGGTGGAAAGTATGAAAGTTATTCCGATGTTTGCCTCTTGAGCATAACATACTTTTGCAAGACGTTGGCGTCGCCGTCGTAACAAGTTTTGATCTATCGTATCCGAATCTTGAACATTTTGGGGCCCCCAGAAGCTCATACAAACCGACAGTAAACGTTTTTCGCGAGGACAAAGAAATGGTTGTCAGCTTGTTGCGGTAGCAGGTGGAATTGATTAACCTCAACTTCCCCGGCATTTGTTGGCTGGCTATTGTTCCGTTCCGGGACCCAATCGAACGGACCCTTTTCGGTGGTTCTTACGAGAAGCGTCCATAATTTATGCCACCGAACGGCCGCGTCCTTAACAGCGCGCTAAACACACTCCACTCCTCTCGGACAACACTCCCAGACATCGCCTGTGACGGTATTATCGCTGGGCCTCCGAATGTCCGTTGCCGAAAAGATCGATAATTCTTAGACCGGCCGGTAATTTATTACTCGCAGGACCGAGAAGACGCCACGCCGCTGTTGAGGAAGCTGATCCCCATTTTGCCAGGTTTCGCCATTCGTGGCCAGAACAGAAACCAATTTCGCGCCACTGCCCTTCGGAGAATTTGTCTGTTGATATTTCTGGCTCACCCCAGGCCCTTGGACTCCTGGGGGAACGGAGCGAACGGCTGCTGGCTGCTTTAAGGTTCCGTTTTCTTACTACCATCCTCCGTGGACCGGTGTGCTGACCGGAGGGACGATGGTTTCGTTGTCGTGTTGTCGCCGTCGTCATCTTTCGAGGTTTGTTTAGAACTTGCTCCAACCGCGCGCCGTGTTTGGAGAGGGCGCTGCGCGTCGCGAAGGGCAGGACATTAAGGGTGAAATATTCATCCAGTGTCTGCTGCAGAGGAGCATAAAATAGGAATGTTTACTTTCAGGTGGCGCACACCGTAAACTCTCGGAAGAAGCCTCGGTGTCGGTCACCAGCCGCCAGCCCGGCAGGACTCACAAAATGCCGTGCAAGCAATGAGAGTTTTGTCGTCACGTTTTGAGGTCCTAAAAAGCAGCACATTGTGTTCGGTGTCTTTGGATCGGAAATTTATCCATTGATTGTCATTTTTGTTACTTTTCGTAACGTTGTTCGATTTTCGTTTTATTTTTTCGATTCAAAACCTTTAGACGTTTACCTTTCAGCAGTTTTCCTTTTCCAACAACAGCGCCAGAGTATGTCCTGTGGACGCTTCCTTCTTTGTCAGTCCCAAAAAGGGACGTAAATTTGGTGAAACTTTTCCGCCATCTAATGCGCAGACCATTGACCCCCGGGGTCGGCGCTCTTCCTGGTGCGCTGCCTTTAATCTATAAACATTCGGTTTTATTTCCGAAGGGGACGCCCAACAACACGTGCAACATTTTGAGAGCAACGGACACACCGGCGAGAGTGTTGGCCGCGCGCCGGTCGTAGATACGTTTCCACCCTTCAACGACGACGGGGTCGTTCTGACCTTATCTTGAACTTGATCTTGGGGATACCCGACGCCGACACCCCACCAACAGGGTGCGGTGTAAACGCGGGCGCAGGACTCACCAACCCCCCCCAACCAGGAACACCAAATGGACATTTTCTCGCATATTTCGTAGTACACGCGGTGCTTCGGGAGGACCTTCCTTCCTGACAAGCGAAGAAATATGCTCGTCCCATTCGTCCTCGCTCCGTAGGTAGGGTGGCCAACGAAGAAAAATGATCATTAAACTCATTTTCTCCGTTTCCTTGCCTTTTTACGCCTTTTTTGGCGAGCGCGCCGGTTTATCTCGGTGGGGTCGGTTGAATTTTTCGGTGTCTCGCAAGGTGTCTGGAAAGGTTAGACTCACTTTTCTTCATTTGCGCGACCCGGGTCTATGTATGTCCCGGATCCGGAAGAACGTGAAAATCGACCCCGCAGCTAAACATGCAATCGTTTCCCGTTTTTTTGTTGCGCCCCCGACTGAAACAGGATCCTGCCGCTACTGTGCCGGAAGGCCAAAGCGTTACGAGTGTGTAATAGTAACGAAAACAAAATGGAACCTAAATGAAGGAAGCGTCGTCCCTGTGTGGGGCACTCGTACACAACACCCCCATTTTCGGTGGACTATTCGAGCTGTTCGTGCACCTTGCCGTCCAGGTTTTTTGCCAGGATCATCACACCGGGCTACAGGAGACAAAGTTTTCAGCGGTGCTCTCTGTGCCGTGTGCCCCGCGTGCATCCATTTGCGGCCTTAGTGCCTAATTTGCTCCATCACGTGACGAGAATTCGTGAACTGCGCTGTAGTGGTCGGGAACGACCGCCATGTTGTCGTCGTCCTGGCTGGCTGGCAGGTTGGCTGGCGGTTGTGGCTGGCGTATTGTTTTTGTTTGTCCAACCCTGGCATTGTGCGGTGTACGGCGACGAGGCTTGAGTCACGCTACGTTCGTGACGTCGACCGGGAGAGATTCGCTTCTTGATTACGGGCCCCAGAAAACCGTTTGCATGTGTAGTGTTTTCGTGTGTTTTTTGTTTCATTATGTTCCAAGGGGGGGTCGGCTATGTTTTCAACACCCTTCTGTAAACAGAGAGTAAGTTCCGTTTTTAGTCCTTTTTGGGGGGACGGCGAGCTACAAGAGGATTCAGGTGTTGATGGTTGGTTTGCTTTTGTTGGCCGCCCTTTTTGTGTCTCGTTACTACTTCTGGCATTGTGAAGTCCGCTCACGAATTTCGCTTTTTCTAGTTTTGGTTCGGCAAGTTGGAATGTTGAGAAGTGGATTGGATTACTTTTAACCAAAAAGTTTCCAGTCCAGTGCCCTAAAATTGGACTGGAAAGTCGGGAAAACCCATCAACCATATATTTTTTAACGTACCAAAAGTTTTATGATCGGCGTTTGAAAGTGGAATATTATCAAAATGATAACAAATGTTGGCCCTTGTAGTCGCTTTGCATAACTAGCCACAAGAAGGACTTAATCAAGACAATTAATTTATGTAACCAACCAACCTCATCACTCATCGATCGATCGGCGCCGGTTGTCTCTTGGGAATTTCGGTCCCCACAATCTAATTTGTAATCAACAAGCGTTTCGACAATTCAATTTCGCTGCTTAAAAATTCATCCTCGTGCTCTGCTCGGTTCACGTGGCACTAACGCAACGAATACTCCCATCGTGTTTCGGGCCGGAATATGTAACACTGATTGAATAATGTTATTCGACAACTTTATGACACGCGAAGCAGGTCGTAAAAATATCTTATTCCTTTCATGTCCCCGGGCCTCCCTCTCTCGGGAGGAGCTTCGTCCATGTTCTTGATCTTTCCCCAGGCGAACGGGTATCGGCCTCTCGGAAAGGTCTGGGAGACCGTATTCTGGGAGGCCACGCACCGGCAATCCGATATGATCGACGTGATTAAGTGAATGGGCGATAAAATTTTAACCTTCGAGCGCGCGATCATCCGGCAATATACTGCTCGAAAGAATGTGGCGATTTGCTCGAACCAAGCCAAGATGGCGAAGGTCTTCGAGGGTCGCTCTCGGTGTTCGATAAAGGATATCGATTTCTGTGCCAAAAAGACCCTCCGGGAGGTGTTCGTTTTATCTTTGGGGCATTTTTCGCGAGTACCGCGATCGCGATCGTTAACATACATTTCGGTCGCCGTACTGACGTGTCTCGTCTGTCACTGAATTACGATCATTAAGAAGCCTGCGATTGTAAATTGGATATCAGTTTACGCACTATTTAACCCGTGGTATGATGCGACCGTGTCTCTGGCCACCAACGAGGCCAGAGCCTTCATCCGGCGCATATGACACATATTGTGTACAGTTTTACGATGGCCGTCTTTCGGGGTCTGTTGGCCCTTGGGTAAACTATCCCGATTGAGTGATTAAGTTTAAAATATATTGTTTTCTGGGAGAAGACTGATAGCGCGGATCAGAACGTGGCAGTCTGACTGAAGAAGGTCCATTCGAAAATGTTAATAGTATGGTCGTCGTGCATTTAATTTTTGATCAATTAGTTGAGAAGCTTAATGAGTCTGTAAATTGTAGTCACAAAGTCCACAAAGTTTATTGAATCTCCAAGTTCCTTCGGCCAAAGGGTTTTATTAAGCCATTCCTTCACTGCACTCGAAATCTCACCCCGGCCAATTGTGTCGTGTTTGACGTAATCCGATCAGTCTCAGAAATGTTGGAGGTTTGTTTCTTCATAACTATTCATATGAATAAATTATGCTGCCCACTTGTGATCCCCACCACCAGATACGCCTGCAAGAGCTAGTTGACGGTTCTGGCTGTGGCCATAAATTTGAGTTAAGCCCACAACGCGGAACAAAACGTGGCCCCATGAAGGAAGACCATTGGCGACAGAGTCGACTATTCTAAGCCATGTGAGACTTCCTTTGGCCAGAGGGACTCCTTACTCGTTGCATTTCTCGCCCACTTCGTCGCCTGGCGCCTGCAATGTGCGTGAGACACTAAACTGTTTTAAGACCAAATGAAGAGGGCCATTTGTTTATTGATAAATTTTGACCCTTTGCTAAGTTCGTCGCTGCGTTAGAATCCCGCTTGATAAAGTGATATGCTGCCTAGCTAGAGTGGACCGCGCCTCTCCTTATGGTGAGCGTCATAAAACAATTTATGTTGCCCTCGCCCCTCATTGATTGCGTCACGGCGCCGCCGCTTGCCGGTCACATGTGCTGCAAGCGGCATGGATTATATCATACGGCGATTATGTTGTCCAAGAAGTTCACCCAACGCGGCGCGGGAGAGGTCACTAAGAATATTTGTCTTTTCCGGCGCACGGCATCTGTGACACTTCTTGCAGTCGATGAGCGCTAACCGATGGGATGGTGGGACCTTTTTGAGTTCGGCAATCATTATCCCCAGGGGGGGAATAAATCACCAGTGTAACTGTTAACATGTTGAGTTCGATTCTCATTCGCTCTCTCATACGTCCTCCATACTTTATAATACTCCAAAGATTTAAATAAATATCCTTTAGTTATCTTATTATTATTTTATTAAATTATTAATTTATGTTTTGATTAAGCTTGTTTTTTATTAACTTTTATGAGTGGAAACAATTTTACGAACAATTTGAATTACGCTTCAAATAATTGGAATTACAAACAGTTGAATCGGCGCTGTTCATTTTTTCATTTAATTATTAATTAAATGAATGGGCCAGGCAACGGCTCCACTAGCATTTTGCATAAAAAAGCATAATTACTGTTGCCATGATACGGAATGTAATGAAATTGTTTGTTTGATTTTTATTGTTCCTAATTACATTTCTAAGTCAATAAGTCCTAACCGAGCGTTCCTAACCGGGCGTTGCTATTTTCGTACTTCAAACAAACTGAACACAAGCGCCATTCAGCGCGACATAAAACGGAACAACGATGGCAATCATTCTTGCTAAATACAATTAACTTTTTTTTTTAATCTGAACGATTTAAAACACAACAACCCCAGCCGTGTGATGGCCTACAATTTAATTACCGTCCCCGTAAAGTTGTGATTCTTTCGGAAAATCGGTGAACGGAAAGTAAAAACGAGCGAGGTCCGTAAAACAAGCGAATCAACATAACGCAATTGCGCTATGTTCTGGCTGCAGGGCGAAATTCCTTCCTTGATCGACACTCACCGGTTCCCCACCGGTCGCTGTGTTGTTTTATTGGCCAGCAAAGAGCACCATGTCGTGTCCCCGGTTTTTGCATACCCCCAACGCCACTACTTTCGCCCAGCCGGCGCACACGCAGAAAGCATGTTTCATGTTTCGTCGTTTTACGCGACGTGTAATTATATTTGTTTCCCGCGAACCACTGGCGCGGTGTCTGTCTGACTGGCCGTTGCCATTTTATGACCTCGACGCCACTAGGACGCGTTCCCCCCAGGTTGATGTTGAACACTAAAAAGTACACCTGATTTTGGCAGAGCGGCAGAGTTCGGGCCGAGCGGGTCTCTGCGTTCGCTGTTCTGGTGGCCGAGCATAACTTCGAGCTCCTGTTTTACGATGTATCACAAAAGTCACAAAAACACCCGACCCGAACCCCGACCGGCGCAAGACATTGTCACACGCCACGCACCACAGACCCACAGAGAGATGGGTTATGGGTTTGTCGGGGCTTCAGGGTTTCTTTGATTTACGATAGTGTTCCCAACCCGCCTAGCGGTCCAGGAGTCCTCCCGCGGTCGGTTTATGGCCTGGCCTGGCCCGGCCCGTAGCTAGCCATGGTTTATATGGTGGCCTAGAATTTTATCTTGTTTCGGCCAAAACATTATACCCTAATAAAAGCGTGTTTCATCGGGCATAGTTTTGCCCGGCTTTGCGGTCATTATGGCCGATCCTGCTTGGTGGTGATTTTCGAGCCATAAAAACTATTTACGCTATTTTTTGTTGCGTTTAACTGTTTGTCGCCGTCGTCGGTCTGTCTCCGCAGATTGCGGCGTGGCTTAGCTTTTAATGCTGTGTGCTATGTTTTCACCTCGCCTTGCGAAAGTAAATTAGCATGGGATGCAAATGAGAGAGGATGGTACCCCGGGAACAGGCTCGGAACGCCGCGTTAGCTCAAGCCTGCACTCCAGCGGTAGAAGTGGCTTGCCAACCAACCTTTCGAGCACCGAGACGCATCGTGTTGCAGAGTGTGTCACTTTATCACGATTTTCTTGAGCCCTCCCTGGATGCCGGCTGGGTGATATATCTTGTCGGGCAACGGAGTTTTCAATTTACCGCTGTAGAGGGTACTGTCAATAATGGCTTTTCGATGTTTTGCTCTTTGGCCAATCGATGCACTTCATTAACAAGAGGTGTTGCAGTTGTTCCGGTATCAGATCTTGACAGTATTTAATTTGCTGGCTGTTGGTAACTCAACAGGCAACATACTTCTCTTTGTGGAACTTACTAGAATTATCTTTTAGATTCTCCGGTTGGAGACACAACAATTAGGTTAGGTTTTCTTTTTCAGTTCAAAATCATTAGTGAAAATCGCGAGAGTGCAGCAAATGCTCGTTGGGTCGTGATAGCTAAATAAAGACTTCATATAAATTACCTAAATGTTCTACTGATCCTCTAATCACCGTGATGCCCCCGGTTCGCTCACGTTTCGCAATGCAAACGGCTGGCGCCAGGGATCCTCTGTGGACCCCTGAGGGTTTGCACGATGTGCATGATAAATGTTTCAATTTAGTTGAAAATGGCTGCGTTCGATTTGTGTTAGTCTTCTCTTATTGGCTAAGCCGTCGACGGGGGCAACTTAATCAACGTTAATAACAGTTCCCCGTATGTATAAATAATGTTTTGCTTTAAATGGGAATAGTTCAAATAAGCGGCGTCTGGTAGCTATAATCCCGAAAGCGAGTTTCTTTAGTTCAAACCTAGGCAATAGCCGTCATAAATGTTATATGAGCATAGTTGTTCAACTTTTCTTTCGCAAAAAAAGCTTTCGCAAGTGTTTTATCATAAAACTTTACACCAAAAAGAAGCTCCACCGAAGGCACGAAATGGACGATGATTTATACGGGTGCCAGAAGTTTATCGTCCACCGAACAATGAGTTTCGCAGAAGACCAAGAACTTTCTTTTCGTTCCTCAAGGATTCGCCCGGAAGCCCTCTTGTTTCAAGGATTCGATGGAAAAGGCTGGAACACTTTTCTTCGTTGTTAGTTTGCGCTTGTTGTGTTGCTTGTGAGTCAATTAAAAATTTGCTTTTCCTTTATATTCCCCGACCGGAGCGAACAATGCGGCCAAACTTGAGTAATTACTGGAAGAGCTGTAGTCCAGTAGTAGTAGGATAGTTAGTGAGTAAGAAAAGGGGCGATAGTAAGACGCGCCATCCTAAAGATTATATGTTCTTCCCGGGCGCCACTTTCTCTCGACGGAGCTTTCGAAATTCCTTTTAGGCCCTTAGGGGAGCGAGAAAGTGAAAGCGCGACACATAGAGCGATGATAAGGTCCAGACGCAGGTTCGTCCCCCTTTTTGCACGTCCAGTCACGACACTGTGCCTCGTGGGGGGATTTGTCAAAGTGTTTCCACCCTATTAGCGGACGATGCGCGCGATGCTTCGTCGGTCATCGTCGTCGTCATCACCCGAGGGCCCGCCAGCAGACAAGGCCATCATGCCCGAAGTCCCGGACCTGCATCCCGGCGAAGGATAAAGTTTCTCTCTCGTCTCACGCACGGCTGATCCCGTGGTATTTAATTATTAACAATGTAATTATAAATTATGTGTCTAGTTTTGTAATTAGATTATGTACCAGCCAGCCACGAGTGGCGAGTATAAAGGGCGTCGTCTAGGACAGCCTTTCATGGGGCCACAGGACCGTATGGATAACCTGACTCGAATTGTTTCAGTAACGTTTACAAATATTGCCCACAGACGGCTGTTCCTATTCAAATCTAATCATCGACGCAGAGTCTGTTTCATGTATAGAAGCGAACCAGCTTCAAGATGAAGTTGCCGTGGGCGCCGATAATGAACACCCGGCGAACGGAGCAATGGCATGCAATATCAATCAATATCCTGGCCGGGTCGGGCTAGTGGGGCCCGCAGGATACACCGGTAAACTGTCGACAGTAATGGCGAACCTAGATTGTCGGGAACCACTACTCGGGCACTACGAGGCAAATTGTAGCTTTTGGGAAGTGGAATGGCGCACTTGGGGCATTACCATCACGGAGTTAATGTTGACGACTGCCGCAGCATGTGTGTTGAAATTGTGGGCCCAGCGCCCTATTAAACTTGGGCCTGGCGGGCACTTTCGGCGGGAAAAAGAGAAGTGTTGATTGAGTACGGCAAATGATAGGCATTCGGACGAGGAGCGCAATTGAAAAGCCTTTTCCCGTAGTCCTGTGCACCAAGATTGCAGTCACAGCATGGCGGCAGCATTTTTTTTTCTGATAACGTAACGAATGTTTGGCCAAATGTGTACAGTTACCAACAAACTGTATTTTTAGTAGAAAATTTGATAGAGTCACTAATGATACGGTGACCTTCATAAATAAATTAATCATTAGAATGACATGCCATTTGGAGATTACTTGTCAAAATTGGCACTCTGTTGAGCCTAAAATTCGGCACGAAAAAAGGCTTCATTACGATCGCAAGCCCCGTTAGCTGGTGGTCTTCTCATTAAGACTGGCCAATGGCAAAATTTTGTGCGAAATACTTTTTGCCAGCCAGGAGGAGAAACTTGCGTGCCAAATATGGCGTGTGGCCTGCCCGGGGAAATAAGGAAGCAGGGCGTAGAATTTTTCTATAAATTGCGGTTATGGCCGTAATAAATTTTATAACCCGGCAGCAGTGCACCACGGAATTTATGGCTCTATTTTGGCGCCCAACAACAATCTGCCAACAATGTCGTTAAGGTTGTTGAGCGATTGTTTCGCAAAGTTTATTTTGGCCCGCTCACCTGGGCCGCCTTGTGTGTTTTTCGGGCCGTAATTCGATTTTGTTCCTTCGACAGCACCCGTGGTGGCGGCTCATAATCAGAGAGTTTTAGTACAATTTTATTCTGATTGAATATTCATCCACTGGCGGAGGGCGGAGGTCTTCTATCGAGGCAATGTTTGGGGGCAATCAAAAAGTATAAAATATCTTAACAAATTGCTCCGAACTTTTTTGGTGTCCAAGGTTCTTTAGGCAACACGCACCTTAACACGTCATTGACAGCCAGAGTGGGTAGAAACAAACGGAACCCTCACGTGTTGCTAATAAAATGTGTAAATAAGGATCAGTCCATGTTTGGGTTTTAAATTCCCAAGACGGAGTTTAAAATCCACGATTCACGAAGCTCCACTTGCGGGGTAAATCGCCGTTGATCGTTGCGCCGTTTCGGTCGGCGAGAGTGGCACAGTTTACATAAAACTGTCCCTAGAATGTCCTCTTCCTAGCGCCTATGCAATTCGACACCCGGTGGTGGCCAGCCAGCCCCAGTCGCCCATAAATGGTCAGTGAGCATTTGGCGATATCTCTTCCTCAAACGGGGGGCGCAAAACTCAAAATCCGAACACTGAAACACTGACCACTTTGCACTCTGCCAGCCGGCCGGCCAGCGTATGCTGCCTCCGTGTGATCGTTATACGGTGGTATTTTATTGAGGCGCAACGGTACGGCGGACGGTTTGTCCCGGAGCCCGATTTGCATAATGTTTACTATGGCGCGGTCGTCGCGCCATTAATATGCATGAAAAAAAAAAAGAAACCGAACCCCCCAAATGTGATTCGAAAACGCCGGCCAACAACACAGATCACATGTTTGCCGGGACGTCTTTTTGGGGGCCGGTGAGGCAAAGGCAAATACAGTATCCAGTATCGCCCCCAGAGTGAGACTGGCGCGGCCGGAATCAATTTGTTTGCAAATCTACGGTGAACGTTTTAGAATGATCCTCGGATGGGAGTAGCATTGTGGAGACTTTTATGAGCAAAATGTGTCGTGTCTTTTTTCGGGGGTTTCAAAACGCGGTCCAACATCATTTGTTCATCAACGAAACATGAACCAATGAACGGCCTTTGTTGTAGCCGAAACTAACATCGGATTCCTTGAATATATTTTTTAAATGCAATTTACATTGATCCCTGCTTCAAATTGGAATGTCATATCCATCGATCGATAAATTATCTCTGATAAGTAACATACTTCGGTCCGCAAATCATCAAGATCGGATATAGGATCGATTCGAGGACATGCTTTATAATATCATCCGATTTTTAGCCCCGATTGTTGTGGAAAGCTAATACAAATCGAAGAAATGTGTGACAAAACGCTTGGACCAATCATTAAAAATTAATTTGGCCTCGACGACTTCATCCGTTGATCGCTTTGGCCGGGTGGTTGCCGATTCTAGCCGTCCAACATGGTCCCCAAATCCAGTTCCCCCTAACGAAGTCGACCGCATTTCATCGATATCTTTGATTTTTGACAGGTTCATTAGAAGCTCGTATTCTGGTTTCGTTTATGTTCTTCGTTGATTAAAATCCAAACGTCGGGGTTGGGACAGAAATTCCGATGGACCGAAGCCAGCGTGTTTGACTTCTGGTTGCCACCGGGGTCGGTGGGCGATGTCCTCGAGAACGATGAAAGGATAAGAAGTTGTCAAAAAATGATGGTATAACAAATGAAGTCCTAGTCTTTGCCGGAGTTATGTTGCTTGTTAATTGGTTTTGATCTTGAAGTCTAGGCAATAGATCTTCCGTTTTGTCCCGTCCCGCGTAGTACACAACCCAATTATTCGTCTTTCTAAGTTCTCATTTCTTATTCACACTCCGTGCTGGTCTGCGATGTCTGGGGTCTCGGGTTCATTTGATCAAACGATAGGCGAACCGATTTGGAATTCACTGCTCGTAGCTTGAGCCAACTGCATGTTGAATTGCATTATAGAGGTGAAGACAAACGAGTTTGCAGGTTGAAGATTAAGACGCTAATTTGTGTTGTACATCACTCGAGCAGACAGTACTTAGTAAATTGTAACCTTCCATCTTTTAAGTGTCTCCTTGAGTTCCATTAATACTCCACGGGTTTTATAAGAAAGAAAATATGGAAAATATTCTTTCCCACTCGACAACTCAATTTCTGAGATTCGTAGCGCAAGATCACTCAATTTTCTGCCTTCTTATAATACACTATCATCGAATGATTAACGCCACGGGGGCCATAAAAATACGGCAACCCAATGTGCATTCTGCGAAAGCCGGAACGATAAAACGGGGTTATCTGATTATCATCCACTCACTGGACCAATCCCCAAAGCCGCCCGGATGCGGTATGTCTCTGGTGCGACATAAAACTGGATGAGCTCATCATGTGCGCCTTCCTTTTTGTCCGTGCCCGTTGCTAAATCTATGGACATGCCGGAAGTAAGACATGTTCATATATTTTCGTTTTTGATAAATCTTGCTCCCCATCTCGCCTCGTCCCGGCGAACCCCTCTCTCTGCTCGACTCGGATCTCCCCCGGCTTTTTGCGCCGCCAAATGGCAGTAGGAAGCGTCACATTTGATTTCATTATTAAATCTGGACGAAAGATAAACACACGGACATTCCGGAACGCTGCTGCAGATCCATGTCAACATGGCGCAGCTCTCCGGTCCGGGGCCAGCGTATCCAAGCGTCAGCGTTTAATCACCGACCGACCAGCCAATGCCGGCTCATCCCAGAGAGTCCCCGGTCGATCCAGAAATAGGTTGCCGCTGCGTTCGCCCCTGACCGCTGACTAAACAGACCCGGGCTGAGCCGAGCGGCCTGGAACAACAGAAGGATCGCACACCAAATCCGGCCACCGACTCTCTCCGACATTGGCAGGCTGCACGGATGTCTGGTGGTCTTATCGTGCCGCAGCGATCGCTTCCCGCTCCGAGGGTGTTTATTTAAGATTATAACCTTTTTGCCATTTTGTTTTCATCTGTGTCAGACCAACGACCAACCCCGTTTCCGAGTCCCCGGCTTCTCCGGGGAGGTTATGGCGCAATATTAATGCGCTACCGGGAACGGTTACGATTACTTCCCCGGGCAGGAATTTTTCGCAACTTTAATAGGTCGGCAGACAACGCCTGGGACGACACGGAGGACCCCGTCAATTTGGTGCTAGATTCGGCGTCTAGATAACGAGCGCCCCGCGCCGGAGTTGCTATGCCATTAAAGCGCCCGGCATAGGGACTTCCCTTTTCGTGGAAGGTTTCAGTGTGTATGTGTGTGGCTTCCGGTTTCCTGGCAGCAACCGAACAAATTGATAGCAATCCAACGCCCCCCCCCCCGTTATTCGCTAAGCTCGATAAAGGATATGCAGTTTCAACCGGAGCGATACGGACGAGACCGACGGTAGAACGTTGTTGGCTGCGGATGGGGTTCTGGGTTGGCTCCCCTGCTACGGGCTGGGGCCGTGTGTTTTATTTGTCCGTTTAATTTTCATTTTAAACGAATGAATAGCAAATACACTCTTTACTTGGGAATAATGTAGCCCGAAAAGAGGGGCCAGACAATCCCGCCGTCCTGATGGAGGAGGGTTTGGGTGCTGCTGTCTGAGTGCTAGAGATACGGGGAGAGCGTGCGTTTGTGGCTGCGGGATCTGCAAAAGGACCTTCTATTCTATTGCCATCCATCGGACGGGTTGCGAGTTCCCCAGACATGGTACGGTGAAAATTCAAAAATTCCTCTTTCAAATTATAGAACGTGCCCTCATAATCTAAGGATTACAGCTTAATTAACCCATTCCGTCTAGGCACATCTTGGGGATTCATAACGTATTTTTATCAGCATTTCTCATCTTCCCAATCGAATGCCCACCAACGATGGGCCATAGGTGACGCACGGACGTCTTCGCTGTCTTTCAACACAATACTTCATTCGCAAACGATCGCGCCACGGTGCTGATTGACGTACTGGACGACGCAAAAGTTTCAACACCATTTGAATGATAAATTAATAAACGCCAAGGCCAAGGCATCTCTCAGATGCCATCGGAAAACCAGATTCGGATCAGTTTTTTGACCAAAAAATTAAAACACGCCTCTGAGACACGGTTTCGAATTTAGTCCCTCGCAGGTTGTGTTCGATCGGGGAAGATGAGGTG
Source organism: Anopheles bellator (assembly GCF_943735745.2). Lineage (NCBI taxonomy): Eukaryota > Metazoa > Arthropoda > Insecta > Diptera > Culicidae > Anopheles > Anopheles bellator. Next base: position 3,112,515 of record NC_071285.1, on the reverse strand, counting down.
ATGGCGCGAAAAAAATGGAGATCCCGTTAAGAAACATGCTGAGGTGCCCGACTAACCTGAACAAGAACTGGTTTTGCGGTGGAGCTGCCCCGTGGAATTGCTATATTCCTGGATTAACGAAATCACCAGTTTTTGTTGTTTGCTTTCTTGTCCGGGGCCTGTGGTTTGATGGACTTGTGATAACCCTCTGGCGGGCTGTCAGAGGTCTTGTCAGCGAAACCCGTAGCGATTCCACGACAGAACCGAACCGTAGATCGGGCGCTGCCCCTACTAACGACTCATTTATTTTGAAACAAAATATCAAATTCAAAAATTCAAAAATTAACCATTTCCTTTTTTTCACTCTCTTTTCAGGTACATCATTTTGGGTCTTACTTGCTGGATGCCTGGTGTATCGAGGCTCAGATCGCCTCAATGAAACAAAAGTACAGGACCGATCGATCGATCCCTCTGAATATGAATTAATTGCGAACGTGAACCAAATGAGCTGTAAAATGTGGCCGGTTGCGCCTTGCACCATTTGCCGGTTCCTTCCGGCAACAAAAAATATTCTCGCATCCCGCATTGCTCAGGGGGATGCGTTGGCCACACGTCGTACCCCTTGGATGCCTTGGGACATCGTCTCGGTCCATGCTAACGACCCGAACTCCATCTCCCAACCCTTGAGTGGTGATGAATAGTGTACAACGGAGAGTAAGACATCGCGCACCCAAGATGGATGACCCGAGCGCTTAATTTTAGCATTTGTTTTGGGTTGTGCCTGGCGGTTCTGCTGGGCTAACGGACTGGCTGGCTCGTTGGTTGGGTGTTTTGGCAACGTCAACAAGTAGACAGCGGGCTGACAGTACTCGATCGGCCGAACACGAACGACGAAAATGAATATCTCTCGCGCGCGGCCCCAGGTTGGGCGTTGTCATGTTGTGCGGCCACCATCATGTTGTTGGTGGACCGCTTTTAAGGTGTGAGAAACTCTGCGGATCGGACACGGACAAGGCGGCGGGACCTTTCTGGACCTCATTACGTTCCGTGTTCGATTTTTTCTCGGCCGTTGTCTCTAGTCCGCCGGGACGCCTCTTGCTAATGCTTGGGTCTTCGTTGGGATAATTAATGATAATTCGTGCAGCAGTTTTGAGGTACGAGATGAATGCGGTGCGTTAGCTATTAGCGCCTGGTCCACACGAATTGGCCCGTGGGCAGTGTGTTATTAATAATCTGTCCCTGCCTAGCAACGCGAGATAAATCTTGTAGTAAACCTTAAATTAGTGTAGACAAATCGTAATCGATTGAACCATTAAAGTGGCGAGTTCTATCATATAACTCTAGACAGAATTTTATTTTTCCGCAAACGATCAACACCTTTTCGATTCAATTGGACACGCGGGGAGCTACGCGGATATCCACAAAAGTAGAGCACTTCCCCACATAAACTGCATCGCTCCAAATTCCGATCACTGTGGGCTGGACTTCGCGATCGTGTAGGAGCACGCAAAATCTGATCGAGCGCCAGCGCAAAAACAGCTGCCTTGGGTGTTTTCGGTTCTCTGAATTATTGAAACAGTATGTTCCTCGGGGGGCGCAACCAGAAAATCGCAGAGGCAGATGCATCGGCCACCAGCTCATACGGGGCGGCAACGACTACGAGCGGAACGTCACGAAACACCTCGTAAAAGAAGCCGAGTTGGCTGCGCCACAAAGTTACGACCTTACGCGCCCTATTCGCTGCGCCGGGTGCCGATTGATCCCGCGGCTGGTCCCATAAATCGTACCTCCGAATGGTGCGCCGTTTGCAAAATCTCGCAAATGAACCAGCTGCTCGAATGTGCTCGAATAGAGCGTATATTTTAAATATGGACACCCCAAAACTGGATTACAGTTTTAGTTGTCAATTACACAGTGCCCACTGTCGGCACACTCTTAATTGTGACAACGATTGTAATGTCCTCTCGGGAGTTTAAAGGAAAATTATGCCACATCTGCCGACAACCACCGGCGTTTGTAGACAGCCACGTAACGTTTAATTGAAAGCCTGCCCGGGGAAAATCGTGGGGCGCTGGTCGGCTGAGGGCCATATATCTTCTCTCGACTCCCACTACTCTATCGTCGACTATCTTTCCTCTGAGGCGGCGGCGTCGGAGTCGATTCAAGAGCCGCGGCGCTGTTTTCGCGACATCTTTATCTGTGCCGCCGAACAATGTTGCCCGCGCGCTTTACCGGAGCACGGGCCACGGGTCGGGCCGAGCCGGGACCAGTGTTTCGGTGTGTCGTTTGACATTTCAATGGCTTCCCGCAGGAACCCGCAGGATCTCGGGTGCAGCTCTCGAGAGAGCAGGCGCACCGATTCTGTGATTATTGTCTGTGGTCTGCCGTGGAGTGGAGCGCCGGGTTTTCTTCTCCTTCGCTTCGACATCCTTATACGACTCCTAGCTAGACGATAGAAGTGTGTAGTACCCGCAGAAGTGTAGCCAACCCGAGCCGGTCGCCCTCCCCGCGGGCTACGGCCGCCTATCGACGTTTTGATCTAAATTACAACTTGCAACCACGCTTTTTGCATCGCTGACAGCGAGCGCACTCGTGCAATTCCACAGGCCATTCCATGGTGGTGGTCGAGATGTGGTGGATTCCAGCCAGGGCGGAAGCATAATGAGGGGCGCTGCTGCACCCATCCAAGCGGCGATCCTCGAACCGGCCCGATCTTTGACCGCCGCCGTACGCCGGAATTCGAGCCTCTCGAAATAGAGTTAAGTTATTGAGGGGCACGGTCGGGGCATGCAAACAAGTCTCTCTTTCTCTCTCTTTGCGCAATAACTGCCCGTGGCGCCGAATTGTTTTATTATTTTTGTTTTCACGTGACCGTCCGTGAATCACTGCTTTTTTGCTCTTCACTGCTTGTGATTTTAGGTGTCGGCGGCGTGAAATTAGAAACTTACATGCAAATCATGTGCGGCCAATTGCCGGGTATCGAATGACCACCCCGGGTTGGCTGGCTGGCGGGAGGTCTAGGGCAGTACAAGGGTTTTAACAAACGACACCGCGAAGGTCGTAAAATTGGAACGAAAAAGATTTACTCTGGCATGTTTATCGGGCTACCAGAAGGAGGCCAGCCCGTGAGCCCGCAATCGATGGGTTTGCGATTTGCGAAACCCAAACCATCGGCGGATATCACTTGGGGATAATTTAAGAGCTTTCGGAGAAGGGCGTGTTCGCGGGCCGTCCACAAGGCTTTAGTTTATTTGGATTAATTTTAAGGACATCAACAAGATTCTCCTGTTCTTTCAAATCAACAAAGAGACAGCGAAAAAAAATTAGTTAAAGCCAATTCCTTTGTTATTAAAGCATCACTGCCAAACGTAATTCCCAACACAGCAAAACTGCTCCGCTTGATTAGTTCACCAGAAAAGGACCTTGTGAAAGAAAATGCGCAATAAGTAGGGCTTACATATTTGACAATGATAGCGCTCTGCCTCTTTACCACGAAGGGATCAAAAGCTTTGGGCACGAAACAAAAAGGAGTGATTTGTCCGTCCTTTGTCCCTTTGTAAAAATGTGGAGCACCGGCCGTTACGGGTGAATTACTAGTGGGGCCGCCGCCACCACCATGAAAGGGAAAGAATGTGCGCCCTTTTCACCCAATAATGGGGGTCCTTGTTTCGGGGGCAACATTAGACAATTAGAAAAACAAAACAAAATGGGGCGGAAAGAATCCTGAGGTCCGTTTGCTCCATGAATGGGTACGCCGCGCCAAAATGGAGCTGACGTGTCTAAAATTAATTAAACACTTCAACAAATGGGACGTTACATTTCGGCGCGCCCGGCACACCCGGAACTGCGCTGCGTACCAACGGAATTTAATCCGAGAAATGCTTCGACGGAAGCATTGGACCGAGCGGAAAAAATAATACACAAAACGCGACCCTACAAATGCCATATAATTAGCCATTCCTAAACCAGGGCTCGTTCTTGTATGTGTGTTGGGGTGCACCCTTTCTCGTATGTGTGAGTGAAGTGGTTTAGTGTTTATCCGCATCCGGGCGTACGCAGCTCCTCGGTGGTCCTTCATTTGAGCTTTGACATCATCTGCATACACTTCCGGCGGGTGGCGTTGATTTTTGTGCGTCACTCTCAAAAAAGGACCCTTGCGGAAAAGGTAAACACGGTCCACGGTCCGGGGACGTAATACATTGGCTGCAAAGTCGTGAGACAAAGTTTAATGTTTAATGGATGGGGGTTTATTTATCTTTTTTCGAAACACCAACCTAATGGCGTTAACTTTTATCCTCAGGAAGGTTGTGGTAAGGAACGATCACACAGCACTCCGCAGCCAATATGGTAGGTTTGTGGAGGCTCGTTAACTATGAACCCACGCAGTCCCGCCGGAATCTGTCCCATTTCGGGGTTACGATGCTAACGCTCAAATGTTTGCCCGAAACGCGTCGCCGTTTTGGGGTCGGGCTGGGCGCGAAACTAATGAATGCGATCGATTTTCACCTCGTTCTGGGCTCAAATTTCGGCTGCGCACGCAAATTAGTTTCATTTTTGGCACCACAGCACACCAACCACCCATACTTGGTGCTGAAATTTGAATTTCAACAACGGTCGGCCTTTTGGCGCTTTTTTAGGGCAAGCGAGGAGAGCGACAGAAGTAATGTTCCCCCCCGGTCCAGCTGGTGGATGTTGGAATATCAAACAGCAGAAAGAGCCTGGTTTGGGTGGCGATTTGCATAACAGCGCGCGTCTGGGCAAAATGGTTAAATTAAACTGTACGCTTCGTGTGACGGGCGCGAAGCGTCATAATAATGCTTCGTTAGTGCTCTGCTCGCGGGAAAACTCGTTCGGAATGATTTGATTATTTAAAAGGGCTTACTCTCCGCTCGAACCCCATCCGTTATGGTCCATCTACTTGGTGTCGATCAGTATTTGCATAAATAATTGATGTATTATTTGCAAATTTATTGGTTTGTTTTATGGTTCCCAATGGTGCCAAAAATTATCAAAAAGTTTAAGTGAAATACGTCTTGTTATAGATACCTAGCCAGTCCCAGCTTATTGCTTCGGAAAAAAAACATTTTAGGCGCAATGTAACCAATATCCTTTATTTGTATGTGGCTCAAAAGTCCCGGTTCGAGAGAGAAAACTGTCACTGGCCCTTGCATGGCCTGGCGCAGACGGGGCGAAATGGTGTCCCGAGGTTGTTTAACCTCCTTGCAACAGTTCGTTGAGCAATCATCCATCATTTTACGCCATTGCGCCCTGACAAGCGAATTATCCTTTTCTGGTGGCTCCATTACTCCGGTTGCTTCTCGATGGGGTAGTATTCACGCAGAACTCCTTTTGTGGCGTGCCTTCTGTTGTTGCATTCTTGTCCGAGGGCCATGGATCCGAACGCTCGATGCTCGGATAGTGCACAAAGTTGGAAGGTTTTGAGCTGAAATGCATGAAATTTAGCATTAATTTTTCGCATATTTTTAATACACGATTCCTTATCAAAACATGTGCTGATTATCGAGGTACTCCCCATTAACTCTGTCACTTCGAGACCTAAATAAGAAAACGAATGAAAAAGCTGACAATGTGCCGCTATCGGAGGGGGTCTCCTCAGGTTGGTGCTTTAAATCCATCATCGTCGCCAGCGTCTGTCACACGTCAGCGTAATGGCCATACAAGTTGCCCTGTGACCGGCCCGTGAACTATGACAGTGACTGAGTTTCACCGAGTCGGTTGTGCCCGGCCCGGCGTTACCTGAGCGAGAACAACGAGGGGCCGTAGGGTAATTTTTCAAAGCACCAACTTATGCTGAGTGAAACATGCAGCGAGGACCACATAACCCTCTTACCGGTGGACAGGCGGGGACCGTATGTTGAAAGTAGGAAATAGAAAAGTCACGAGAAGTCAAAAGGAGTCGCGTCAACGGGTGTGTGAGATGGGCCATGATGGGTGATGATGAGCACCAACCGGGGTCAGCTGGCCTGGCTATTGGCCGTACGGGGAACAGGAACATCATCAACCGATGTGGGCAGGTAAACGATGTGGAGCACATCGAGCTCTAACGCGCTCGTGACGAGGCTGCTCGAGTTGTTGATGGCGGGAACTGACCCACCCCGTCGGTGTGCGGTACAGAGAACATTATTAATGTTGGCCCCAATGGGTATCAATAGGAATGTCATTATATCGGTTTATGATCCACTTTCCTGTCAACGGTGAACACGAACACGCTGAAGTGAAGCATAATGATTGGCTGCCCTTTAGAGCGACTAATGACGATCGAGATCAGGCAGCCCGTCAGAGAGGGCACAGAACCAGAGATATGTGATTTAAAAGAACTTGAGGTTTTGGAATATGTTCGAAACACTTTTAAATAAATTAAATTCTTTTTAAGGTGAAAGATTTGAAATAATTTAACAAATCTAAACAGACTCTGTTAAACAAATTTTATTCAAAATCGGAAGCCTTTTGAAGCGGTCCAAACGCCGAAAGCGGCTAGAGTTGCTTCACAAGCTGCCATCCTTTCAATTGTGAGCGAATTAGGCTAATGCGCCTGTGACCCGCCCGGGTGTTTTGTTTTAACACTCTCGTTGGACAGTGAAGGGGGCACCGTTTACGGGTCGTTAAATTTATCAAAGGCACCGCCATTTTAAAATTATATCAATAAAGTCGCGCCGCGCGCTCAGGCAACATATCGCGTGCGTTATGCTGATTCAATGTTGGTCCGGATGTTGGAGTTCGGTGGCGCAAGCATCACGCGCCTCTGATTCCATGCCGGGATCATCTATCGCTCCGCAGATCATAAATTTTGTCCAAACAAAACAAACGAACCGCCCGGCGTTATGCTCTCCATGTTTGATTGGGCCCGAGGCTGGCGCCTCTGTAGCCTTTCACACCGCAAAAGCTTAGCCTTTGATGCACCGTGCATTAGAAAGGTCGCTCTTGTTTTATGAAACAGGCGCACTTTAAGGGCGGCATCCGAGTCGAGTCTGCAAAATGAAGACATCATCCAATAAACCAAATCAGCTCTCCGCCCTCGGATGGTCCCCCCGATGGCTTTTGATCTCCTGCGTCGTTGCGCTCACACTCTATTTCTTGTTCACCCTTTTGGCGACTGTGAATGATAAATGGAACGCGCGATCTGCGTCGATCGGGTTCTAGCGTGGCGCATATTTTAGTTCACAGTTCATCCTCGGGTCCGTGTCTGTGTGCTGATTGGCGTTGATTTATTTATGAGCATGGCGTCATCTTGGAGCCCAGGGAAACCCCCTGAACGGAGGAAGTCGATGAGCAATGAGCAATGAGAGTCGAGTTTGGTGGCAGCCAAAAATCCAAACATTGTCGTCTTCACAGATAGCAGAAAGGAAAACATCCTCCGCGAACGGACGATGTGGAGGTGTCAGGAATTGGCTAACAGGAACACACTTGCCGCGGGTCGTCGTCTGACGCCGAGATCGTTTTCAGAATCTCGGATCCCCAGAGGTACTTGAGGTCGGCGTTGCGTTTTGGGGTTTATTGCGAACTTGCGTTCCGAAACATCACTCTTCGCTCCTCGTCACATTATTATGTGCCGCTTCGCCGAGGAGAAATTGTTAGCACGTTTGTTTTCACAAATTGCTTTTCAGGGGGGGGCCCCTAGGAAAAAAGAAGGAAAACGGCCATCGTGGAAGGAATGGAAAAAGCGGGCGCGTGTAACCCGCTCGACAGGATGGAAATAACTTTCGAAACGGATTCCGTGTTGTGGCAAGGATGTGATTCATTTTTATCGTATTAACGCGCCCCGCTTATTTATCACCATGTCCCAAATGGATTTTTTTCTTTTTTGAATGACGATTTTTCTTCGCCAAAGGAATGCTCTGCGGGTTTTGTAAGTTCATGACCAGTGACTGTTTCGAGATCTCCCTGAGACAGCTGAGGGCAAACTTATGAAGTGATGCCAATGCTTCCAAAAATTTATTAGTTTTTCCTCGATATTATCTCACTCCTGTTTTATTTATTTATTTAAGTCAACGGGTCAAGCGTTGCACTGTGGGTCAAGAGAACGATTGCCTAGAGTACCAGGTCTAAAACTATAAAATCGGACTGTTAAACGGAAGGTTCTAGCTGGTAATTTGGTCCTCCTAGTTTTTCTGTTTTGGCAACATTACCTGCTTGCCACCATAACTTGCCTTTTCATAAGTTAAATAAACAAATTATAAAACCCGCTCTGGTGCGGACAAGTGAAAGAGCTTTATGGTTTTTCTGATCCAAAGTATCCACTTAAATTATTACGAAGCAGATTCTAAGCTACTGTGTAAAATAATAATTGTAAGAAAATAAATATCTAATAATTGTAACAAATAAATATGTGCTTGAAATGAAACAGCAACAAAATGGCCCTGGTCACGGCTTTGCCTATCTTTCTTTCCCATTCAAAACGGATAGGGGGAAAGTCCTTCTGGTAAACGGTCCAGTCCACGCACCTTGCAAAAGCGGTCCACCTCTATCTTAATAGAGTTTTAAATACTGTGTGCTCCAAGCCAATCCCAAGCCCGAAGCGAAACCGAAGAATAATGACATTCCCTAGCCCGACGGCCATCTCATAAGCACAGACGCCGACAAGTAATCATTTCTTTGCGTAGGACCGCGCAACAACAATCGTAATCTATTAGTGAGCGGTGCATAAATTGTGCACACCGCCCGGTTCCAGTGCTTTCATTTTCAACCCCCGCACCGGGCGGAACGTGCGCGGAAAATGGGATTAACCGTCCTCAAAGGAAAAGACGCCGTGCGCGGCACCTTAAGTGGCACGCACTTATGGCTTCGTAACGATAGCGCGTTATAGGAGAGTCGCAGATCGAAGATCAATCAGGGAAGGAAGGAAGGACGTCGTTTTTGGTAAATGAGCACGACGCTCTACGTATGCTTTGTGGGCAATGCTCGGTTTTTTCCTCCCGTGGGTTTGGCGCATGGCAACGGCCAGATGGCTGGGGATGCAGTTAAAATGCTGGCGATTTCCACCTTACGTGGGACGGCGCAGTGCCCAAAGGCGCACACACCATAATTGCACATTTATTAGCCATTGTCTAGGAGTAAATGTCACCGTACGGGTGTATGTGTGCTTGCGTGGTATGCAAACCCCTTTCGGGCGGTCGTTCTCTCCATTTAAAGCTTCGGGAGTTATGCATTGCTTCGGGTTAGTTCAACATGTTGGTCTATAAATATAGGAGGTGCCTTTTGTAACCTCATCGTTTATCGAAATAAAAATTAAATCATCTGTAAAATCTCCTATTAGTATTTTAGGAACTGGAATCAATTTGAACCCGTTACGTTCACCTGTTCGTAGTTATCGTATTCCGGTCTCCGATAAGCTTCACTACTTATTGAATCACCTTGTAACCACAAGACGGTGGCTGCGGCGAGTTTTTACCGCCAAGGGCGTTTTACAGAATCTTGCGGCCATGGCAAAAGGGACAGCAGGGAGCAAATGACCACGACGCATGGTCGAAGGAATCGGCTCGCTGACCGCAGCCCACTCTGCTGCCTCATTGAGACAATGAGAGATATTTTAGAACCAATTAGTGCACCGGACGTGCACTTCTGGTAGTAAATTTAAGCCCCCCGGGATGGGCTCCCAGTTCTGGTGCATCTCTGCACTTAATTGGTCCTACGGAGGTTGCATCGACCGACTCATTAACCGACTGGAAGAGAGGATGGTCAATAAAAATCGCAACCCCAATCGCCCATCAAAACGGGGTGAGGCTACTTCTGGTTTCATTATGCTGTCTTTTCTTGTGAAACATTATGCTGCCGAATGGGTCGGTAGCCGCCGGCCAGGCAGCGCAGAGCGCAAGTGGAAGCATAACGGAAGCTCTGGCGTCGTTAAAACGAAACTATTTCTTGTTAGGGGATTTCTTGTAATAAGGATCAGCGGACGGGACAACAGCCAAAGCATTTATTTGGATCATGAAAACTATTTTTTTAATTTGCATGACATTGAATTCAATCAACAATTATTTGTATATTAATTCTTACTTCGATCTATCTCCACAGCTCAGTATCGTGCTCCACGGATCACGGAACATCCAAGCAACGTGCTGATACCGAAAAACGAACCCACGACGTTGAACTGCAAGGCGGAAGGCAAACCGGAACCGACGTTCCAGTGGTACAAGGACGGCGAACCGGTCAAGTTTACTTCGACCCACTTCCTGCTGCCGTCGGGATCGCTGTTCTTCCTGAGGACACTGCATGGCAAGAAGGAAAACGATGCCGGCGTTTACCGGTGTGTGGCTTCCAACATGGTTGGCGTCGCCGAGAGTCGTAATGCGACGCTGCAGATCGCACGTAAGTGATCGTCTATCCGCAACTTGCCAAAATTTAAACGCAAAGAATCTTTTCCCTTTAAAAATAGTTCATCGCCCATCAGAGAACATAGCGCCTAGTGTATCTTCCTTGTAGCGACCACTCTCTACCGTCCACATCCTATGATATTATTTTTATTGTCCGCCACGCTCCGCCTGCCGGCTGACGGATGGATCATTAATCCTGACCACAGGCGCCTGACAAGATAAAGTCGCTGCCAGTGCCTCCGATAGATTGTGACAGGTTGCCCACGGAACGGAGCTCCCTCCCCGGGAGATAATGGCGCCGTCGGTCGGTGTCGGTTGACACGGTTGACGCCGCCAGCCAGCCAGCCTCTTAGTGGGCTCATCTCTCGCTATCGCTATAATTTTATGCTGCACTGATTTGCATAATTATTTATTACAACAATGATCCCCATCGGGGGTGGGGGGGAAAAGGGCGCGCGCACGACAAATAGCAATTCCACGTTTAAGTCCGCTCCGGTTCGGCCTCGGGAAGACCTCGGGAAAGGCTCCAGATTATCTTCGAGACATCCGATAGGCGGACCACGACGACGACGACGATGATGATGATGGGAGGAAAGTTGGAAATTAAATGATGGCACTTGGACACTCCGGCTTCGCCCAGGTGGACTACTTACTCGTCGTCGATACACCGCCGGAGGAGAAGTGATGTCGTGAGGCGCCATAAATTGATGTTTTGTCACTCATATAAATATCGTTCACCTTAGGAAAGAGATTAGACATGCTAGAACCATTTTATTATGTGGATTTAATTAAAAACGGGGCTTTCTGCGTTCCGAAATAAGAACTGCTTTAAATATGACCAAACCTAAATCCAAACTGAGCCGTGGCACGGTCCGCGTTTGTTACCATATCCCTTGCACAAGCGCCGGAAAATGAACCACAAACAACCACATAATGCGACAGACACACGGGTCTTGTCAAACCGAGAACGGAGCGGATTGAATTACGGCGTGTAATTCAATGTGCACGGCAATGTCAACACTCATTAATAACGATCTTAGCACGATATTTACGGCTGCGCGATCACATTAATCGATGTGGAGGAACTCCGATCCTTTGCTTTGAAGTTTTTTCTTTCTTATTCTTTACCACATACTTTGATTTCTATGCGATCAGTGGTTGAGAGATCACTTTCAAGAATTGTTTTTCCCCGTATAATTTTCATCATCTAAACTATATTCCCCTTTCCACAGTGCTTCGAGACGACTTCCGGGTGGAGCCGAAGGACACGCGCGTGGCGGCCGGTGAGACGGCCCTGCTGGAGTGTGGAGCCCCGAAGGGAACTCCGGAGCCGACGATACGCTGGCTCAAGGACGACATCCGGCTGGCACTGGACGACGGGCCGCAGCAGCAACAGCAGCAGCAACACCTTCTCCGCTCGGCCAAAGAGATCGGCCGAATGCGGATCGTGGACGGTGGCAACCTGATGATCAGCGACGTGCGGCCAGCGGACAGCGGGCGCTACCAGTGCATCGCCCAAAACATGGTCGGGACCCGCGAAAGCGCCATCGCCCGGCTGACGGTGCAAGGTAAGACAAGCAAGACGTCTCAGCTCTTGGGCCCTAACGGGGTTGATGGTTGATTTATTGGGGCATGTTTATTATTTGAGTCAAGCATATACCCCCCGAGGGGCTTGCTGCGCGGTCTTTGCTCCAATTTTAACTCGCAAAGGCAGTCGCAGTCGTGAGGTTAACGTTAACCGGCGCCGCCGCCACCGTTCGCTTTAAGTATTTAAAGAATTTCTGCGAAGAACACCGAAAGCAACAGGCGAAGTGAGTCAATAACTTCGGAACCGTTAGAGAGCGCTGCTCCACAGCGCGTTTCCCAGCGACCGATCCCCGCGCGGGGTTGATTCATGTGCTCCATCGGTCTTCTGCAATCGCCGGGAGCTAGATTTCGTAAATGCAAGACCCGGGGTTTAGGGCCGCCGAGTTTGGTTAATCGATTTTCCAATTTTGCCATTTCGCCGCCGTCGTCGTCCTCGTAGTCCTCGTCGTTGATTATTATTTCGCCCAGCGCGCGGGCGCGCGTCCGGGTCTCTGCTGGGCCCTGCAATTTGCGGAACGGAAAAATATGTTGCACCCCGAGGGCAAGCCATGAATTCTCTAAACACTAATTAAAGCAATTACTTTAGCGAAGGGGGGCATTCTAAATTATGGACGATTTATTGAACCATTTCCCGAGAACAGGGACCATTTTTCTCGCAATCATCTCGCGATGGGGGCAATTTCAACTTCCCAAAGCTCACACAACTCTATTTAGTGATCAGTCGGAGTGAAGTTGTTTTCACTAATTGGCGAACTGTTTATTCGCATCTCGAGTTTTGCTCCAAAATTATGTCATCATGTTTTTGGTCAAATGGCGCGTGGTTTTTTATGTAACTTCCCAATTATTCTTTTATACTTTAATTTGGCCATTTTGTTCATAGCTTTTTTCATCCTTTTTTGGGAGCTGAATTTTATTCTACTTTATTGTTGAATCTGCCAACAATCCGTTCCTCTGCCTATATCAGCAATACCGCTGTTTGGTGTGGCCAGCCCAACACTTGTCGCAATGGTGTCCCATAAATCGGTGTCCGAGTTTCCGCAGCAGCGGAGGCCGATAAAGTGCTGATCAATGCATTTCTTCCGGTTCCGCATTCTGTGCCCCATCGGTAATCTAATTGTAAATTAGTCCCACTGCCGCCTGCCGGAACGGAAGGAAGGATCCCTGCTGACACACTGCGAGCCGAGCCCGAGTTTGTTCTTTACGGTGGACTTTTCCTGCCAATAAATTTTTATATTATATTCGCCCAGCACAGTACGCCTCTACCGCATGAAGGAGTCCCCTGGTCCCTATTTTCACCGAGATTCGGAAAGCAAACAGAGGAAGTTCTGGGGGCACCTACATAGACACCTTCTCTCTGCCAGGGCGCCCCAACCAAGAATAGCAATAAACCAATCCGATGAGGTCGAATTCTCGGTTGTGGGCCACGAAATCAAGAGCTGACTATTGCGTTCTAAATGCCACAAGCCAGTATATCGATTGTGTTCTTCGGGGGGGTTGCTGCTGCCTTCCTTCGCACGAGTGCCCCGGTTCCGGTCACGCCCCCAGCTCGCTCCGTTCCGCCTGATGTCGATGGATTATTGCTGACTTCCGCCAAGGATATGTGCGCCCCGGGGAGAGAGCCTTACATGATTGGAGCATATTTGGAAGTTTTCCGGTTTTATTAGAATTTTATGTCGTCATGATGAGGAAAAGTTTCTTCCGGGTCCGGGGGTTCACACTTTGCTGGAAAAAAAGAAAGCGGCTACTAGAATGGGGAATTCCGGGCAACTCCAGGAGCAGCAGCAGCTCGTCTGCCAGAAAGTGTGCGAAGGGGATAAATGGGTGGAAAGCGAAATTGGGGTTCGAACGACGACGAACCGTATGAAACGAAATATCGCGCTCCAGCTCGTAAATCAATTCAAAGTTGTTGCTCTGCCCACCACCAATCAATCCGCTGACTGGGCAGAGGGCGTTGAAAGAGTCCCCTTCACAAGACGGCCCGTGAAAGTGTGTGGCTTAAGCAAAGGTAATACTAGAAGGGCTGAGGGCCTGTGCAGAGGATACAATTTCCGCTATTTAGTAGACCCCGGAAGGGTGACTCTGAATCCATTAAGGGAGTCAATAGTAATCAGGCGGCATATTTAGTGTACAAGACTGCAGAATGGGAATGAAGCTCTTTATTGGATTTTAGACAAGATTCACACTGAGCACTTCAAGTACAATAAGTTTAAGCCTCTGGGGAATGGTCGCAATTTATTGTCACCAACAAAGTAATTTTTGACGTACGTCGTTTGTAAACCGAAAACAAATTTATTGCGCAACTGAAATGGTCATTCACGGCACTCGTCGGTCATTAATACTTCTTGAGTTGCGAAAAATTGATATAGAAATTCCTTCTCGGCCACGACACGGCCATTAAAAAATGGCCAGCAAGACAATTGGCATACGTGTGTGCATGTCCGCTTAGTACCTTTCTTCGCCCATCGGCAGCTGTCGTCCTGAGCCGTGGCCAACCTTCAAGACGCTGACGAGCCTGGCTGGCTGACGGTGCGCTGCAAAATCGCCTCAAGTTACGCGGGTCCCCGGCCGGGGATCCCCGTGGATGATTTATATCGCAAATCAATGTTTCAATGTTTTTGCAGAACATTATTTATTCGTTTCACTACGAACGTACACAGGGCAGAAGAGGGTATGCTTCTCACTTCTTCGGGCTTCTTCGGGGTTGCGTCGAAAGATAAAATTCGTGCCGCCGTGCGCCGTGTCCTGCAGGCATCAGCTCGCCGTGTTTTGGACGGACCCGCCTCTTCGAAGCATGCAATCTCTCTCTCCCGCGGGAGGATCAGCTGCTGTTGCCGGCTTTCAGCGAAGATGTCCCGCGCCAAAATGGAGTCCGCGGAAAGGACTTCGTCCCAGCGGGACAGCGCGTTCCCTACCTGGGCTTTGATTGATTGATATCGGTAAATCTGCGCAGAAGGCGTAATTTGAGAGTTGTTTTCTTTGCGGGACCCGGCGGCTATCGGCGACCCCGTTGTTGGGAAACGCGAAAGCCCCGCGTTCGGTGGGCTTCCCTTCTCTCCGGTGGTGGAACCCTTTCGCAAGGAAATGGGAAATAAATGTTAACTTAAATACCGTGGCAAATTTGGCCCGAGTTTCCATTAACTACATTTTTCGGGGCTGGGCCCCAGTTTATTAAACGATGCACCAGAGTGCAGGTCGGCGCGAGCGGTGATTGATTTGGTCGTTTACTTTAAACACATTACTCAAAACTGAGGTAAACAGCTTTTAATGATATTAATGCACACGACATATTGACTTTCTTAAAATTTGGTGGGGTTTGTAGAACCATTTTACAATTTTTTAACGAATTTTTGTTTCTAATTATATATTTTACAGTAAAACCGTTCTTCAAGGTGGAACCGATGGACGCCACCGCGCTCGTTGGCCAGCGCGTTCAGTTCATGTGCGCCGTCGACGGGGACCCAACGCCACAGATTTTGTGGAGCAAAGAGAACGGCCACATCCCGGTGGGCCGAGCCGAGATCCTGGAGGAAGATCGTAGCCTGGTGATTCGCAGTGTGGTCCCGAACGACCAGGGCCTGTACAGCTGCGAGGCTCACAACGCGATCGGTCAGATTAAGGCCAAGGCGCACCTCATTGTGAACTGTAAGTATGTCTGAGGCTGAGTGTAGGTTCTAACATGTATGGTTCTTTCCCTTATTTATATTTAACGTAACTTGCAACGGGGAGCACATTAACATGCTCAACATTTCAATTCTTTCCCATTCTCACGTGAGTTGGATTTTTGTGCCGGCTGATAGCAACGATTTTCATCGGTCCAGGAAGTTCGGTTTTATGACTTCACTTCGACGTGCACCTTCATAAAAGTTATGTTTATTCGAATAGAGAAAATAGAGAGTAGTAAAGCGACGATGATTTCCGGAAAAAGGGTGCTTCGTGCTGTTCGATTTCGAGGTGTTCAATTACGGAAATTGAAAACCCGAATTCCGAGCGAAACCAGAAGAGCTTACGTTTTATTTGCCATACAGCTTGCCAGCTTGAAAAGTGTTCCGGATGCGCTCGTCCCGTTTAATGGAGACATTCCAGCAGACACAGACCGACTGCTCTCCCAGAAAGGCTCTCGCCACTTTAACGGAGAGCGGCGAATTTTGCTGTAAGTTTGAGGAACGGCGGACCACCATATCGGCGGACCAAGGCTCAAACGCAGGCCACGGACGGGCTGGCACTTATGCTGATTAGATTTAGATTACACAACACGCCGGCGCGCGTTCGCGCCCAAAATGCAAATCGCGCACCGCCTTTCGCGTGTGTCCGGATTACGGGTGGACTTTCTCTTTGTCTGCCTTTGGTATGATTGTTTTACGAGGTGAAACAATAACCATTACGCAGGCGCTACCTACCGGGAAGCTGAATCTGGGGAGCCCCGTGGGAGATTATCTTCCCACCCAGCGAGGTCCTTACGCCGAGGGGGAGTGTCGACGAATGTGTGCGCTCCCACTTTTGAATGTGCCAAGAACGATTTCGGTGATTTATGCTGGTCTCTTTTTTCTGGAATTGGCTAAAGCGGAACCACCGCGGATAGGTGCAGCAGTGAGGTCTCGTAATCTGGAACATTTGTGACAGCCATTTCTCGGGGCTCTTGGAGTGTTCCTTTAGCATCAGGACCCGCTCAGGCATTTTTCAATATTTTTGCAGCACATTTGAATCAAGAAGTGTCTTCGGCTAACTTCGACTGATCTCCGTTTCTTGCAGCTCCCCCCACGTTCCTGATCAAACCGCAGGACCAGAAAACGGCCCTAAACGGTGTGGCTTCGTTCAAGTGTACCGCTTCGGGCAACCCACCGCCGTCGGTGTTCTGGACCAAGGAAGGCTCCCAGACGCTAATGTTCCCCAACAAAACGTACGATAATATGCAGGTGTCCGTGCAGGGAACTCTCCAGATCCGCGGTGTCCAGAAGGACGACGACGGGTACTACATCTGCTCGGCCCTCAGTGTGGCCGGATCGACGACTAGCCGGGCCTACCTACAGGTAAGATCCTTACCGGAAACTCCCAGCGAAAAGTTAATTCATGTCCGTTCTCTCCCGTCGCCCCAAAAGGTGCTCTCGTCGGAAGACAGCAGCCCTCCGCCGGTGCTACAGGTCGTTCCGGCCAACCAAACGCTTCCCCGTGGCAACGTGGCCCTCCTTCCGTGCCATGCCAGCGGCACCCCGACGCCGATGGTTCGTTGGATGAAAAATGCCTCCGATATCAACCTTTCCGGCGGCGGTAACGGACGCTTCTCCATCATCCAGACGGGAACCCTGCGTATCGACGGTAAGTACCACCGCGGCGAGTCCTGCAATCAAGACGTCGGCTTCGTGTGTTGAATTGTAGCTTTTGGTGTAGTTAATTGAAAACCGACAAGCCTCTCGGTGCCCTTCCTGGGGGCCGTGGTTTGATTGGCCGCTTGCATGACGATTTGTTTTGTCGCCCATTTGTTGGCCCTCCACAACTCAGGAAAGCCCCCTCAAACATGGCAGGGTTCGTGTGGCCGTTGAGCGGACATTGTTTGCCGAAGGTAAATGTCGCATTTTAAACGCCTTCGGGGCGGCCACACGGTGCGTGACCACAAAGCTTTTGCGTGCCGGCCGGTCGTTTGCACAGTCGGCGAAGAAATTGTGCAACGTCTTGCAGGCCAGTTCTCTCTGCAATTGCAGTTCCGGCTATCGCTGCCCGAGCCCGTTGTAAGCTCACTTGTTCTAGATAGGGACACGCGTGGCTCATTCCACGTATTTAATGAGCTTTGCATAATGTCGCATGCCGCGGCGCACGATACAATCTACGAACCTTAAGACGGCATTTGTGTGAGAAGTAAACTTTTAAATGCCTTCATAAACATGGAATTAGAATGTCAAGTTAGTGTGGCAACGAGGCAAAAAAAAAGTGGCAGAACACACGAAGAATCATAATTCACACCGCACGAAAGAGAGGGCCGATGAGAAAGCCTCGTCGACCTCTGGTGGCCAAGACGCGGGCGCTGTGCAAAAATACATAATTACAACCTATAATGCGGATTACTTTGCCTTCCACCGGCCGGTGTGGGGGTTGAAAAATGAGTGAAAGATAAGAAAGAATGAAAGCATAGCTCCGTGATTCCACCGGGGATGAAGAATGTGAGGCCATAAACCAACCTACCCTCGGCAGTGTGTATGTGTTGTGGAAGAACTCCCACCTACAACGCCCTGGGGGCTACATTTTAATGCCCCAACAAGGCTTGAGTGGTACGGCCCAGAGGGGAGCCCTCAAACGGTGGGCCCCCCGAAAACCTCGACTTCGAAGATATATTCGCTGGATTGCTCGTAGGGATTAGGTTACCTTTACCTCGATTTGGAGGCTCCTTCTTCCTTGGATCAACCTCAATGCAAAATGCTGCCACGGTGGGGAACATGGCGCAAGGTTTTTGGGGGGTGATTTAGACACTCCGCCCGGGGGCGGCCGCCAAACCTGAGCGACGCTGAGAGAAATGGACCCATCAATCAGTGAATTGGTGCGCGCGCGAAGCATTATGTTTTCAAATACGTCAAACGTCCTTCCAGCCGAGGGAGACTTTTTGTGCGAAATTGTACCTTTTTAACTTTTATACTAATTTTTTTGGGAATATGTTCTTAAAAGATTCATTTTGATTATTGTTTCAATACTATAGTTGATTATTGTTTCAAAACTATAGTATACTAGGTTGTTCAATCAGTTGTTTGCCTCAATAAGAGAGACACATTTGTATGGTATGAAATTCACTTTGTTATTCAGTATGGTCTCCCTGAACATCAATGCACTTGATCCTATGAGACTCCAATTTAAGAATTCCATCTCTGAAGCGAAAAAGTGGAACGCCTTCACAATACGCTTCCACAGCTGTTATGACATCATTATTTGATGAAAAACGCTTTTCACGAATGATTTTTTTTTTTTATCTGAAAATAGATGGAAGTCGCTAGGGGCCAAATCTAGTGAATACGGTGGATACTGCAACAAGTCGAAGTTCGAAGTTCGAACGCAATACTTCAGCTAAAATATTGGTTATACTCGTACTGCTCAATGAGATCGCTAGGCATGAAGGCTAGTATGACCACGTTTAAACCCCTCAGAAAAACCCCCCTTTTAACCCCCTAATTGAAGACGAGGAGTTCTAATACACTTTCAATAGTTGTTCATAAATTTGCTTTGCCTTTAGACCGTCCAAAAATAAAAATTAAGTCACTGCACGGTACTTGATTTTTTTCATTGTAAAAATACTGTGACATTCCGATAACTTCACATACGTTCATATGAAGAGTGTACCAATATAACAAAACAAAAAATTAGGCACGTAGCAACGTCCTCTTTTATTGAAGAGCAAAACTTATTGAACTACCCAGTACTTACGTCAAAAAGAAGGTCTTCTTTAGTGAACACATCGGCATTGTTTTTAATGGAATTAAGATCGATAAATTCCTTTTTACCAATATTTAACATTAATTTGATCGCCCTAAGGTGGTGACTCTTAAACCTGTGGGAATTGTCCTAATGACGAACTTCAACTTGCAATGCTATCAGCGACCGAAAGTATGGCTCCCCCGGCCGATGTCGTCGCGGCTGTGGAAAGTTAATTAAACTCGTGAGTCTCGCGCCCGTACTTCAGGTGTCTTCTACTTGGTGGATTCGGAATCCCTGATTTCTCGTGCGAAGATTTCGGGGGACTGTCTGTCGGTGTGGCGTGCTACACGCCACAGCGATCACCACGCTCTGCGGGGCACGTCGGGTTTTGGAATGCGACGGCGCGGATACGGGACGTTTTTTCTCATTCGTTGGCCATTTTAAGGCAAGAAGAGCTGCCCGGCAGCATTCTTGCAGCTCAGTCTTTCGCTGTTCAGCTCCGTCGTTATCGGCCGACGGGCGTAAGAAGGCAGTTCCTATTTGTTTCGGAACATGGCCCTGACCTAACCCCTAAGCCTCCCTGTTGGGTTGCAGTCTGTTTGTTCGGAACAGCCGTTTCATCTCGCCCCCGGAGAAGTGGCCTGGCGCCGCACGCGGACGGCAACTTTTTATGGTGATCTGGCACCAGTTCAACGTGAAAAGAGCTGCATCGAGCGCCGCGCGGCCCTTGTAGCGGCCGCCCGGAAAGGTTAATGTTCAACTAGCTCCCGGGTCCCCTAATCAGTGTCTAGTTTAATGGCGGCGCGCGCAAAGCACGCACGGCATGGCCTCGCTACTTGATGTTGGCCTCTTCCTGCTGCTCCGTCGGTAGGATAATCGCTCTATCGGAAGTGGGGCCCCGGTCGGAGAGCGATGTATCGTTCTAATTCGATAACTGTCGTGGTGACGTGTCTCTGACCCTTTACATGGCACGCTCTCTGGTAACACGTTATCGACGATCTTGTAACCAGAAACATGTAGCGGTGTTTGCCGTGATTTGCTTGTCCTACGAAAGTAACATCTCAGAGGCCACTTAGGGCATGCGATGTTCGGCACGCTCGCTCCATCGTTCGGTCCCTTCGCCTAATTTATAATACTTCCTTTTTGGAGCTTCCTCTGTCAACAATTGCACAATTTTATCATCCAATGAAACGAACCATTAATAAACTGTTAATAGATTTTGAAAGTGGCTATTGGCATTACTATCAACTTCTTAGGTTCAAACTGTGCTTCGGCAACTTCTATCAAAAATTGAGGATAACCTACTTAACCCTCACTACGGAGCAGTAGTGAGGGCTTCTGTTGTCGTTAGACGAATGCGGTCGGGCGGTCGTCGTAAAAGATCTGCATAATTCGCCGAACCCTGTCCTATCTGTCCCCCGCAATCGACAGCACGCGGCAGTACTTTGAGTGTTCCGCGTATTTTCTTGCCGCCCAAATTGGGTCAGTACCAATCGGCCGCTTGGAATCGGCGTCGGCGGGCCATGCGTTTGTTAGTTTAATGTCGTCTCGGTCCCGAGCGAGCGCCGTTCCGTCCCGAAGCATAACGCCTCCGGTTTTTTGATTTATTTCGCAGATCTACGAAACGAGGACAGTGGCTGGTACCGATGCGTGGCGTTTTCCGAGAAGGGAGAGACCTCGTGGAGTGCTTACTTAACGGTTAGTTTATTTTTGCAGCTGAGGAGGACATGAAGCGCCAGCCACAGCCAGGCAGAGCAATTTCATAATGTTCGTCTCTCCGTAGGTCGCAAGCGATCTCTCCTCGATGCAGCATCGATCGCACAACGCGGATCTACTGCCGTCCGCACCGGGAGCCCCGAGGGCGGTCAACATAACGAACAGCAACATCACGCTGACCTGGACCCGGGGTCAGGATGAGCTGCAGATCAATCCGGTGACGGGCGGGTACACGATCGAGTACTACAGCCCGGAAGAGAAGGCCGGCTGGATCAAGGCCATGAGCCGGATTCCGGGCTACACGGCAACGGTGAGCTCAATGTCGGAGGCCGCCAGTTGTCGGAGCATTACAAAAATGAAATTATATTTCCGACAGATAACAAACCTTTCGCCTTCGACGTCGTACATGTTTATCATCCGAGCCGAGAACAGTTACGGATATTCGGCTCCGTCGCCAACTTCCGCCATCATCAGGACGCTGTCGGCAAGCGATGGTGTCAAAATGCCCGAGGAAATCGAAACAGCTCGACTGGTGCTTAACGGACAGGTCAGTCATTCGGTTAATGTGTTTTTAAAAACCTAATCCTAACATCGCAAATCGACGTTACTCACCCGTCAGATCGTGGAACTGGTGGACGTAATACCGTTGAACTCCACCAGCGTGCGGCTCGAGTGGCAGCTACACATCAGCAACACCGAAGAGTACGTCGAGGGTATGTACGTACGCTTCCGGAACCTGTCATCCGTCGAACCGCAGAGCTACAGCATGCTGACGATACCGATCAATCCCTCGGAGACGCACGTCATCACGGGCCTCGAGAAGTTCACTCGCTACGAGTTCTTCCTGACGCCCTTCTTCAAAACGGTCGAGGGTCAACCGACCAGCTCGAAGGTGGTCCAAACGCTGGAAGACTTCCCGACCGGTGCCCCGGTCAACGTGCAGACGGGGATGGTTAATCTGACCACGGGTCTCGTGAACTGGCAGCCACCGTCCGACAGCCACCTGAACGGGGTTCTGCTCGGCTACAAGGTCCAGCTGCGGGCCCTCAATTCATCGAAGGTCCTGGCCCAAATCACGCTCAACGCTACGACGACGTCGATCTTCTTCCACAGCTTGACCACCGGCACGACGTACACGGTGCGTGTGGTGGCCTTCAACCGGGTCGGTGCTGGGCCCTACTCGAAGCCAGCGTTCCTCATCATGGACCCGGCCCACGTGATAGCTCCACCGCGGGCCCACAATTCGGTCAGCGATATGGAAGGCTACCGGCACCAGAGTCTGTTGCACGAGACCTGGTTCATGGTGGTGATGATCCTGCTTCTGCTGGCCGTGCTCACCACGGCGTCGGTCGGAGCCGTGCTGTTCTTCCGCAATCGAGCCAAGATGAGCAAGGAGCTGATGAGTGCCACGGTTCCGGTGATCACCGGCAGTTCCGACAGTCGAAGGCCGACGGTGGCCGTTTCGCGGCGAGACTGTCTGTGGATCGATCGCGGTTGGAGGTCCACCGATACGGACAAGGATTCGGGGCTGAGCGAGGCGAAGCTGCTCGAGAGTACGCAGACGCCGGGCAACTATGCCGACGTTAGCACCGACTACGCCGAAGTGGACCCGAGGAGCATCACGTCCTTTTACAATAGCCGCAAGGTGACTAGCGGCACGGAAGACGACCGCCGGAACTGGGTGTGACTTATGCGTTTCTTTTCTCTCCTACAGTCTCCGGATAATCCATCGCCGTACGCAACGACCGTCCTCGTGAACGGGAATCCGAACGAGAACGCGAAGATCATCTACCAAGGGCTGGATGGGTACATATCGGGAGGCTCTACCCAGCGGTCCGATCCCGCGCAGTATCTACCGGGACATCCGAAGGCCTTCACTCCGGTTCCGTATAGTCAAGGTACTGTCCGTCCATCCGTTTCCAACAACTAACGTTTTTGGTTTTTCTGATTGTGTTTGGCCTCCGAACTAACCCCTTTACCTATTCGCCCCCCGCTTCATACGCCCGCTCGCTAGCTCCCGCGAACTGGATCGACTTTCTTCCACCTCCGCCGGAACATCCGCCACCGATCCCGCAAGCTTTAGACCATCACATTCACCTAAACCATGTGTATCCCTCGGAACTGATGGGCGGCAGCGTGTGCTCACCGAACGGGGCGCCGCCCATCGGCTCTCAGGGATCGCTCTGTTGCGGATCGGCGCAGTCCGGTATCTATAAGTAAGTAGACAGGCACAGGTCCTGGCTGTGACGGTTGCTTCATCGAACTCTCTAACACTTCTCGTCCTTTCTGTCTGGTGTGCGACTAACTCTGCTATGGCCACAAACCTAACCACCGTGGTGTTTCGGGGGGTTCTGGACTCTGAAGTGGCGGAAGCGTACAGCACTCATATCAATATGTAGACCCTTCCCTGCTAGGCCGCGGATCCTCGTCCCGGAGTAGCTCCAACGAGTGCACGATGCGGAACGTGCCGCCACTGCCGTTGCCCCCGCAGCACTTCCCACCGCCGCACCACCAGCTTCATCCACCTGCCGGTGGCACTCCCGGGGAGTCGCCGTACTTCAACGACGAGGTGTACAACAGCCCGGTCAAGAGCAACGGGGACATCAATCAGTATCATCCGTATCGGATGCCCAACTCGTCGTCGGCCTCCTCCATATCATGCTGCCAGTCGAACCACTCGCGCAGCAGCCATTCGGCGGGCTCGAAAACGCACGACTACCACCCGGACCCGCACCAGCACCAGCAGCAGCTGCATCATCCGCCGCACGCCGGACTGCACGCCAACCTGTGCTATCCGCCGACGGCGCACGGTCAGCCGCCACATCTCAACAGGTAGGTCACCGAGAGATCATTACATTTTGGCCGAGTCGACTTTGTATAAGACGTTGTCGCTGTCCTGCTGAAACTAAATGTTGTTCAAGTTTTCCGCTTCAATTTCGCCGATAGCTAAAATCCGCACCAAACAGTCACTCGTTGATTGGGTGTATTGGCTTCTCTTGCACGACTTCAGTTTGAATTGAAGACTCTCCACTTTGGAAATAAGTTTCAGTGTCAAAGTTTTCCAAATACTTGATGCATCACCTCAGATAAAAGTAGTCCCAAAAGTGATGACACTAAAATCTGAGTGCCTCTCGCTCTTCCTCTCGCTCGGCAGGCTGTGTGGCGGTGTCAGCTGCGACGGGCTGTCTACGCCGAAGGTGGTGTCCTTCAACGACCAGTACCAGATACTGGACGAGAGCAGCAGCACCCCACGGGGTGACGGTAGCGGTGGCAGCGGCGGGGAACACGAGAGCTGCACCAACTACTTCACCAACTACTCGGACGCGTCCGGTGCCAGCAGCAGTAGCGGCAGTGGCGGTTTCCGGATGCATCCCAAGTTCGTGAAGACGGTGCATGTAAATATTGAGAACGCCATCAATGGCAACTACCACCATCATCAACACCACCGAGGTCCTCCGGCGACGGGGCTCACCAATGGCCATCAACCGCATCACAATCATGCCCACGCTTACGTGTACAATCAGCAGCAGCAGCAGCAACAACAGCAGCAGGAACCGATCACCGAGCACGAAGAGACTGAAACGGACAGGATGCTGACCGGCGGTACCTACAGCGAGGAGAACGAGGAGCCCACTACGATCAGCAACGGATGCTCCGTTGAGCCGGACTCGGATGGGCACGACAACGACCCATCGAGGAAGCTCACCAACGGTGACGATTGCGGGTCGTCCCTTGGGCCGGTTTACGAGGAACCGGTGCGGCAAAGCGCCTAGAATCGACAGGACTTACCAGATCCCCGAAGTACGAAGTCGAAAGTGTAACGCTCCCCATAGGGTCAGCAACAGGTAACTTCTTTTATACCAAAACACACAGGCCCCGACCGACTGCAGTCCTTTAGGAAAGTAATAATTTATTCGATCGACAACCGCGAGGAGGATCGGGAGCGATCAGAGAGAGAGAGGGAGAGATAGCGGCTCAGAGGGACTCCGCAATGTTTGTTTCGTTTCGGATTTTCGGACTCTCGTCTCAGAACGGGTCGAACTCTTGGTTTGATCCGATTGATTTGTTCCATTCGAAGGAGAATGCCATAAGTAATCTCTAAGGATCGTGTCCGGAAACGAGTCAGATGGACATGGCTTAACACATAAATTTTTGAAACAAGCACCCACACACACACACACGCAAGGGCGCCCACGACTCTCGTTGGGATTTGGTTTTTCTTTGTGTAAATTACTCTTTCATTTCGTATTATTATCTTATCTTCTTCTACTGTTTTTTTTTATTTCCATCTATTTTATGATTCTCTTATTCTTATATTAAAACTGGTTGGCAACCGTAGTCTGTCTTCGTTTTCAATATCTTCCTGGGCTTTTTCACCTTTCCTTTTAGGCGCCTTTTTAACCCATTCCGCCGTCTGGTTCATCTCACATGTCTCGGTCGGTTCTTTTCGCGCTCGACACGACAGCACGCTTCCGGTGTTGGTCGCGTGCACGTGTCATCATTTAAATTTAGCCGCTTCGGCCATATTTCGGGCCCCCAGACACATCCCGCGAACTATCCGAATGTGCATCCGATGAAGCATAACACGATCG
The DNA here is from genome assembly GCF_943735745.2 of Anopheles bellator. Taxonomy (NCBI): domain Eukaryota; kingdom Metazoa; phylum Arthropoda; class Insecta; order Diptera; family Culicidae; genus Anopheles; species Anopheles bellator. The sequence goes on along the minus strand of NC_071285.1, from coordinate 3,086,918 downwards.
TGTCGGAACCGTTTACCGCCGCGCGTCATCCGTTGCAGGCACGCAAAAGGTGCACACCTCGATGCACCCGATCCGACAGCGATGGCGACGACGATGATGATGATGATGATGACGGTGATGAAGACCAGACTCTGGTGCTCTCGTGTGATGGACGACACGGACGGTCTGGTCTGGTAGGGTGTCCCCCGGTGTCCGTCGAACACGATTCGCCAATTTGTCTGGTCGTTGTAAATTTCCGTCTAGTTTTCGACGTCCGTGAGGGCCGACACGATGAGAGTCTGGACGATGAAATAGAACAGCTCCTCAGCGCACGGCAATCCCGTCGCCGCCCACGGTCGCATTCTCTCGTCCCGGGGCGGCTATTGAGGACATCGAATGGATTATGTAGTGGAGTGAATTAACGGCGTCTTTTGACACCGCACATGCTCCTGTCCGTCAGCGGCCATCGATGAAGTGGGACCGCCAATGCGAGCCGTGTACCCGTCTCGGAGGTCCTAACCTGAAAGCTGGTGCTATTTTTGTGTTTCGCAAACTTCGTGTCCCTTGAGCGAAACAAATATCGACACGAGCGCGGCCCCGGCCCTTGGCGCATGTTGGATCAATATGTGGTGCGTGTCAAAAGCATCACCAAACCCGGAGCCAATTTCTAGTGTAAAGGGCGCAAAAATATATCATTATCTATTTGTTACGCGCTGCTTTGTCCGTTCCTTGGAACCATTTATCATCTCCTTAAAACATAATTCATCCATACATCATTACGACGGGGCCACCGGGTGGCTCCAGCAAAAGGAAGCCGTTTTTGTTGCCATTGTGTTCTCCGCCACAACAACGCCGCCTTGCGGGCGGGCGGCGGGTGTAGAAAGTTTATTGTTATTAGCGTCATAAAACGCGATCCTAATGTTCGTCATAATCGTCGCCATTAAGGCTTTTCGCGCTGCTACGGGGGTCGGTCGGCCTCTGCGAGCTAGGACACTAGACACTAGTTTCGGTGACATGCCCACATACCCGGACCCGGAAAACATTATTTACAGCTTCTCTGTGCTTCCCAGGCCCGGCATCAGCTGTGAGCCGTAATTTTTTCCCCGTCGGTACCGCGCGGAGCTTTCCCGACCCCCGGAGGGAAAACCGGCTGGGGATTCCAGTTCTAGGTTTTCGGGTGCCATTAGTAAGGGCGCTCGGTGAATGGAGCTTTGTCGTCTAAAAGTTACAGACCGACGTCGTAAATCGTGTGCCACTGAGTAGTGTGTTTGGGGAATGACTTTTGCGAATGTTTAAACAACGATTAAATCATGTATTCCTACCGGTCAATAAGTAGTAAAGCGGAATTTATTGAATCCACTTTTATTTGTTTCATTTTCCTAGTTATTATTTAAGACCTTTTAAACGTCAATTTTATCTCTTAAAGTTCCTCTTGCGAGACTACATGACGGAAGGATATGGGACGATTCGTTTTGAATTCGTTTTAGGACTTTTGGATTTGGGAGTGTCTGAACTTATTAACCCTTGAAGTATTTTCAATGTTTACTTTTAATTCAGAAATATTTTTGCAAGAAGCAGATCTAAGAAATTGATCCACGATTATTTAACATTTTTTTCTTATTCAAATCAATACATTTTCCTCCTCTCGAGGGATTCTTTACTATCCAATTTATAGAAAACGTTTCTCCATTCTTGGCTTTATGTGGCCATCTGTATGTGTGCGTGCGTGCGTTGTATTGAACCTGTGATATTATTTAATGTGATAAGCAAATACTCTCTTAAACAATTAGTCGGAGGGTGTGCATTATTTCACTTCGCTTAGATGTAACTTATCATTTTCTGACCCGAGCAAGGTGCTTATTGTGGCTCTCCTTATGTTTATTGACCCTCTGAACCGAGCGAGAGGAATTGAAGCGAAGGCTACAGCGGGCAGAGAAGACTCTGTCTGCTTCGAACTACAAATACGATCGAAGTGAATTTGATATATCAATCGGAAAAAAGGGGGAACTAGAAACCGAAACCTGTACATAGCTCGTAGCCGTTAAGTTAGTGAACTACATACGGCGCATACCGTAGGCACTAGGATTACAATGCCCTGCACGCCAGGAGTGCTTCGCACTGTGTCGCTCTCGGGCAAACTAACTATAGCAATACTAGTGAGATGATCGAATGCGCGAGAGAAAGGTGTGTAAATTAGCCAGATGGGGTGCAAGGGACAGCCATTATTATCCAATCTGGTCCAGAATACCCGCATTGACCCGCATACAATATTCTGTTTTAATTGTTTTCCGTTTCCTCAAAAGAAGAGAGGTCGCACAAATACCACTTTCTTGGACTTCGGAGTCCGAATGGGATCCGAAAACCTACATAAGGACAGGGTCCTTGTGAGTCGGTGACGCTTGCAATCGGGCAAACCTTACATAATCCCCAGCCTCTAGAGCAAATATATGACGACTAACTCTAATCAGCAATCCCCGTAGTCTGTAAGTACCTCGAAAGCTAACATTTCGCAAAAACGGAACAGTCTATCTACTCTATAGAGCGATGTTGGGAAGCGCATCGCGCTCCTGACACAGGAAGTAACTAGCAAAGTCTCTCTATCCTCTAAATAATTAAGCACAAATCAAGAAAAACACGCAAAAGGGGCTTTTTGTAGCGCAAACTCAGAAACGTTTGAATGAAGATAAATGTAGGAAGAAAACAAAAATACAAACCATTATTAACCCTCCTTACTCAGAGAGCTGTACCAAGTTTTGTGAAACTCAAAGTCAACGCGAAATGCGACGCTTTCCAAATGTAACAGGAACGAAACAGGAACAACCAACGGCAGGACATATTTCTACGTTGAACACGTTTTTCTACTCTACGTATGTAATGTACCCCCGAAAATACACCCCAAAAAGCCATTAACCACTAATGTGAGGCCGATTGTGGACCACCAAGGTGCGCAGAGTATTAACTACGAATTTTCGAACACTACTTCGATGGTAAAAAGCGAGCGAAAAGATGAAAATCAAAAGAAGTGAATGACCGAAAGTAAGAATAAGGCAAAGGAATGAAAGAAATCAGCAAACTGTAAGAGCTAACCTGTTATACAGTAAAAACGGAGAACGGTAAAGTTGTTTGAAGTGACCCCGTAGAGCGATCAAGAAAGAGCAAAGGGGTGGACCTAACCTCTCTGCTCTGTGAATAAACGAAAAGTGACACAACAAGTTGAAGAACCTTCCCAACTGTACTAATTATGCTGAGAAATCTGTTGGAGGTATTCCGGGACAAGGTGAAAAGGTAAGTTATTGAACTAAAACGATCACACAGTTGGAATCTGTTTTTTACGAAAACTATATTGCACAGACCCAACACTCACTGGCCGCTGTCAAAGGCTGGTTAACCCCAGAACGGCTTCTTGTGTTCCTTCTTAACAACGACAGTGAACGGCACTGGCTTCTCAACGTAGACGGGCTCCTTCACGTACACCGGGTAGGGCTTATCGACATGAACTGCGTAAGGCTTCGGGACCTCGACATACTCCTTCTGGTAGACTGGGACCTCAACAGGGACTTTCACCTCCACTGGATACGGGCGATCCACGTGGACTGGGACCTTCTTCTCGACGTACACTGGGACTTTCTTTTCCACGACGACTGGGACCTTCTTTTCAACCTCCACTGCGTACGGGACCTTGACTTCCACCGGGTACGGTTTCTCTACCTCAACTGGGTAGGGCACTGGAATCTTCTTAGTGATGACTTCCTTCTCGGTGTAGTCGTGGCCGTGGTGGAAGTACTCCTGGGGCTGGTGCTGCTCATAGCCGTAGCTTTCGTACGACTCCTGCTGAGCCGATCCCAGATCCCAGAGGCCTCGCTTTTCCTTCTTGGAGTTGGAGTCGACTGCCGCCGCACTGGCCAGGGCCAGAGCCATAGAGAATACGATGAACGCCTGGAAGGGGAAAAGCAGATTGATTTTAGTTCAAAACGCCATGAGCTGATCGGCGATCGTGAACTACTTACCTTCATGTCTGCCTACTTTAACCGTGGTGTCTACCGTCTACTTTGAACGATCACAACCGAATGATGTCTTTAGTTGGGCTGATCACTACCTTTTATACTTCCGAAACTGGTAGTGATTGACGGATTTCGCTTTACTTCAATTTCGGACACCTTCGTCTTATGGTCAGTGGTCTCTCCGTAGTTGTTGCCTCACGTGGGCCACACTCGTCCACGGTCCGCTTGACAGTGAAAAACTGTTATTTGACAGAAATTCACCAAAATTAACCCTTGAGGCAGCTGCAACTAAGCCATCCGGATGCTCGATGGAAAAAAAATTTATCTAATTTTTCTTGGGCTATTGATTAGGAAATAGACTTTGGAGGTTCAGTAAATGATCAGTTTATCGTTGTAGAGCGCATCGTTATTTTGTAATTTTAAATTCGACAGCAATTTTATTGTATGACAATATTACATTTAGATAATTTCAAAATCTGGCAACTACAATAAGTATTCCATTATTAGTGGTTTTGTGTACCACAAATCCTGTTTAATCTTCAAAATGTACATGCGTTCAGCTCAGCTGCATCCATGGGTTGGATCCATCGTGGTGGAAACGAACGCATCCGAGGCCCGCTGTCTACTTGGATTGGATTGGATGGGCGAGGCAATTGACCGACGTTGCGCTGCCCCTTTTTATGATGGGTGGAGATACGCCGGTATCGAGCATTACTTAATCATATGTTTTAAACATACACTCTAGTTTCTCCAGTTCGAAGATCGTGAACTTGCCATACGCGTCGGCCTATCGAAATGACCGATTGCCAATGATTACGGCCAAATGCGAGGCGGATGTTTCGGAAATGTATCGTTGCATTAAATCAGAGCATCAGACCAGACCAGTCGTGCCCTTCGAAGGTCATTCGGTATGATTGGACATCTTAGCAACCAGTGAGTGAATGATAAGTGATTTGAAGTAAAATGTAACGGTTGTAGCTCAAAGTTCAGTGTATTAAGTTGCGGTGCACGCCGCCTGAGTTGTTGCTAACCAACCGATTTTAGATTAATCCAAATCCCTTTTGCTCTCGATTAATACGAGCGAATAATGCGTTGTGTTGGTTGAATAAAGCTGGAGATACATCAAGGTAACTTCAGAAGATAGAAGAATGTTGATGTAAGAAATCTTGAATAAAAAGATTTTTTTCAATCCATTGTTTCATCAGCTTTGGATTCGCTCCATTTGGTACTTTGGATGAAATGAATTTTGTGCAACAGTTTTTTGTATAAAATCCTACATATTTGAATGAATCAAATCAAACCTAGAAGAAGGAGCCTCATTCAAAGAGAAATAAGAAGGTTCCCTGACCTGACCGGCTCCTTGATGACTTTCCGAGCTTGGTCGCGGATTTTTATATTATCGCGCCCGAATCGGGTTTGGCCTTTGTTTCATGTTTCTTTTTGGGCTTGTTTCCTTCAATCTTCGGGTAGTTTTCTTTTATGCCTTTGGAAACCATTCGGGCGTGCGTGCGTTTTGTTTTTTGTGCATTGCGATGCAGTCGGGCAAGGTTTTTCTATTTTCCTTTTTGGTATTATCCAACCGTTGGCCACAATAAATCGAGATAAAAGAAACCTACTCTCTTGCCACGTTAGATGATGTTAGATGAAAAGATTTCCAATATTTGAGGGAAAAAGACACATAGAAATTTCAATGCTAGAAAGCATTATGCAGCTCAAAGACATGAACTTCGTTGACATCATCTTTTGAAGCAGAACACAAATGTCTTTCCAAACGCGCCAAACGAACGCGCTTCATAACTTTATTTTTAAAAGTCAACCCATGTCGACGCAAATGTTGCCCTGCATCTCAATTGTTTTCACGGGCGGAAGTAACTTGACTCGAGTTCAAACTTGCCCGGGATGTGGGGCGCCTGCGGATTACAGAAACGAATTAAAAGTTTCTCAAAGAAAGGACGCCCCAAAGCCATCGGGGCCGGGAAGGGATATCAAGCGCAGTTCAGCCAATGTTCAATTCGTTGCGCACGATTGCCTTGACTCGTTTGCTCCGTTCCATTTGTGTCCTCTGGCCTCCGACACCGAGCGTCGCCACGGGATGGCATGGTCAAGATGTTACAGTGCATGTTGGCCTGTAACACTTCTTTCGCTACTATTTTTACCTTTTACCCCTCGCCAGGAACAAGATCCTGCAAAATTAAACTTCCTTTTCTCCGACGTCGCCAAACCCGTCCGCGTTTCAACGTCGCGCCAATAGCCAGCTCGTCGAATCACGTGCACCATCAGCAGAAGAAAGCGACTAGAGAGCACCAGCAGTTTGTCTTATGCATATTTCAATCGAGTGCCGGGGATGCTCATAAATATGCAAGATTGAAAGTTTCGCAACAGGAGTTTGGTAACAAAAAGATTAAAAAGAAAATAAAAAAACTGGGGAAATAAAAGTTTTGCCCTAGCTTTGGCGATGGAAGGGACGATGGGTTGATGTTTGGTGGGGTGTGCCGACGATAAATTGCCATCTTGACATCAACATCTTTTGGTTCACGATTTCTATCTAGGATTTTTACCGGCTGTAAGCAAAAAGCACGTTACGAACTCACTCTGGACGCCCAGCATGGAATTTCCATGAGCAGCATGGAAAAGCATGGTTGGGTTAATAAATGTGACTTTTCCGAAATGGAAATGTGTCCCTTTTCACCGGTAATGCACCGGTAGCCAGCCGGTCTACGACATTTTGATGTGGTTCCAGTGTTCATCGTTCTTTCCCTTCCTTCAACTGGTATACTTTCTTTACTTGGTATACTATATTTTACTAGCCGACCCTTCTGGTTCGTTTGAGTCACGGATTTTTTTCTCCACTCTGATGGCAGATAGGAATGCAATAATTAAAAATATATTTGTTTCCGATTCCTCTTCATTCAGCGAATCAAATATGAATCTGATCCGACCGTTCCGAGTGCGCGGCCCTCCATCGAACGAAATGGTTATTACAATAACTAAATATTTTCCTGTGCTGCAAGCAAAGCTGCATTTTCAATTGGAAAATACCATCCTCTTTAGGAGTCCATTTGCCATCTGGACCGCTGGAAAGCGGTTCGCGGAGAAGTCTCAGCCAGAAATGCGGAATGGAGCTGTGAATTTTCCTCGGTACTCGCGAACGCGACATTCACTTCGCGACAACAGGACCCCCGGACCCTTGTGGAAGCTTTTCACAGTAACTACGCTCAGAGTCACTGGTTTCGTCCTTCAGTGGAGCACGTAGCCCCGACGTGCAATCGGAATAATTCCGAGCGCTGCCCAAACACCAGAAGGCACTTTTCATCGTGTAATGAAGGTAATAAAATGTAAGACGAATGGAATCTGTGACCGCGCGCCACCCATCGTCCGTTATCTGTTGGCCATTTTCCACCGAACCCGCATCAGAAGTAATCCACCATTGTTAGCCGTAATTATATTGCTCAGCGAGTCAAGTCAAGACGTCGTCTTGGAGATTCGCCGCATACTCGGACGGCTGACGTATTTATTTCGTTTTTCTTTTATCAAACTGACAATTAAATCCCGTGTTTGCAGAACATTAAGACGTCCCCGGGGACGACGGGGCCACTGAGCAAGGAAATGAAAAATTTCACCAGTTTTGTAGTAATGCCTAATGACGGCATAGGACTGTGGGCAGGACTGTGAAATTAAATTCATAAGCGCATGGCCGTATTGCCTTCGGCTTGTTTGCACATCGCGTCTTATGCGCATCAAACATGCAAAAAGCTGCCTCTTTATCGTCACGCACTCACGGCAAGTTGTTTAAATTTGTGGCATTTAGCAGTGTAAACAATTGGCTTTCTGGTCGCACGCGAAAAAGGAATCACGGCACGGTGCCCAATCTTGGCCTGGCCACAAACGGGCAGGAAATGAATATTCGCCCTAAAACGGCCGCCCTTTGGCCGGACGAAGTAAGCCAGCATGCAATCGGTTAATTAAATCGTCCTGACAAACCGAGACCCATTCGTCGGCGAGCCGGTAACGTTGCCGAGGCTAATCGATCACGGTCCACAGGACGTCGTTCTGAAAGCTCGGCATTTCTCGGTGAATAAATCCGTCACTGCTGCTGGGAGGTCCTAGAAGGCTCCGAGGATGATTGAAAAGCCGCCCGTCAGCGCCGGAAACGTTGATACCCGTTCACATTTTTCATCGGGCAAAGTTTGCAAATTACTTCGCCAACCACCGCATGGTCCACTTTGATGACTGCCGTTTCATTCTTGGTAATAATTGAAACAAAAAACATCGAAAAATTGTAAAATTACTATCTAAAATTTCACCTTCTAAGATTTGCTAATTTTGTCTCGTTCTGTTATAATGAGCCTAAGCCTTTTGCTTCGAGTCCGATTCGGTCCAATCTAATAAAAAGTATGGTTTTGGTACTTTCCAAAAGGCCAACGGGAAGAAGAAAGGCCGTCCGAGGCCTTTCTAAACCCGTCCACGGAAGCGAACTACTTGCACGGCACCTCACGGCTGAACCATTAGCAATATCCGTTAACATCGTATTGACACCATTTTACATCACAACCTGAGCCTAAGCCGGGTCTGTGCTGCAACCTGTTGTCCATCGTGGACCCCCGGTACGCCAAGGTGTAGCATGCTCCATCGCGCCTAGGATAACCTGCCAATTATGAGGAGCGTGCGCCAGAAGACGAGCGCGCATAATTAAGAGGTTAGCGGAGGATCCGTGGTTCGTGTTTCTAATTATCCCACGGAATGACCCCACCGTAAAGGCCGACTGTGACGGCTTCAAAGGCGTCAAGTGACATCAAAGTGGACTGGCGGGATCGGCTGGTGGCCACGGCGCAATTTCACATGCAGCAGTACCGGGGCTAAGTACCCCCGGATGTCGGTCCGCCGGACCCGCGCAAAGTCAATGCATGTCAAGTATGGCCATTAAGAGTGATGGTGTCATTAAACTGGCGTACGTCTGGCGGCTTCCGCCGCTCTCATCACGCGTAACGTTTACTATTTATCATTATCATAGATATGTAGCGGATTGCATAGAATAGGGATGCGCCCCGTGCGTGATCTCGACCCGGAGAACCCTGGCAGAGGTATCCGGCTCCAGGTTGGACGATCAGCTTATTGAAACCGAATCATTCGCTTCTGAACTGTAATCCTGTAAGTCCGCCGTAACAGCGGTTTCGCTGCAGTAGCATAATTAGATTAAACTAATAGTGGTTTGCGGTTTCCGTAGTCGGCTTCCGACTCCGGTGCTTCACAACCCTTGGAAACTTCATCGAGCAAGCCCAACATACTCCGGGCGCTGTGTAAACGTCCACAGCTCTACGGAGATTCATTCGTTTCAATTAATTTAATTTGCATAAAATGGATGTACCATTTTTTTACGTTCATCTTGTCTCGCCGTCACCTTTCTGAACTCTTCTCGACCCGGACGGACCGGGCCTCATGCCTATTTATAAGCGTGACAAAGCATCAATTTCAAAGCGACACGACACCACCTCTTCACCTGCGTGTATCGGCCACTCGGCGTGATGGACGGAGCATAGACCCGTAGCATATGAGGTGGAAGGTTTCGCCCCGCAGAGTCCCCGGGAGTCTAGGAGCGGGGCAGCGGTGGCATCATTTAATTTCCAACTTTCTTAACCATCATCATCGAAGCACGGTCTCGGACGCCGGACGAAAGATAGCCCGGTCCACGGATCCCGAAGCCGGAGCCCGGGCACCGGATGGGTTGTTTCAAAGTGGACTCACTATTGGAGATGTCGTTTTCCATCAGGTTGGATTATTCTTGTAATAAATAATTATGCAAATCAGTGCACGCAGCATCATCGGCGAGGGCAGTAACGTAGCCGACGGAAGATTAAAATGCTGCAGTGCTGCGGTGCGGTGCGGTCCGTGTCAACTTGTCGCTGGCGCCATCAGCTCCAGAGACAGGTACATACAGGCGGAGTACGGACTACTTTGCTGTGTGCTGCATTTTTATTAAACTCGATTTCGAAAAAAGATAGAGAATTTATTGATTTTGGTGGGGTTTCCAAATGGGTTTTACTTCCTTACCCACCGAACCGTGTGTGCAGTAACAGAAACGAAACCACTTATTAGAGGTCTTCAAAAATAGTTGAGCGCCTTTTTTCTAACTGAATTAAACTTATTTGAAATGATAATTGTTAAATTCAATGCAAACATTTATGTCGTGGTATTTAACGGTCTCTCCGGAACGGATCCATTTCGAACCAGACTTTGACGTTTGCTGTCGAGTGGCGATGTTTTTCGATGTTTTGTTTCCAAAGAAATGCGAAATACGAACAATTGCAACCGCAGTAGCCGATGACGCACCCATTTCCACGCTGTTCTCCGTAAATTTCTTATTCGACACCAAGTAAAAGTGATTATAAAACTTCTTTGGGTAGCACTCTTCAGTTTATCCGACACCAATTTTCACTTTGAGAACAGGAAAGCCGTAACGTTTCGAAAATGTTCATGCCGAAACCGCACCGTATCGCAATTTATCGGAAGCTGTTCAGCGATGGAGTGATGGTGACAAAGAAGAGCGCCAAGCAGCATCCGGAGCTGGATGGTATCCCTAACCTGCACCTCATCAAAACGATGCAATCGCTCAAATCGAAGGGCTTAGTGAAGGAGCAATTCGTCTGGGGCCATTACTACTGGTATCTGAACAACGAGGGGATTGAGTATTTGCGTGGTTATCTGCACTTGGAGGCCGAGGCACTGCCAGAGACGGTGATCCCAGGGCGGAGCCATGCGCCGCCATGTGCCGTGCGCCGTCAAGAGCCGTGCGCCGCCAACAATGTGCGCAAGGATCGCGCTGAATATCGTCGCCAACAGAATGTGGAGCATCCGAAGAAACAGGAAAAAGAGTGCGTCGTCGCCGAGACAACGGAGATAGAATTCGTAAGCATCGAGTGTTGCTGCGTCCTACCCGCTCCATCACGCAAATTTCCTACATTACTAAAGTTGTTGGCAATACTATTACTAGTGTATCTAATATTTTCAGCGTGGTGGATTCCGTGTTACGGGTCGTAAGTAGTTCTTGGAACAGTTACAACGAATTACGCATCAATATCCCTCGAAAGAAGAACTCTGTTTCGAAGTAACGCTGTCCATTATTTCTTGAATAAAAGGGAAACGATTTGGCTAATTCATTGTGCGTTTTGCTGAAAATGTGAGAAACGGATAGCGGAACTTCCATCAGAGAGGCTTGGATATTCTTCATCGGATTTCAGCCCCAAGCAGAGAATTCAGGTGAGATTTGCAAACCCCCAAAGTAGCATCCCAAAAGGCAGCTAAGCAATTAAGGAAGACGTGATAAGAAACCCCGAGCTCAAGGTAGCATCGTTCTTGGGGCGTCTCTATCGTGTCTAACTTCGAAAAATAGGACAGCGCCTAACGCTCCCAAACAAAATATGGGCTACTTCCGGCGATGGCGCGAATCGACGAGAAAGAACCGACCAGCAAGACAATCTTCTCTCCCTCCGGATGATGGCGGGGTGAGTTTTGGTCCAGCAGGAACGCAGTACGCGTTATAAATCTGCAAGCCACCCATCCATTGGAGGAGAAGAAAAGTCTTGAATTCATTTCATCGCAAGGTTCACGTCACTTCAACGAGGCGTGTTTCTAATTTACGGAGGGATTCTTCGACGCGTCTAGAACGGATCCGATGGTCCGACGGCGTCGTGTGGCACAGAAAACGGAAGCGGAATTAGGAAGTGCTTTCCCCTTCCCGTTCGATTGACATCCGTGTACCCATTACGCTTTACGCTTCGACAAACGCTAACCAAAAGTTCCCAAATAAGAGTCAGCCATTAAATGAAGTACTTTTTGCCAGATTTTTCGCAATTCGAACGAATCGCGAACAATCGGCTAGATGGTCAGCAAAGTCGTTGGAGCTACATGAAGTCTAGGGCATATAATTTGTGGGGGTTGCACCGTTCGTTACGTGATTTCTAAGCAATGCTTCAAGCTTATCTTGGAAATTCCATAACGAACGGAGCAGCCCCAATAAAGTCTATTGTCTTGACTTAGCCTGGGGTTTAAATCGGCTACTTTATACGGTGTGCGCTGAAAATATTAACCCCAACTAAGGAAAACACTTGGCTTACTTGGTTCCATTAACTTCTCTTAATTTATTAATCAACAATTCAACTGTTTCGTTATTAAAAATTCATCTTACATCAACGGGTATCTAATAAATAGTGATGTCTTTTAGCAGTTTAATCCTTTTCGTCGATCCATTGCTTGCGTTCGCCTTTTTGGTGGTCCCGATCTTTGCTAATTCAACGTGAAACGAAAATACACATAAAACGTGATACTGAAAATTGCATACTGTTTTTGCTCTAGTAACATATAAAATGGTCTCCGATATAAAGTGACCGTATCTTTTGTGTGGTTCATCTAAAAATTAAGTAATACACGAGAAGCCCGCCTTTAAATGTCTTCACAGATCAATGTAGGGTTAAAATAATAAAGTTAAAAACAAAGCCGTGCTTCTCGCTTCAAACCTTGTAGTAGTAGGTACATCGCTAGCCAACAGTTTTAATAAATAAACTCTCGCGGGGATTATCCGGTGACTGGTTCGAACGATTCCCGTGAGCCTTTCTCGCGCTTACTGCTAACGTGTGACGGCAAGGAGGAGTCATGGACGGTTGTTGTTGCCCCCAACGGGTCGGTTGGCTGAGAAAGTAGTAACATTAAATAACACGAGATTCTACACGGCAACGGAGTTTACAGCGGCAGCATTAGGAGAGAAGTTTCAAATGGTGGACTACTTCGAAGCAGTTGTGAAGAAACACGTTAGGCTGCACTTCTCACGAGGCACTGCTCCGGTGGTCCAACAGCTGGAACTGTTCCTGATCTATGGACGTGCAACAAAAAAGTGGGTCAGGATATAGTAAAGCTAAGAATTAGATATTTACTCAGTTACTTACTTTCCAGATACAAGGCTAGTTCGAAATCGTCCACGTCGGAGGCCAACATGCGCGCCGTCCGGCCGTTATTGTCCTGAATGCTGAGGCTGGCACCGGCCGCGATTAGCATGTAGCATATGCTTCGCTGCTTGCTAGCGGCCGCTTTGTGCAGCGCTGTTTGGCCTCTATGAGAAATTAGCCATTAAAGGTGAGTGCACAAAGTTTAATCATTACCAAATTGACTGATTGAATTGACCAAAGAGCATAAAGGGGACTTACGATTCATTATCGATCATGTTGATGATCGAGCTGGGAGCGTAGGAAATGATGTAGCGAACGATGTCCTTGTGGCCACAGCGTGCCCCGTGATGCAGGGCCGTCTGACCCGTGGCGTCGATCGACAGCAGCGAGTAGCCTTGTAGATGCAGGTCCGTCAGCTAGGTACAATAGCAAAAACATTAAGGAACTCCGTCATACTTTTGCCTTTGCAGAACACACGGTGAAGAGTATACAAAAATTAACGCCACTCACCAACACCAGGTCACTTGCTTTGGCTGCCTTTATTACTGCGTCCGTTGTTTTCTCCAGCAAATTGCTATCAAGAGATAACAATTCGTTAAAGATAAGATGATTGTTTAACGATAATTAACAAACGATGATAAAGTAATGGAGTAGTTTTGGGTGCCCTTTATCACAATTAACAACGCTAAATTGTTAGATAAAGTGCAAAACTGAAGAGCCAAAGTAAGAGTGATGAAGAGCAGTCATACAAAATTATGATATTTTCACAGATAATTCCATTTTTGAAACAATTAATTTCTGTCAAAGAAACCTTCCAAAATGCACTTACCTGAAGCCAAAAGCATCCTCACTAAGGCCGAATAAACGTTCGTGGAAGCTATGGCGCGTGTAAAGGAACAGAAGTCAAATGGTTAGTTCGCAGTGCTTTGTTAGGTTCCGATTTTTCTCTTAAAGTATTTTAAGGGAACTTCATTATTTAGCAAGTGCACTCATCAGTTATCCAAAAAAATACCTGCCTACCTTTTAAAATTGACCATCTGCTCCAGCCGAGTTTCGTTGTCGATTCCACTCTGCGACTGTTCCGATCCCTGCACCTCGCGGGAGCTGTGGGATCCTGGAGATTCTTTAGGATTGGACCAAGAATAAAAGGGAGCGCAAATAGACGATTTAATGGGGGGGAACCTTCGGCAACCGGTAGTCACTGTACCTTTGCGTGACGGAATGTTGGCGATCGTTGGCGATGAGCGAGATTCTGCCGCGTGCTGTTGGCTGGCCACCAAGCGGTTCAGCGAGTTAACGCCCGGCGATTGTGGTTCACCCGAATCCACGTTCGATTCCTGTTCCGCTTCCGGTGTGTGGGGCAACGTTGGGCTTTCCTGGTCCAGCACGAACACGCACTCGTTCGCTATGTCGGTGATGTAATGCAAATTTTCCTGCGCCCTATCGATCCGGAAGAACCGCTCGGCGGTGCATGCTGTGTATCGAGGAGGGGGGTTTGGGAATTCAGTAACGGGGCACGACCAAACTCGGCGGCAACTTACAATCGATGAAACACCAGTCGGGGGACAGCTTCGGGCTGTCCGGCAGGTCGTTGCAGTACTTGTTGATGAGCACCCGGATCTGTTCGAGGTCGGTCACGGGTACCTCCAGCGTTCCCAGCGAGACCGCCGACTGACGCAACCGATCCTTGTCGTAGTGGTGCTGCTCGTAGTTGCCCAGCATAATTTTCATCAGACTCAGGTTAAGGGACTCTAGCTTCTCTTGCCTGAGACACCCCCAGCGGACACATCCGGAATTAGCTAGCGACAATCTAATGACCCAAAGTGCTGCTACTTACATCACATTCGCTCGACCCGGTTTCTTCTTGGCCAGCATCACAGCCTTATTCAGCAGCGTTAGCTCGATGCTGGATGGCTTCAGTTTGCACGCCTCGCCATCCACCTGCATCGGTATCGTGCGGGACGTGACGATCTTGGCGGACTTGCACTGGGCAATGCAGGTCCCGTGGCCACCCGCCTGTAGCAACGGTAGCTGGTACGTCGTCAACCCAACCACCTCTATCATACCGTCGTCCGTGGACGGTTCGAACTGGCCACCGGATTTGTTCCACGGGTGGGTTCCACCACCGTAGCTGCCGGAGCAACAGAATATTAACATGAATATGTAAATTCGCAGCTTAGCTCCAGCAAAAACCCACCTTGGAATGTTCAGAAATACTATCGCGTGCACCTTGTGCTCCTTCAGCTTGGGCGTCAGGTCCTTGCCGTCGCACTCGAGCGTCACAAACTCGGCCAATCCTTTCCACTTGCGCTTCAGCAGATCCTTGCCACCGGCCTGGCCGTAAAACATCTTGTTACGCAACCGAGAGTTGAACTTCTCCGGGTGGGCCTCTACAACGGGGCATCACGTGAGTTAGACCGATTATGAGTCATAAATACCAACAATCGGCAGGCGGGACTCGTACCTCGGGCTTCGTGGAACTCCAGCGCGATGTGAGCGTCAACGCCGAGCGAAAAATAGTTATTGACCACGTTCAGGGGCAGATTGTCTTTGCCGTCGGCCACGTTCGTTGCGGACGTGTTCGGTTCCACCTTCAGGGACCACCGATCCAGCAGCACCGTATCGGAGTTCCCGATGTTGTCCAGGATCTTACCGATCGGCTCGTCCGTGTAGCCCTACCGCCAGGTGGGATTGGTACACAAAAGATTTAAAAGATAGTCTCTTCCTGGTGCCCAAAATTTAATAATAAAAGATTAGCCACGAGATCGCCGTTTGGGGGTCCTTTCTTTCCACTTGCGAAACCCCTATTTTTTGCTCCCCAAAAAGCGGAGGGGGCAGGATTAAGAGCGCTTCCTAGTTCTCTAATAGCCTTCTCACACTCTGGACCCGGTCCCGTTTTGGGTGCCCTCGAAAGGGAAGGTCGGTCACCGTAATGGATGCAAAGCATTAACCGAGTGTCTAAATATGCTCCCTTTTCGGGCGCGCTCTCTCTCTGTAAAAGGATACTTACACCACCCCAGCCGAGGGCCCGGGCCAAATCGTTGCCGGTGCCGAGAGGCAGGACACCGACGGCCGGTGGGGGCAGAAAGTTAATCTGATCCAGTACGGACAGGACCCAGCCGACCGTACCGTCGCCACCGCACGCCAGCACCCGCAGCTGAGGTACCTTCCGGAAAAGCTCCAGTCTGCGAAAAGGGGGGATATATTTATGAGCGTGTGGCCTGGCCTGGCTTGCGGGCGCGGACAACCGGAAAACTTACCCCATCTTGGGTCCGCCCTGGGTTAGGTCGAATACTTGTCGAGGATTTAGCAGCCATTGGAATTTCTGCAGCAGCTTAGCACCCTATAGGACATTAGAAAACCCAACACCATTAGGGTCGTTTCGCAGGCATTTCGGGGCGCCCGTGAAGTCTCACCTGATTCCCGCCGGACTTGGGATTAATAAACACCAACACCGGCGTAACGTTGGCCGTGGGGATCGGTTTGATCGCAAACGCGCGCGGTTCCTTGCTGGCGGCCGCGTCCTTGGAGCTCTTTCGCTTCTTCTGCGGTGTCTTGCGGAGCGACGACTTGAAGTCTCCCTTGCGCGGGAGCTTCACTATCCACGACGGAGGCACCACGATGCCACTGTGGATGCCTGTGCGAGGACGGGGAGCCTGGTTAATGGAGCCTGTGTTCCGAGAGAGAGAGAGAGCGGGACACTCCTTACCAAGCGAGCACTCTTCGTCCAGCCGCTGCGAGGTGAAGCAGGATTCCTTGTTGTGGTACGAAGCCTTACACCAGGCGCAGGTCAGGGCGACGATCTCCTTCGACGAGAACGACAGCTTGGCTTGCAGGGCCTACAAGTGCAGGACATTGCATTAAACGATTGTCTTTAAAGTCTTGTTTCAGTTCGGTCTAAGAACAAATCTCGCGTCAAATCGTTGGACGTAGGTCACTGAGATTACAATCAGAGAAGCACCACGAGCGCTCATGTCATTCACCGTGTGTGGATCCAAGCAAGCCACTAATCAAGATGTAAACTGCTCGCGGACCATCGGAAGTGTTGACCGGGCAGAGACCGGTTATAAACTTGTTTTGGTTCACGTTTCGTGAACAACGTGCCATGTGAGTGCATCGTGAAATACAGGGTCGTTACAGTGTTTCCGGAGGAGCGTATTGCAGCGTTAATATAAATAGATGTCGCGTCACTACGAGCTCCTAGTGGTCGCACTATTTAGCTACTGACCTTACTGCACGCCTTGCACTTGCCCTTCTCCGCCCGCCGCGGCACCCAGTGGTGCGTGGTCGTCGTCTTCTCGCGGTACTGCCGCACGCCGACGTCCCGAAACGTTGGCTTACACCGCAGCTGCTCCTTCTCCGCCAGCGCCGGAATGCAGTTGATGTGGACGGTGTTTTTGCACGCGGAGCACTTGAACCGCGTCCCGTGCCTCTGCACGCGGAGATTAGAAACAAAGATAGGTAAGTCTTCGCCACGATTGCCAAATATTGTCCTCGTACTTACCGTACACTCACTCTCACCCAGACTGCAGCACTCGCCGGACACGGAAGCCGGCGCCCAGAGATGCTCCCCGGAAATGGCATTTTCGCTCCAGTCGGGAGTGCACCGTAGTTGGCCGTCGCCGCCTCCGGAGTTACTGGAATGGAACAAAAGAACGGGCCGCGGCGAGCGGGCCAGATCAGAAGCCATCCAGGACGGGGGACATCCGATGTTTTTGCGGGGAAAGATGGCGCACTTTGTAGAAGGCAAAATAAGAAGCGAGAAGGCCCCGCGATGCGTGCGATCTTTTATTGCTCACAGACAGATATCATGGGATGGACGTAATGAGAACGTAACATGAGACCTGGCTACCTTTCGAGGAACATGACAACCCTCGCGGGACTCGGGACAAAACACACCTACGGACACAGAGCACACAAACGGGGAGTTCGGTGCCGAAACGAACAGTGACAAAGGACGTTACAACGTGGCGCACGCGGATCAAGAACTCACGATTTGGGTTCCGTTGGTCCGCGCTCGTAATCGTGAACGTTGCGTTCAAACTGGACCCGACAAGCGAGGCGAGCCAGGTGGAGCAATCTGGGAATGGGAAGAGACAGACAGAGTGCATCATCAGTTCGCGCGCGATCTGGCTTAGGGCACAGGATCACTACGGTGTTCGATCCAGATTTGGAACGCAAGTCGCAAGTCGCGATCTGGATGGCTTCGATGCCTATCCAACTCGAGGCCCAATCGGTCTGTGTTGCCATGGGTTAATTAGATTTAAACCACATGCGTCACGGACGGACGCATGACTTCTTCACCGAGGAAGTCTTCCGGTGGTACAGTAAATTGGATTTTTGGGCTAAGGTTTTCCGGCGCGGTATCTTGAAGTCCTCGCTCCATACGGCACCACCAGGTTGACCCTAATCGTTGACAGCAGCCGAGTGGCCGAGTGGCCAACTTACCCTGCATCCTCCTGGTCGGGGTCTATCTCTTCCATTTCGTCCCCGCTCCCCTGTGGCTCGTCGTCCATGGATTCCGGAACCGCCAGGGTCGCCATCGCTCTAACCACCTCCGGATCGCTAGTGGTCTGCGGGTCAGCCGTTTGCGTGGGCATCCTGCGTGATGCAGGCGTCCCAGGGTCCGAATGGGCGGCGACGCTGTGACCCGTGGAAACGCTTGTTCCGTTGCCGGTCAGCGACAACGACCGATTTCGCGGTTCCGCGGTCCGGATATCGAGGAGCGTCTGGAAGATGTCCACCGACGGGCACACTAATCGAGTTACGGTCGAACCGAGTGCATTGGCCAGGGTACCGGGTGTCGTTGGCAAAGACTTGTCGGTTTTCTTTCCCTCCGGCGGCACTTTTAGGGCTGCTTCCTGCTGATCCAAGAACTTGGCCAACGGTAGTGGTGGAGTACGGCCCGCACCGTGACTGTCGCTGCTGTCCCGATCGAGGTCTTCCGGCGAGGCGCTGGAGAAGTCTACCGACCAGGACCTCACGGATGCCGGTGACGCCGGGGCCGATGCTGGCGACGAGGTACTCCCACTGCAACGATCGACAGCACCTTAAGCATGCGAGACGGACACCGGAGCACGAGACTTCACAGAGATTTCACGACACAAAAGTACCACGGCACACGACACTTAGTTAACTGCTTACTGACTGAACGGAGACGATTTAGTGGAACACTTAAAGCTTTCCTTGAGTCGATCGAGTAAAAGTGTAAACGAAACACCCAACTCTCGATAGGCACTTCTTCCAGAGGGCACCTCAAGGCACAGTTCTTGCAGAACCTTAGATTAGATGCAAAGCTTGAGCACAATGATCGCACTTTGTTACGCACAGATAGGCCACAAAATTAACACCTAGCCCCCGAAAATCCACGAAAGCAAATGAAAAACGCGCACGCCACCGCAAAGTCCGCAACAGGAATGAACCACGGACCGCAGGAACGCCTCATTACACCTGTGCCAGTAGCATTAGCGCAGGGACAGGTGAAGCTTAGAGGGCTTCTGCTTGAGGTCAAATGCCAGAATTGCGGCGCGAAAACGAGGCCAACAAACCCTGCTCGTTTCGATACGTTAACTGTGGACCATGGGACAGTTAGTATTAACAAGGTCAGTTTAAATAATAGAAATATTCACTGTTTTTCCATCCCAATTAATAGCTTTCGATCTTAAGGAAGCTGGCAATTGATGTGCGATAAAGCAAGAGTAGTTAGACGACGAATTAGACAATTTTGACCATTTACCTTTACGGCGCTCACAGTGCATATCGGTACAGTGTTCGTCATGTTGAGCCTTTAATTCGATTAGGTGTCGGAGTCCACAGCTCCTTGGTACTCAGCCAAAACTAGAGGTGCTAGCTCAAGTTTGTAACCAATGAATCGTCTCTTCCTATTTCCTTATCAAACCTCTTCTTTATCAGTCCAGAGGAACTACTGACACTGAGTGGACCGATATTTAAGTAAAGATCATAGAACTAAGGATAACAGTTAGGAGCGATCGTGTTAGTGATTGGCGCATAGGATAAGATATATTAAAAAGGGATAAAATTTTGTTGAATTTCGAAAAATATGCAGGAAGATCTCGGGATACCTTGTAGACCCCATTTTTATTTATTATCAATAGAAGGTATGACCTATCGATCAACTGGTTATTTGTGGCCTGAAAAATCCTACGTGATTATTACCGATTTGAGTAGACAAAAACTAACGGCTTACCCCGCGGCCTCATCGACCGTTTCCGATGCTCGGTCCGATGCACCACCGGAATCATTCTCACTCATGTTGCCCGTAATATCCTCAACACAGTCAGCAGTCTAACCACCGCTTGGCCGAGGGGATTGCATACATCGGATTCAGGGCTTTGCACAATTTGGTTTCACAGATAAGCGATTTTCTTTTTGATTTTTTTTAACGACAAACAAGAAACACTCTCAAACTGGTCACACAATTCACTCGATTCACAGCAGCACGCGCACCGTGAACCCGTAGTCCGTCGGATTCCGACTGGTTCCGGCTGCGGACGCGGTGCCGATCAAAGCGATTCGATTTAGTCTCTTAAGCGAGCGAGGATGCGTTAGCGGCCCGAACTGTTACGTAAATTTAATTACGGAGAAAGGAAATGCGACGTCGGTCGGTCGGAGTTTTTGTTTTGGGTGGACCTTCCCCGAAAGGGCCTCCCGGGGGAGAGCTCAAGCTCAAGGCCTCGCGGTCGCAAGGGTCGCCATCGCAGCAGGGTTATGATGCGTTGTTATTATGCAGGCAGTTACCGTGAGGCCGGTCCTGCGAGCGATGCCGGTAAAGACAGTTCTAACCAAGGCCTCATCTAGAATGGCTCCGGCGTTTAGCTTTAAGTGGTTAGTTTTGTAGTTGAAAAAAAAAATCGGTTTAAAAGAATTAAATTTTAATCATTCCGTTCCGAGCTGGTGAGCAACCCTTAAGCAGCGCATGCATAAATATATTTCCTGGTACGCATTTAACAGCACACAAAATAGGGCAAATGCGAAAGGGGGGAAAAAAACAATCATGAAGGTAAATCCATTCCAACTCGCGAATGTTACGTACGCCGTGAATTAATCTTTATTCGCAACAAGGTTGTGAGCGGCTTAAAAACCTGAAGCATATAATTGCATAGCGTGCCGACGGAACGCATACGAGCAAACGAAGTCCGGACCGGTATGGCACCTTCTGAAGTTCAAAGTCATCGGCTTGAATGCTCGGATGTTCACGATTCATTTCCGGCTGACCCCCGGCTGGGCTCTCCGCGCCAACCACCGCCCGGCCACTGGCGGGTTGCGGGCGAGGGTTAACTGCTTGTCGTCGCTCGGAGTACGCTCCATAACGGGGGTTGGCGAACGTTCGAGAGCTCCAGAGCAGGTTCTGGGGGCGATGACGCGTCACAGCAGATCCCCGAAACTCCCCAACACTGGCGTCAGGTTCCCAGACGTTGACGTCACCGCCGCCGGCCGCGGGCAGAGCAGGTCCATGTTGACATTCGGTGGCGTTGGAAGCGCTTTAGGCTGTGTCTCTGACTAGTTCACGAATCAGTGACTCATTGGCACTCTAGAGGTCGCACCCCCGTTTGCGTTGTAGGGCGTCGTTTTATTGGCGACGTTGCCGTTTGTCAATTCGTTGTTGTTTTGCGCCCGGCGACAGAATTGTAAATCCTTTTCACACCATTTAGAGCGTAGCTCGCAGGTGACCTCGGAATCGGGCATCGGACCTTTGGTAGGAAGCCACCGGAGCGGAGCCGTCGTAAGAATGCGAAAAAGCTGGCGGGGCCGCGAATTAGCGCATCTTTGTAAATACGAGCGTCCACCGTCGTCGCCAGGAAGTTGTTTGATCATTCTGCACCCCAAAAACAAACAAACGACGTCTCTCTCTGTGTGTTCTTCCTCAGGAAGTCTGTTATCTTACGAAACGAGACTGGGCCGAGTCCGTGATTGTAGGGCCCGGCGGTTTGAGCGACGACCGTAATTCACGTTTTCCCCAACACTGCTTGCGCAGAACACGTGCTTGGGAACACGTGGTCGTTGCCATATTATTGGGAAACCACGAGCACACGATTTTCCTCTCCCTCCATGCGGGTTTTGTTAGTACAAGTGTCGGGTTGTTATTTTCTGTTGACACTTCACAGCACTCTTCACAAGGCACAACACATAAACATTCGCAACAAGCGCAAGCATCTTATTCTATGTAGCTTAGTAAGAAAGAAACAACAAAACATACCAACAACAGGCCCCGAGGAAGGATGCAAGCTTACGGTACACATGCAAAAAGTAAAAAAGCAGCAACATCTCCACTTCCAGTTCCGCGCGGATAAGATACGGCTCCGGGGGCCGCGATAAAAGCGTTAGATAGGAGGGGGGCCTTTAATTGGCGGTTCGGACGATTCTTTGCGCCCGTTTCACCACCGATAAGCACACACCGGGTATCTGTCAACTAACGATCGCACCGGTAACACATTTTGCGGAATTCCACACAACTTTTTGGCTAGTTTCGTAGCGTTATCGGAACTAACCCACGGCCATGTTCCGGGCGTGTTTCACTCGCGCCCGCTCAAACGGTTAAACTGCACTGCGCCGCGCATTGTCACCTGTTCTACATTTTCTCTTGATTGGACGTGAATGGACGTGTTCGCAGCCCGCGTTCTGTAATTCTCGAGGTTCGCGATCGCGAGCGCCGCACTGTGGTGGTGTGCGTGCCAGCCAGCCTGTTCCGCATGATATCTTTTTGCGTGAGCACGAGCGAGAAGGAAGCCGTTCTTTGCGAGCGCGCGACCGCGATCGAGGACTTCCGCGGAACTCAGAGAATAGGACTCACCTGTGGGGGGCTGCTGCTTCACTGCTCACGCGCATGGAGATCACTTTGGCCGCTCGGTTGATGATGATGATCATAGCGCACACACTGGGGACACGGCGACAAACACAGAGTAGTCGTTTTTCTACGCGCTTCTGGAACCGAGAATAATGCCAGCCGCGAACAGCGCCGTCCGATGGCCTCACTTTACGCAGAACACGCTGAACGCGAGCTCAACTTCCAAAACATTCCGTCACCCCACACCAACACATGCGCACCATTCTGACAGATAAACGAAGGAGAGAGAGAGAGATGCGCGAGTCGCTTTGCACCCGTTTTACGATACGGGAGTGACACAATCAGAACGAGTCTCGCGGACATCGTTCTCCCTCTCACGCAGACGTCACCGTTTCTAGAGCACAACACGGCCGCCGAGTTCACTGTCCCGCATTCGTTGTTCCGTTTTTTCGCTGCATCTTTAGTAGGCCACCACGGGCGTGTTTATCTTCTCGCGTCGAGCACTGCTGAAGTTTCTCGATCTTCTTGAACAGCCCGCGAAATGGATCACCGAAAGAAAGTTAAACAACGCGGGACGGAAGCACACCACGTAACACTTGGTCAACGGCCTCGGGGAGCGAGAGAGTTCTGAGCACTGATCTTCCAGCTGCTAGCAGACACGCCGAGAGAGCGGATGATCATCAGCCACAGGCCGGTATTTGTGTATGTGAGATCGCCGCGATGGATACAAGAACTCCGGATACAGACCATTTGTTTTGCCAATTCGCGGAACTCGCGAGTGTCGCCGGCGTTGTTGTTCTGTCACCTGTCTTGTAATTGCGTCGGAAGTCGGCGAGTAATCCGATCCGTGTGTTGTGTTAGATCCGGTGGCGAATTACACACCTCTACAGGTCGCGTTTGGCCTTGCCGGAAGAACCGTTACGCGCACGTGTTGTTTGCCTTGCACTTGAGATCAGACACTGATAGACGCGTAGTCGGCAGTCGCGCTAACTTTCGGTTGAATTGTAGCGATTTTATTTTACTCAATATAATTAATGTAGAGCAATTTTCTTTACTTAAAAAGTGAACCTTTTTCTCATATTTAGAACCTATTACACGAAGTGGCCATTGATTGAACAGTAGAATACTTTAAACAAGCTTAACAAGTGAAAATCATGTTGGTACCATCTTTTTAGCTCGCAAAATTCGATTCCAACATCCTCCAAAACAATTTTAACTGTTTCAACTGTTTGCCGGATAGTTGACCGTGGTACATTGGGGCGACTATTATTTCCTTTCTCTCTACCCTCTAAAGGACACGGAGGATGCAGCATAATTAAATTACAGGCTGGTGCACTACTTCCAACGGGGTGAGTGTTTTCTGTATATAAAAAAATCCTTTTAAAATATTCTGAATATTTAATTATTCTGACATCAGTACAGATAGCACATTTGCCAGCAAAAAGTTCTTGAATTGTAAGCTCATTGCAGGCATGGAACAACTTTTTCTTACATAAACATTTCAGCTCAAAAGGATTATTATAAGAATTGCAAAAAGTTGGCCAACATTTTTGTGTTTAATTTCTTTTTATTATTTATAACGTACTCTTTAATTTGATTGTATAATGCGATACGCATCGCAACACTTCGGGCAAACAAAATATTGATAAAAACAATTAAAGAGGTAAGAATTTTTGAAAGAATTTTCGTCACAAATTGGTTTGATGGTTTTCAACGGCCAGGAAATGAAACAAGCACCGCCAGTGGTCAAAGTTCCTCCCATGAAACCATCATTTAGCATGCTTTCCTAGCTCCCCACGAAATGCTTCTAATCGACGATAGCAACTCGCAAACACGGCAATAGTAATTTGGCGTCTTAAAAACATTGTTTGTTGAAAACAATCGATCCCGACGGCGACAATGATGGTGGACCCCCTTCATAAAGTGGCTAGTGAATGCTTATTTTTATCCGCCCATCACATCACGTTGATATCTCTCGGCTTGGTCGGTGAGTCAGGGCGAAGATAACGATCCTCCTCGTCGGTCGATTGCGATCCGAACGTTCGACATAGTTTATGAGCTACCGTTCACATTTTGCACCAACCCGTGCACGATCGCGGAACAGGCGTAGAGGCATGTTGTGCTGAAAGTTGAAGATATTTTTAAGATCGACCGGTGCGCGAGGTGATCAAAGTCGGTAGAGGTTACGGCAGAGGCCATAACTTAACGAGTCGGCCCACCGAAGATCATTAGAATGGGGGAGAGTAGAAGCCCCAGGTTTGAATTGTTTATTTTTTATCTGGCCGTTTGATTGCACCATATGACATCATGTGGCTATTAATGTGCAAATCGTGTTTCGGCCAGCAAATTATGATAAGCCGTGCCGTGCCACGGAAAGGGAAAGCAACCACAATATGCGGACAGGGATTACGCGAAATGATGGATTTATCTTTAAATGTGATCTTCTTAAAACCAAACATTATGTCCATAGGTTAAGATTAGAGGATTGGAAATGGTTTAACATTTGGCTCTGAAATAGTATCACGTTTTACATAAGTTATTGAGAAATGCTTAAATCACTTAACATGAATTCCCAAGCGATAGCACCGAAAAACGGCGAACCGAACGGCCGTCCATTACGGGCAAGCTTCGAGCTGCAATTGCACTTCCGTCGTTGCACCGTTCTCGCAGCGATCGGAGCCCCAAAAATATCCACTTTGGGAACAAAATTGTAGAACCATAAGATTGGCCATAAATTACCTGGAACACAATTAGTTTTCGCCGCTCGACGTCCCGACCGTGGCGTGGTGGAGAAAATTCATTTCCCAAACTTTTCTTTTTTCGCCAGAAAAGTGAGAAGTGAGAAATTTCGCAGCATCGGAACACCTTTACGAGCAAAATTCCGACCGTTTCGGAGGGGGGTTTCCCTCGTTTCTTCCATGCACCATGGGAAGGCTCAAGCTGGGGCGTTTCTTGGAGATTCATTGAGTGCAACGCAATAGATCACTCCATTTGTGTCGGGTGCTATTGGTGATATATTGTCATTGCGGCCACCGGAAGGACCTTCTCACGTTGTGAAACTCGCTTTAAAGCGGGCAATCCTTTGGTATGTAATTTCAACAGGATTCACGATTTTCACTTCAATAACGTTTAGCACCTTAATTTAACGTACTTTAAATACTTTACTTTAAGAGTTAACCCCAAATTAACATAAATGTGGCGACGTACGATGAACAAACAAACACCGGTGTTTGGCGTTTGGTCTCCCCAAACGAACATTCAATAAATCGTTTACATATGCTCGGTGCCGGCCTCGGTGTCACTAGCCTCCGGTTCCACATTATATTAGATCGAACATAGTGTTAAAAGCGCCACTCCATTATTGGACATTATGCAGTCTGCAGTCCCGGCCAACATGCCGGTGGCTCTCCGCGGTGCAGCATTAAGATGAGGTGGGAGCATTCCGCATTATTCCCCCCCCTTTGGTTCATCGACCAGCTTCGGGCCTCGATGAGCTGCGGGACTTGCGAAATCCCCTTTGAAGGCGCGAACCACACACGGCGCCCGATCGAGGGCTGCATCCACAATTTATAACATCGGACTAATTGGCAAACCCTGTTCGATGGACTGCTGCCATCGGTGACAATATGCTCGAATGTTGTGGAGCAACGGCACCCGATGGAGGTACCTGATTCACGTTTTAATTACTGAAAGATGTAGCCCATCGCACCAAATGAGCCGAGCTGGCCGGATCTCTCGTCGGTGCGTCGTTCAGCAGCTCATTTTCACGCACCGGATGTGCATTAGACGAGCGCGATGATTAGCTGCAGTAGGGTTGGCGCTATGTTTTGTTACCAAAACTCCCCGGAGTGAGTTTAATAAGGGCCCGGGATGGGAGAGAAAATTCCAATTTCCATGTTGCACCGAAACGTACCGCATTGGGCTTTGTAGATAGCCGTTGGCGGGTATTGTAACATCGGCGACTGTTTGCAACACAGTATTATGTTTGGATTATGTTTAAATTAAATGACAAAAATTCAAACCTTCCAGCTATTTATAAATCGGCTGTTAATTCTGAATGCAAAACATGAATTTTCTTTTCACAATTCCTGGCGATGTTGTCCACTTTAGATAAACCGGAAATGGGCAGTAAAATTTAAACCATTCCCCGGCAAGCCAGACAACAAAGGGTTCCTAGCCAGTATGAGTGAGTAATAAAAATATGGAATTACAAAAGGCTTGTGAGGTAACTTGAGTGAAGTCACGGTCATTTTATAGCCTCGCTAATGGCTCGAGCCTTATGAAATGTAATGCGCGGATTTTCGCACCTCCAGAGGAACCATTACCTTCCTATAAAGTTCTGCGGCATGGCGCCAGGATGTCCTCGGGTAAAATAATTGCCATCTTCAATTGTGCCAGACAGATTTTACGATTCGCCACAATCGCTTATTTGTGGTGATGGTATTTGTTTTCATATAAAGAAACATTTTGTGACGATCGGACAGCAAAACAACAATCAGATATTTATGAATTATTGTGGTGTTTTTATGTTGGCAGATTTAATTATAATCCTCTTAAAATTCGTCGAAATGGGTTTGATTGCTCCAAAGCTGCTTTAAGTGTAAGTATCTGTAAATATGCGATAATAACAGTCACATATCACGATCAACGATCGCTCACGGGGCAACGTAAACTGTAACAAACGAGCTGTATTATTTTTTATTCTCCTCTCGACCTCTCTTAAGTTGATGTTACATTTTTTCCGCCCATTTACTCACAAACGCTCCGCTAATTGATGAGCCAATAATGTGTTTAACCGCACCGAAAGGCGAGGTGTTGCGGGTCGTGTTCGATCATAATGATGCAGGCGTTGCCCGCGTGTTTAAAGTGGGCGAGGCTGTGAACTATAGGGTCTGTCCCGAAGCCGTTCCGGGCACGGCATTCGAGACCTCACAAGACGCCGATCGGGGCTGCCATAGACGTGGTTAAAGCACACATTTTATTGACTGCGCGAATCCCACGAGCCCTTGGTGTTCGTATGGGAGGACAGCTTTATGGAGGCGCGCAATCCATGACGAGCAGGAATTGTACGATTTTTAAAGGCCCCTAAAGAAGCTGCGAGTCAAACAAACTAACTGAACACGCGGCATATGACGCCAAGCAGCAGGATGCCACTGGTTACTAGCATTTGATACTAACAAAAAGAGGTGTGGAAAGGATCCTTCCTACGGTAGACACTTTTTGCCCCGGGTCGGTGGCCCGCAGCCGGTGGTCTGACTTCCGGGACAAACACCCGGGCAGAGAAAGACATCCCCAAAGCCTCACCCAAACAACCATTAGCGCTTGGTGAACTTTCCGTAATTATCCGCAGACAAACGGAAACCACTAACGAGACCCGTCCCCAACGGCTGGAACCGAAAAGGGCGCATCCTGGCATTTGCGGCGCCGGGAGTAACTTTTTGATAGATTAAAGTTTGCAAACTAAAGTAAACGTGTAAATTTATTAACACAAACCTCCGACTCGCGAATCCCTATTGTGAACTTTTTGGTTTTCTTGCTGATAAGAGCACGAAGCCTTTAAGTTGAAGTCTTAAAGCTCTTGTTGTTAAATTGATTTGTGAAGGGAACTTGTGGTCTTTTTGTACAGAAAAAGTATTTATTTTCCTGATTTCTGTGAAGTTCCAGTGAATGTTTTCAAGGAAGGGGCGTTTAATGCTTCAGTTTGCAGAACAGCACCGTGGCAGAGACTCTCTACCGGCCGCTAGGCAAAAAAGGTCCTCTATCATGTGGGCTCTTCGTTCGGCGGGACGAAAAGGGATTAATATGGTATCGTCGACGAAATTACTATGTTTTCCAATTGCTTCCCTAATTGGACTGAACCCTCGGCCGCCGGTGAACCTAATTCCGAGCGAAATTACCGAAGCAGTACGATTGGTTGATAATTGTTTTCTCATTAAAACCATCTCAATTCTCGGGGCGAGGGTGCATCGGGAAAGTTCGCCAACACGAACCGAGTCACGAAATGGAGCTGAACAGAAAACTTTGATACTATAACGTCACGAGCGGTAGCATAAGTTTTTTTATTTGAATGGTTATGGAGAACGATTTCTTTGAGCTGCCGGTTGAGTTGAAAAAGGACATTCCAAACTACGGAACCGGACTGGAGGAAGGGAAAAGTTCCGAGAAAGGATACTGTTAGTAACGAGGGAAGTTGAGTGAAAGGAAATCTCTTCTGACTTACAAATAGGAATGCTGGCAAATAAAAACGCTTATTGATATGCCTATTTTCGGTCTATTTCTAGCCTTTTCTTTAATTATTTCTATCCATTGCTATCACAAAAAAACGATATTTTCTACGAATGCTACTGATCACTGCCAATAAAAGGGTTCAGAAAAACACTTTCCCTAAGAAAAGCCAATCAGAATTCGAGGACAAACGCATGCCACCGTTCCATTCCGAATCTTCTTTCTCCCGCACAGTTGTTGACGCAGAAGTAGCACCACTTTTAAACATTTTCCTATAAGTGTTTGCTTTAAAGTGGAATGATGTTTGTTGCCTCTTCTTACTTTCCGTATTAAAAAAATTCTAGAAAGTCTAATGTTTAAAGAGCGCAATCAACAATCCCCCAACCTGTGGCCGGTACGGTGATTTTCTTGGGTGTTTTTCCCTCGTGTGACTTTTGCGCCTGCTACTGTCCGATAGAGACAATGCTTTTTCCATCGGTTCAAAGTGAAGAAAAACTGGAACGCCATTTCAGTAACGAGCCCCCGAAAACTTTGCATACGATGTGTTCCCTCAGAGTTTCCGTTTTTTTTCGGTGTTCAGCCCCGAACATTGGCCCGACGATTGTCGAAAAAAGCCCCGAAAGTGAGGCTAACAATCCGGACGGTGTTATCCTGGCCAACGACGGATGGCTCTCGCTCTCTCTCGTTAAGCCGCAGGGAAAATCGAACCCGGGAGGCGGTTCATGAAAAACTCCTCCACCATGGCCCGAATTTCAACTTTTCTCATTTGCAATAAATCATCTCGCGAACGCCGAGGGCTCGGACCTTCGGCGAGGTTCTTCTTCCGGCGCCATCGAATCAGCGCGCGCGCCCCGCACACGTGGTTCCGGTTTCCGGGTTTTCCGGAGTCCGTTGTTCTTGTTTTTTTTTTGCTGCGTTCCGTTCGTCAGGCCGGTCACCGGTTGACAGCGGTTCTTGGTCGATGGCTAAATTGGCCGCTGGCCCGGGCAGAGCCACTTTACCACGGTTCGATGCATTTCGACGTGCAGCGCAAGAGAAATTGACTGACTCCCGGTGCCGGTGGCGGTGGCGCACTCTAAACGCGTGTTAAAGGTTTTGCGGGTCCGGAAGAGTTTCCGGACAGATCCTGGGATCCGGCGCGGGTGCGTTGCCAAGAGCGCGCTTGAACCCCTCTGCCGGTGATTTATGACTCCTGATGGTGATGGAAAAGTTTTCCACCAGACCGTGACCGGTGCGGGTCGAAAATCACGCAAATCGTCGCGTGAGGAGCCACGTGAGATGGCGTGCCTTGGGCTGGGGTTGGCCGTTTGTACCCCATTTTATAGAAGCTTTAAAGGACCCTCCGAGGATAAGAGGGCGATTGGAGCCATGTCTAAGAGATATAACTCACGTGGCGGTTCAGAGAAGGAAGAAAACCATCGAAAAGGCAATACCAATTTAATGAAATTTTACTGAATTTACTTTACATTATTGTACATTTACATTATTGCATTGTTTTTGTTACCATTTGGAGCTTCTCTAAATTTATGGTTTTTAATGTTATGATTTTTCAACGATGTCGAAGAGGTGTCGCGCGACACAACATTTTGCTGTTGCATCGCGCCGGCTGGCCGACGCGCGACAGAAAACGCTTCCCGAAGCGTTTCCGCCCGAAGCCCTTGTTCGCTCTCTCGGTTTTCGTCGGCCGCGAGAGAGCATAAATTTTATGCTCTTTTATGCTCTTTATGCTCGCAAACTTAACGAAAGCATAGCTGGCGAAAGAGTTAGTGCCCGCAGCTCGCTAGTGCGTTGAACACGTTAACACGTTTGAACACGGTGTTCCGCGGCGGTCCGTTTCCGTTTCGATACGCGTGTCCCGGGTGTTGTGTGTCCGGTTCCGGGGGATCCTTCCAAAAATGGCAGGACGCATCACGGATTCATCCCGAATTTCGTGAGTAGCATCATCAAAGTGGCCGCTGCGAAAGAAGCACCGAAAATCTCGATCCTCGCCGCGTTTCGAATGCGTTTTACGCACCGAGAATGAAGTGATTTTCATTTCTATTTCCTCTTGTTTGGGTTCGGGGCATCGGTGGTCGTCGGAAACGCAGTTGCAACTGCGAGTGCGCGTTAGTGAGAGTGCCAGTGCGATGTGTATGTGTGCCTGGTGTGTGGCGCATTTCCTTTTCGGCGTGCGTATTAATAGATGCATCGATGATAGGCCGCGTGCTGCGGGGTTAATAATTTAATTGCGGTGCCGAAAAGAGCATCCCGCTGGTTCCCGTGCGTGCATTTCCTGGATCGTCTTCGCTGCGGCGACTGATGAAGGATTGCATCGGAGAGGATTACCTTTGTGTGTCTAGTGGGGCAATGTGCCTGTGCGTGCTGCGCTATTTTTAAGTGCCGTGAATGAATAATTGCCCGAAATTTACGCCTTGCCCCGTAGCAGCAGCTCGAGGCGTGCGTGAAAATCACCCGTTCCTTTGGTGTGCCGTGTCCCGGGAAACCCGGCTCCGTCGAGATATATCCTGCCACCGGCTGGCGGCGCCAGAATGGTGGAGATTTAATTGTCGAAGCACAAATTAAGCATTAAGCGGGGCCCGGTGGCCGCAGCCATCAGCAGCGCGTGCGTGAGGGACGACGTCAAATAAATTGGCCGATCCCCGGACGGACGGACGGGCACGTCTTCTGCGAATCTTTCAAGAGCATCTTCCCCGCAGCCACCATCGTCGTCTGTAGGGTTGACGGAGACGGAGCACTTAGAGCGCGGTAAGTTACGATCCTCGTTGTTGTTATTTTAGACCGTGTACTAGAGATTGTGGGCCCCAGCGTGGTGCTGTGAGCGTAATTTGCTCGATATTGATGGGGAGGTATCATAAATTCAGCACGTTCTCTGTGCCTTGGGGCACAACAACATCGCATTGTTATGCTTCGAAAGAGTTGTTCGAACGGCTTAATTCGTCATGCGCGATCACCTGTTATGATCGGAGGGAACACTAAAGTGACAAAATAATGTCATCATCATAATCTTTGGGTCGAAGAAGGTTTCATTAGTTGATCCTACGTTTTCTTGTAATTTGAAGTACAAAAAGTGACAGTTTGTGCTAAACGTTTTCGTATGGGAACTAAAGCCCTCGAGCTGTTAGACCTGGAATTGACTTGTAACATTAAAATAAATGTCAAAAACACCGTAAAAATAGGGTAAAATGCACCTTCTTTTCGTGCTTCTTTTATTTCATTTAGAACCCCCACAAAGCCTTTCATCGTCCGAAGCACGATTACTTCCTATCAAATGTAATTGAAAAGTATAACCTATGCTCCTCCTCACGCATAGAGCCACTTCTCACTTATCAATCCTTCAGCACCAACCGTGGTTATCACCCCGTGGCCGAAGGACGACGGTGCCGTAAATCAATCACCCAGAACCACCCATCGGTCGTCGTCGGACGAGATTGTTTTCGCTTGGCGTTCATTTGTTCTTCGGGGCAAAACGGCCAGCAGCCAAGTGAGCCTCGGCCGCGTCCGTTTGCGTCAGACATCATTGCGTTGCGTTAATTATTTGTTTGCCATTATTGACCTCCCCGGGCCCGGGTGGAGGTCTCTTCATCAACCGGCGACGTGCGATCATTTTAAAATGTTTACACAAAACTGAAGATCCGTTCTTGTTCCGTCCAAAGTTCCCGTGTCTCTTTTGAATATTTTAACGGACTCCGCGCGCATTGTTTAATGGGTAGCAGCTCGGCCGTTAAATCGCATTGATTAACGGTTTGGCATCAAGTTTCACCCAGGCCAGGGACAGAGGCCGTTTCATCAAAACGGTTAAAAATCTCGTCAAAATATGTCCGTTCAGTGTCACATTTTAATTTTAGCCCGTGCCTGACAACTGAGCCCGTGTGGCAACTTTGTCAATATAGGGAAAAAAACAATAGGAAGTACACAGTACTCCTTCCCGTCGATTGCGCTATCCGATTGAATACTCAATTAAACCCACATAATGTATCCTGTGCAGCCCCCCCTTAGCTCCGTCTGCATCGGGTTCCAGGTGTAGTGGGGCGGGCCATGGTCAACGACCGTCGCGCAGTGTCTGGCAAAATCTGAACCCAAAAAGTAAACCCCGAAGCACTGTTTGCATTGCTCCTGGCCCTGGCCCTGGCCGACGTCAGATGTTTGTTTGCTCTTCCTCCGTCGGCCATGTTGCTGCTGCTGGAAAGTGCAGTCCTTTTGACCGTTGGTTATTTGATTGAAGCGTTTCCTGATCGTTGTTTACCAATCGTGGGACGATTTGATTGAGTTTACTCTAGTATTTTGTTATCATGCTGAATGCTCGCCATATTCTGAATATATTTTCCGTTAGAAAAGAAAGAGTTTGAACGCAATTTAAAGGACGCAAAATACTTTTAATTCTTCGCCTGATGAATGTTGCACCCCAAAAGTATGTTTCTGTTGCCCAAGAATAGTTGCCCTTAAGCCCGGTTCAGCTGGCGATTAATGCTCGCAACCTTCTCCCGTTCGCAACGTTCCAATAATCCAATCCCGCGGGGCGACCAAAAGTTTGCGGTGGTGCCCGTCGTCATCATTGGCGTCATCCGGGTTCGACATTTAATCACAAAAATACACAAAACTCTGGCAAACAACTTTTTAATGGACGATGGCGCGCGCAGCCAAAATCCCCGTAAGCTCACCGTTGCTTTATTTTTTCGTCGTCCTCTCCGTTGGACATCCTTTTTTGTGGCGTTAAGTTAATCCCTTGCAGCTCCGGCTCAGGCTGCTGCTGCTGCTCAACCTAAACGATTGTAGTTTTTCGACTGTTTGGCGAGATTAGATTGAAAATGTGCGTGAAATTGATTTGCCCGCCGGCATTTCCCGGGGCCATTTTCAGGGTCTCTCCCAGGCAGAGAGGGGTTCAGTAGAAAATGGGTGCACAAACTTACTTTCCGAGCTCGACCGGGAGGGTGGCGATAAACGCCATATTTGGTTGTCCATGAAGACGCACGGCGTTTTGATTGGTTTTTTGGCAATAAAACACAAACATACGCCGGCGGCAGAGTGCTGCTCACCTTTGGCGCGTGTTATTTTTCTAGGATAAATTTGCTAGGTACCAATTTGTTGTAGGCCTCGTCGCTCCACGGTTCGCTTGTCCCGAGCAAATTGACGATGTGAACATTTACTTTTTGCGAACCCCGCACCCGGAGCCATTTGTAACGACGAGCAGCTAATCCGTAAAACATGAAACAACAACTCGTCGGTTCAATGCCGGTGTCGCTTGGACGAATTTGATAGAGTAAGCTTTCACCAGCGGGTTTAGTGGGGTGTCGTGTAGAGTGGCCACTCTGGGGCTTCCAAAGTTTAGTGTGTTGACCATAAATTCACTGTGCAGTAAATCGACCCCCCTCTAGCTACTAGTGGCCCCGAAGAGACTTGGCCAACAAAGTTAATGTTCGACTGCAGTGACTTTTAACGGTTGGCGAAGCGGCTTTGAGGACCGATTTCTTGTTAGCCTTATTTTCTGGACTCTCCCTTTTCTTATGCAAAAGACGCACGAATGTTATCTGAACGCTTCCAGTTTGTTCCTTCTGCAGCCGAACTAGTAGACCTGCCCACGGGGCATCGCTTTCCTTTTCCTTTTAGTCACCTGGCCGGCCCTGACGTCCTTAGCAAATCTCTGCTTCCCTCTATCGAAGCGGGTGGTCTACAGGACTCGGGACCTCTCTTGGCCTGGGAAACCCATTGCGACCACCTGGCCTAACGATGATAGAAATTAAGCGTTCAACGCGTTTGACGGTCCTGCTGCTGACCCGGCAACTTTTGCCCGTTCGTCCGCCCGAGCCCCGGGCTTTGCTCGATTGCTTCCGGTTATTACAATGCAGCATTTGGGTGCATCAGAGAGGCTTCAGGATTCCCGGAAGTCGCTCCGGGCGGTTTTTTCCCTTTCAGTCCTCAGTGCTCGGAATGCAATTTGCATATTTCCCTACCGGCGATTCCTTTCTTCGGTCGGACGAAGATCCTTCGCTGGTGCATGATGCACCTGTGTGTCCTGCTGCTTCGGAGGTCCTCCGGACAAGGAATAAAATTGAGCACAATGAAAACTGTAATCCTTGTGGTGCGCAGTTGGAGCTGGCTGGTGTCGTTGGAACGAACTTTCCGACCAGGACCCCCCTAGGACCATTGATCACCTGGGGTGGTGGACGGTCATCCTGCACTTGCACCGTAGTTGGAATGGATGCACCACCTGCAACTGCCACCGGGTGGACCTGCGAGAAGATAGCCACCGGGGGAAGTTATGATTTCTTCGTGTGGAGGTATTTTCTTGTCTCTCCCCGAGTCCGGGTGGGCTGTTCCATAATCTCTCTCTCTCCTGTTTTCTCCTCGAGGGCACGCTGCATGTTTTGGGTGCTTCCGGGGGGCGATGATTCGCTGAAGGGTCATGTTTCCAGCACCGCACAGCGCCCGCGATTATGATTGATTGTCGGTTCCGAAACAGAAGTTCCATCGACAGTCTGGGTTGTTCCGGGGTCGGTTTTTTTTTCGTCGGTGGCCCAAAACATTTTTGAAACATGCCGCACGCCGGGGCCCGACGGACCTGATAAGACGTTGTTGAGGCAGCACGTGGAGCGGAGTCCCGGCCACTGTTACACGGTTTATCAGCAACAGTAGGGCTGTCATCGGCCATCGCCATCATCAAGTTGGTTGTAGAGATTGTGGTCGTTCCTTCTTCCGGCACCGAGAAGGAGTTTTCCCTTGCGACGAATTGTCTTTTCGGTGGCAAATTGATA
The DNA here is from genome assembly GCF_943735745.2 of Anopheles bellator. Classification (NCBI taxonomy): domain Eukaryota; kingdom Metazoa; phylum Arthropoda; class Insecta; order Diptera; family Culicidae; genus Anopheles; species Anopheles bellator. Next base: position 3,051,223 of record NC_071285.1, on the reverse strand, counting down.
TCGGCCTCTGGTGGGGGGTGTTGGTCGTGCGCCTTGTTGGTGTTTCGTAAATATTTCGAAACATGATTGATGGTGGGCTGGCAAGTGGACAGGTCCACTGGGAGCGCATGTTTCGGAAAGATTTCAAAATACAGTAAACTTAATAAGCTCTCCACGAGCGTCCTCAGAAGACACACGGCACGTGACGAATGATAGATGACGGGGCGCGCAGGTCCATTATTGGCCAAGTAGCTTAAGGCTGAAATTAGCGGCTTATGCTAATTCTGTACGATTGAGGGTGTGTGATTATTATCATCCATCCTACAAATTTAATGAAAAAACTGGGAAGTAATTGGTTTAAAAAATGAGTTCTATACGAGCCACCTTTTTATGTTTCTGTTGAGGTCCTTGTCCTATGTAAGCCAGTCACGATGAGCTAGTTGATTTCATAAATAGCAACGCCGTATTACCTGAAGAACCTTTGTAAGAATATTATTTATTCAAACCAATTATAAGACGCCATGTTTCTGTGAAGTTATTTTTAACTCCATTCGATTACTAAGCTCTTTGATCCTTCGTGTACTACTTTCGCAGGCCGCACGAATCCTGCCACCCGGATCTTCGTAACGCAAGCTGACAGTTTCCAATCCGGAGCCCTGTAAAAGCTTTCCCACTTTGCCTTCCCCCACGGCAGTCAATTATTTCGCGTTTTAAACTGCAATAAAATAGCGAGGCCAAATTTACCCCTTTCAGCTTTCCCCCGGCGGCCCTGGGGTGCCAACGCACCGCCCCCGCCTAATGGCCAGCATTAGGGAATTGGGCGCAATTTTCGAAACCAATTAGTGTGGGAAAAATTGACGCCAACCGTGGGCCCTTCGAAGGACCTCGGGACACGCCGCGTTTCGCTCTCTCTCTCTCTCTCTCTCTAAGTAGGTTACCGAATTCGGTAATGGCGTAAAATTGCCAAATTTACTGACATTACCGATAATGCTTTTCCTGAGCGCGCGCCCGAGCGCACGTGCCTTCCGCCCGCCCGATCGGTGAAATCCTTTTCACCGTCCGCCGGAAGAAAAAGACAGCTTCCGGCGCCTTCCGTCGGTGCTAGACGTCGGAGAGGAGATTGTAATCGTTTTGGTAGAAGCTCTACATCCGCGCCGTGTTTTGGGTCGCGTGTCGAAACAAGGGCGCGCGCGCGCTTTTGGCGGGGTGCTTTTTGGCCACATCCGGATCCGCCCGAATCCTTGGCGTTTTAGCGACGACCTGGAAGCAGCTGTGGTTGCCCAACCATCTTCATCCGCCATGAATTAAGTTGTTCACCTGTTTTCGAGCTTCCTTCGTGGGACGACGGCGATCGATATTCGGGGGCTGTGTGTGGGTAAAGTTTGTTGTGTTGTGAAAAATGTCGCATCATCTGGAGTTGGCGAAAATGAGGGCAAAACTTTGGTCTCTAACATTACGCCGGAGTGGCGATAAATTGCATTGGTTTTTTGTTTTATTTTTTGTTCTTTAATGCATTTGAATTAATCATTTTTACAAGCAAACTCTGAAGTACTATATAACTGCAGCTCATAGTGGATAGAACCCTTCCAATCCTACCAAACACAGAGCGATTTGACCGTACAATCGATCTATCGATCTCGTGGATTTACGATTAGGATTTGCCAAATGAATCCACGGTTCATCGTCAGTCACAATTTGATGGAAAAATGTTTTCTTTTTGTGACTGACGATCAAAGGGAAGTTATATCAACATTCTTCTGGATCTTACTATGGCCTTTCAGGATAAGAAGATGGGTCTTTTTCAATCACATTCAAAGCACTACACAAAAACCTTCGACAAGCATTCGAGGCGGTTCTTCTGCCCTTCTTAAAAGTGTTAATAACTTCTCAATGTTGATATTTAATAGAAAGTGGTTTCACTTTCGTCTCCCGAGCGACGACGCATTATCAGTCAACCTTAACCTACGAGCATGTTAACATATTCAAATCAACCTTACCGACCAAAAAATTTCGAGGAAACAACTTACGATGATTGGTACACGATTTCATTTACTGCTCCACTGATCCTCGTTTGACAAAAATCGTTTGTTTCGTCTCAAGTTTCACCGGCACCGGGCCGCGCCTGACACGTGGTCGCCTCGATGACGTGTGCTTTGTGGGCTAATTTTTGAACTACTTCTTCGCTGCCGCGCTTCTGCTGCTCATCGGTCGGTCGGTCTCTGTGGGTCACATGCTTCACTGACTTCTTGTGGTGTATTGGTCCCAAATCTGCCGCTGGGACGTTGCTCAACAAGTGTAAAAAAACGGAGAAGAAAACCGAGAGCCACCGGGGTGCGCTTCCGAGCGGTCGAGTTTCTTCCACCGGCGGCATATGGTTTCCATTCCCCCAAGGGTCGTCCGAGGTCCGCCGGTAACGGTGCGCGGCTGGTGTCACATTTCGGGTCACCGGCTCGCAGTGTCTCAGATCACTGAATTGCACTCTCGGTGGGAGGACCCCTGCGGGACGAGACCTGAGCACAAGACCGAAAACCGATAGCGAAACCGCGGCACACAGTTTTCGACTCTCGACACCACATCAAACTGGCCGGACGAAGGAGCGAACCCCCCACCGGGCATCGAGGAGCATAGCACAGATTCGCGCCGTCGGATGGAAGAATCAGTTTGTATCGGGTTTGTTGATGTGACCGGATCGGACTGTTTACGTTCCGATACACGGCTGGGCATCCGGGACACGAGCATCCGGCGCCGGCCACCACCATTCGTTGATTGCAAAATCGGAAACCCTCCTGGTCTGTTTGATCAGCGTTTGAAGTTTCGGTCGTGTGGATCGTGTTGTCCTTTTCGAGTTATGATGCACTCACCACCAATCGGGCACCGACGTTTATTCGACTGCGGACTGTATCCAGCGCCAAGACTGTGTCGCTGTTGGAAGAGGGCCAACCACTTAGCACACTGCTGCTGTTGCTGCTGCTGCTGCTGCCGGATTGCATCACTTCATCGGGGCCGTGTCCCGCCGGGTCGCACAACATCAAACAGGGGAACAACCCTCTCGGGGGGGCTGGTTCGAAGCATAACGATAACGTTATGCTCTGCGCCGCTAGAGTGCACTCTCGCGTCGATGGCCCGAATCTTCGACTGTCGCCAGATAGCGACGTGACGATTGGGATTTGAAATTTTAATCAGCTCCTCCGAATGTGCGCACCCTGACTCGTCCGTCCGGGGCCACTATCGGAGTATGCAAGAGATAGCACACGCTACTTAAAGCCTCTATCGCCAGAAAGCAGACCCTCCCTAGAGAATGCTTAATTAATTAACACTCTTTTCGGTGGTCGAAATTTAATTTCTTGGTCCACACGGAGATGGCCCCGTGGACGGGACGTGGACTTGAGATGGGGCGGCCTATTTGTTATCTCTCCCAAAATGACAATTCCATCGCGTCGTGGATCGCGTCTTCTTCGTGTGGTTTCGCCGCAACCTTGACGTCCTGTGCGGTTAGTAATTATAGATTTAATTGCTCTCTATTCCTTCTTCCGTGAGAAAAGTGGACGCGTTTCTGCGGCGGCGGTGGTGGAGTTCTTGAACTCTACGCTGCCAGTGGTTTCAATTATGCCTTTTCCGTGGCGGGTGCACCCTGGCCGCGTGACTTTTAGTGTAGCTTCCGCTCTCTCAGCCTCATCATAAAACTTTGCAAAGGGAAAAAAGTGTAAAAATGTGAAACTCGTCTCCGGAGAGAAGAGAGGTCGTAAACTTTCGGCGGGAACGGCAGGTACTGTTTTATCTAAATTAATTGATGAAATTTCCATTGCTTGATTGAAACATTAACCTGGCCAGCCGGTGGCGAGGCCGGAGGGTTCTGGTTCCAATAAAGTAGTGTGCGATAAATACAAATAAAAACCCAGTGAAGCCACTAGGTTTATGGCTCAATTAAGGCAATTATAATTGCAGTACCAAGTAGCTTTCCGGGTTGATTTATGTTCACAGAATTACGGACACGATTAAGCTTAAACTTTTATAGCACATTAAAGGCACCTGGAATATATTAAACGTAATTATGAAAAGTAAAACTGTAGTAAATTAAGTTTTTTGATAAACCCAATGAGTGTTGCTGTTGAATTGATTATCGGTTGGAATTTGGTGTCCTCAGCATTCGAAACAACTTTGGCAGTATAGGTGGCCTTTGAAATCGGGTATTCTTCGGTATGTCGAATGGAAAATGAATGAGTAAAATTAAGCGACAATCGCATAATTAGAACTCCGCTGGAATAATGGACATGTTAATTCACTACACACTCGGGCTGATGAGCCGATCAGCTGTCGTCACCTGTTGCGGCTTAAAATTTAGGACCGATTACATAAAAAAGCGGTGTAACTAATTCCGGATGTTTCGTTTTACCTTTTTCACACACAGAGCCCGCTTCGTCACGCACCGCTGAGAGCCCATCATTGGCACCTCTCTAATCCCTGGCCCTGTTACCTACCTACCTGGCCAACGGAACGACGCATCGAACCCACGCTGAAGACCTAGCAACGGGCAGCTGTGTTGGGTCGCACAGGAAGTTCTCAGCCAGGAAAACGCGCCACGCAGCCACGGCAGGATCGGTCCGGAAGATTGATGGTAGTGACCGTGCCGCCCGGGTTCCCATGGCCGCCAGGAGGTAGCAACCATAATTCGAAAGCAATTAGTCACACCATTCACATCCTTCTGTGGAAAGGACACCCGAAAGGACACTGGGAAAACGCACAGAGAGCGGAGCGGAGAAGAAGCCGAACCTAAGAAACCTGTGATATAATAAACCTCGCCCCGACCGGTTAGGCGAACAGGCAATACGAGCATAGCCTTCTGTGATGTCTACGACTTGTGTTTAAGCTCTCTCTTCCTGCTGTTGTTTGCTGTGCAAAAAGTGCGCCGTCGAAAGGTGTTAAACGTCATCAGCGACACACAACATATCATAAACCCAACGCCGAACTCATCGCGCCTCGCCTGTCATCATTGAACCCCCGTTCCCATCGTTCCCCGCAGGACCAACCAAATGTGCAAAATGTGCAACGAGTGACGTGTGAAGCTCTGTGAAGCCCCGCGAATCGAGTGCGCGAATCGAAGTTGGCGTGGTGTTCAGCTGACAAAAGTTATTTAACAAACACAGCGGCGGCGATAGCGGAAGCGAAGAGAGGATGAGTCTGACAAGCTGGATAGCATCCTGGTGGCTGGTCCTGGCCCTGCTGCACTCTGCAAACGGTGAGTACGGTGCGGTTTGACTTACGAAGACTTTCTGCGGAAGTTGGCTTGGTTGGTTCTTGGATGCGCTTCACTCGCCACAACTGCATCGGACGGGCAAGTTGTTCTTTCGTTCCCCGTCGTCGTGAGTAAGCAGATCCCATCGCCGCCGTGGACATGATTGAGATAACTCGTGCTTTCCCCGGGCGCACTGTTGGCAGCCGTGAGTTTGCGGAAATCGGAACCCCCTGCGAGCCACGGTGAATGGAATCTTCTTCACCGGTTCTCTGCGTGGATCGAGATTGTGTTCACGGACCGAGCTGGTTGTTGTTGGCGTTGATAAATCTCCCAAACCCCGTTTTCATGAAGAGTAGATCGCAACTGAAACCTCGAACTGAACCGGCTCAAGAATCAGAACCCCGTTCTGGATCGGAACGGGGAACCCTCAACATAATTGTTCCTCGGCGCGCTCTGGAATTTTTTCGCCAAAAAGCAACAGTTCGTGTGTCCGACAGTGCGCCTGTGATTGGCAATTAGAACTAGACTCCCGGGGCCCGCCAACTAAGGCCATGTAAGGGACTTGCAGGAAATTGACATCTGATGCCATCGGGGTCCGCCACGAGACATGTGAGAAATTTCTCCTCTCCATATTGGTTTGCACTTACCTTCGGAAGGCCAGTGAGATGCCAGTCGAGAGATGCCAGGGAGTAGATTAAATTGTAGGCTGCAGCAATTGAGCATTTGAGTGCTAGGAACATGGGCTCAGGTTTGTGTATGAATTACGGTAACGTTCGATCCGTGGGTCCGATAAAGCCATCCCGTGCCAAGTGGAGCTAACGAAGGAGGGCGGATATCCATTTCGACCGCACGATCGGAGATGGATTTATTGATAAATACGGCTACGCGGACGTGACGTGATATGAACGGAGCCGCCCTTCGCATCGCCAGGCGTTGTTAGAATGCGTTGGAAATGCGTCTTAAGGTTGGTGGCGTTTATGAGCAGATAATATGTAACAAGCGCTGCAATCGGATCGGATGGCTCGAGTGTGTCATGCAATTCGTGTACCGCGCTCGGTTCAGTGCGAGATACGGATCTGGCACTCGAATGGTAACGAGCGGACGAGAATGCCGAGGCATATCTGGCACTTAACAGCCATTCTTGAAACCGACACCCGACATGGAGCGGACCCACCAACCTGTGTTTAACGGGGACTTTGAATTTCAAATCGGTTCTCGCCGTGGCCGTTCCCCGATGCGGTTCGTTGCGCGAAAGCCGACGTTGCCGGCATCATCACTGCCCATGGCTGGGCCCACCTCCCGCCGAACCGATCCGGTTTCTCGAACCTCGGACTAGTCAAGTGGTCAGTCCAGACCCGGACCCCTCCCCGTGGAAAGTGTTGGGTGAGAGTAGTGCGGTGAGAAAAACAAACTTTGGGCTGGCCGCGTGGGGTCGGAAGATGACCGAAGGTGAGAACTTGTGCAAAGATCCGGCCGCTTCTTTGCGAGGCGGAATTATTATGGACCCCACCCGCCATTGTCTTCTTGGCTTGGGTGGTGTGCGTGGTAAGCCTTTTTCTCTCTTGACGGTTATGTGCGGATTGTTTACTAATCTCTGCCGCTGAGTGCTGTTTGCTGCTCCCATCCGATGCCGGTATTTGTTTTTCCCCGGATTGTTGTTACGTTGTTGTCGCCGCTGTCGCCGCCGCCGCCGGCTACAACATAAATCCGTCGCCATTGGCGCGCGGTGTTAATGCAACACCTGTCCTTTGATGGATTATCTTTTTTGATGCGCGCGCCTCTGGGGCCATCATGCGTACAACAGGTTGATGGGAGTTTTAGCATAGTTTTATGATGTCAACATCGCGTTATTGTAATGCTTTCCTCGATACTGCTGGATTGTTTCTTATTGAACACAAAATTACTATGCATTCCCATGTACATTCTATAAATTGATTCGAGGGTTAACGATGCATTTTCTTAGTAATTTAATAATTTTAACAACCTCCATCCTGTTTGCCACATCTGCCATTTTCCACTTCCATCGAAGCGCACTCCAAAAAGGACCCTTTTCCGACGAGCGTTGCCCATCATCACACGAAGAGCACTCCATTTTGAGTGTGGCACTTGGGTCGTCGTCGTAACCCGAGCATGAATAATTTGGCAACCCAACTTCTGCACATCGCATCCGCCAAACATCCGCCAGCAACATAAATAAAACAAATGATGGCACGCCGTTAGATTGAAGCTGCATCACCATTGTAGAACTGGCGCACACAGTTTTTCTAGTGCCCACGGCTGATGCCGAACGGATGCTGAAATTTGCCCCACCGGAAGTTGGTTGGTGAGAATGAAATGTCAATTCCCCGAGTAAACCGCCAACAACGCCATCCATCCATCCATCGGGCTCCCGTGTTGGTTGGCGACCCATCGGAGCGTGGCATTGCAGTTTTGCGGGGTAAAATTAATTAGTGTGTAAAATGTTACCCAACCAACAGTCTGTTCCGAATGCCTCAGACTGGAGGTTGGGTTGGAAATAGAATTAACAAGCTGTAAATAATGGATATGTGGTTTGTGGGCGAATGGTTCAACATGTCGATGAAATGGGCAAACTTTTTGGGGTGCCCATTTTTCAGAGCCGCCATCGCCGTGCATAGAATTAGGATCGAGGGATGAAAAAGGACCCGCGCTATATGCCAAAATGCGTTTCTTTCTTCGCTATCTAAACATACGTTCCGTTTCATAACGCTTACGGCTTAAGGGAAACGGGACTTCTGTTTTTGCATCTTGCACTGTTGACTGTTGACTTGTAATGTTTTCCCATTTTTTCCCACAAATGGCGGCGGGCCCCCGAGCATCAGCTAAACCTGGAGCTACGCCGATGCTTGCGGCAAAATAAAAAGGAATCCATTCCATCGGATGAATAAACATACCCACGAGATATATTTATTTGGGATCACGCCCCGTGTGGCGCACAATATTCGCTGGGGAGCCTAATCCTTTAGCTCGCGGTCCGTGATCCATCTTAATCAGGGTGCGCGGGCACGGCACTGGGCGCCTGACGGATTTGAACTCGTTCCGAACAAATTAATAGCACCACACTGTGTGGCCAGGCATTGTTTTTGCTTCGCTTCGCCGTAATTAATTGCATATTTCACTCTTCGGCGTCATTTGACTACCTTTTTTGGCCTCGATCGGTCTGTGGGGCCGTCTCTAATGGGTGGATATTAATTTAGATTTGTTTAGAACCAAGGCCGGGTATTCCGTGCTGCTTTGGGTACTTTGGTAACCGAAAGGTCAGGGAGTCATTTCTACGATTTGTTCAACGGAAAAGCTAAATTAACTGACTTCCTGATCATGGAAGGTTTTAAGGAAAGATCTTGATCCTGATACGCCTATGCTCTGGAGTGATGTTAAGGGACCTTTCAGTGAGAATAACATTTTCCTGGTCCTATCAAGAAGATTTCCTATAACTTATGCCTATAACTTATTTTTTATTATTATAAAACAGACAGAGCAGTATTATGCGTCGCTTGCAGAGTTCTCAGCGTTGACGCCTTTCGGATAAAGGAACCTATGAATGGGTACTGCGTAGACGGATGATCTACGGACGAGCCAACAAGAGCCCCAGTTATGACTCTTAAATCTTAAAAACAACTCTATTGAAGAAAAGTATTAGTAAATATCATTTTTGAACAGATTGACCCTGGAAATTAGCCCAAAACCATTTCAGAGGACCCGTTAACCACTCACGTGATAATGGGGGAAATGGAATATGAGAACCATTCCAGATTCATTCATAAATTCGTGGATAATTTGGCATATACCATCGCCCTGAGCAGCGCCCTGCTGGCCGATGTTTGACTGACGTCCTCTCGAGTGGCGCACAGGGAACAAATCGAATGCCACCACAGACTTCCTGTGAGGGCCAACAAAGCCGAGATTGAATGACGGCGACGACGACGATGATGATGATGCTCCGCATAATGGAAATGGCTATTCGCAATTACATTTCCAGCTCTTCAAAGGCCACACGTCCCGTCGGTTACAACATCCTATCGCCGGTCCGTCCATTTCCGAAAAGGCTCCTCCATATTACATTCCGCCGTCCCGAAGCCGATGGCGATGTGACCGGGCGGGCCATTCGACTATTTTCCTATTTGCCCGTAATGCGTTAGTATTCTATTATTGAATTACTAGCCCGTAAATCATACATTTTGCACCACGGCACACAAAGGGTTGCGGTTCGATTCGTCGTCCACGACACGTCGGGCGCCGGCAACAGGATAACATTTCCGGCGCGCGCACATAGCGGGGTTCACGGAACGATTTCGAGCGTTTTTGTTCCGGTTTTATTGGCCGCCCGGCCGGCCATTATGATTACTTTGCTGGCGAGGATGGCCAGAACCGGTGCCGGGCTCTGAGATCGAATCGGACCGCACACGCCCGTAATGGAATGGCGTCCTGCGTGAGTGGTGGTTACAAACGGACGAGTTCCCGGACCCGGTCCAACTGGATCCTTTTCAGTTCCTCGGGGGCTGGCCTGTGTTTTCCACAAATATTGTATCAACGAGGCGTGGGGCACCCCCCAAACGAGTCGTTGATTCGTTCATTTGCTCGGACTTGTTTCGGACGCTCCGGGGCTGGCAGGATCGCCTCCGGCAGTCGTTAGGGGCCGCAGCACAGGGCGGACGCAGGATTATTTTTGGGGTAGTAGTGGTAGGTGGGTGGTGGAACCCATTATAACCCCCCGGTCCGGTGGGTGGTCCTGATCGTAATCGAGGGAAATTTATGCCCGACCTGGAACCCGGCTTTGATAAGGCACCGAGAGGGATCCAGTAACAGGGGAGCGGGCCAAAGAAAAAGGATGCCGTGTCATGATGGGTGTGTGCGTGTGTGGGAGGTGATAAGGGTGGGTGGTATGATACGGGAGGCCCAAACTAATACGTCTTTTCGGTCCCTGGTGCCGTCTGGATGCCGAGGAAGGACCCCGGCCGGGAAGGATATTCACCACACGTACCATCGATACGCCGGTTCCTGCCGACTCATTGGGGTTTCCTCCGGCAGGAGGTAGTTTTAGGCCATTTTGCTCACCTTTCAAAGGCCCCCCCACCGGTCCCCCAGCCACCCACCGGGGAACCATCGGAAGGTCCGAATTTGTGATACATTGATTATTTGTTTATAACGTGCTGCCGGCGACCGGGTGGCAATATGATTGCTCACGACCACGGCCAGTGCCGATATGTTGTCGAGTGAGTGGCCCTTTTTGGGAGTGAGATATCATGCGCCATACCCACCCGGTGCACGGTGCCGTTCTGTGCATGCCTTGCCGTCCCCGGCCGTTCCATAAAGAATTAATCAGCTTTCGGTTATTGGAATATTAATGGTGTAATCTTGGGGAATGTAAAAATAATTGGCCATGCGTTTAACGGCTACCCGTGCTGGTGTCCTGCCCTTGGACGCGCTTCCTGCCACCATCATCATCATGGGTGGTGGCGACGCCGTTAATTTAGGCGCTTGGATACATGGCCCCGCCACCGCCAGGATGGTTGTAATTAGGTGCTGGGCCCCGGGAGTTGTTGCGTTTTGTTGTGGGTCACTGGTCAAACATTAATCAAGGTAATCACTTCCAGCAGCCTGGGCCCGACCAGAGAAAAGCCCACCATCATTCGGCCGAGGGGTGAGGAAAAACATTGGCCCCCTTCATGTTCATGTGGCTCGCTTTTCATGTAGAAAGCTTTGGGAAGCTGTGGGCCGATTCTAAAGAAGCTCACCACCGGGTATTCCGGTATCTTGGAATTTTCTTATTCCGTCCCCAAGGATGCCGGCGGATGACCTAGATCTTTTCATTCACGATGGCCGCGCCTTATGCGCCTTTGTTGTTCCGTGTGCCATCTTGATCGTGTGGCTATTTGCGGACCTGTGTTTACTGTGAGGGGTCCGCTCCGGTCCGGAATGTGGTCCGATGAAAAGTGTCAGCCCTTTTATTATGGTTTTGGAAAGGATTTGAAAAGACTGCCTTGTCAACTTCTTTGCTGTCTTTTAATATATTTATTTTTAGAGATGCTTTTTGACTGAAGGTTCCGGAATGTTCTTGATAAATATTCCTGCCGTTTTGGGGACTGCTTCCAACAGCAGAAGGATTTCAGAAGTCTAGGACCTTATCAGGCACACCCCGCAAACCTACCTACCCTCCAAGAAACATAATTAAAATGTGAAGGAGCCCGACGGGCCCGAGTGAAGTCATCCGGGCCCACGGGGAAGCAAAACAGCATGTGCGAAAGATGGTCTGCTGCGACTATCTGCGGCTCGTGGCGCGATACCCGGTATTAGCAAGCTGGTCCCGGTGAGTCTTCCGGTAGCGAACAGACCCGCGCCCGATATTAAAACGTTAGCAGGTGGTATAATTAAAAATATGTAAATGAAAGTCTATGGTCCGTGAAGCTGCTGTGCCCCCCGAGGAGGAGCTTTTTCGTGGTCCGCCGCAAGAAGAAGAAGTCACGAAACATGCTGTGAGGCACTGCACCGTTCTCTCATAATGGAACCATCCGAACCCGAAGTGGATGGTGCTCCGGTGGCGAGCTCACCAAGTTATGGTCTCTGCACATCTGGATATAATTATTATAGTTTATGGATTTTCCCCTTGTTTTTCTGCTACTATTTTCCGGCTCGTGGAGCTCGCCGAATGGACCACAATTGTTGGTTCTTGTTTGTTTTCCTGAACTGCTGTGTGCCAACTTTTTAATGTTTTCTGATCGCTGCTGACACGATACGATGCCAACATTCTAATTTCCCTTTTTTCCATTCAGAGGGCCAACATTTTGTAGGCCAATTTCGAATTCCGGCTGTGTCAGCAGCATTTTCGCTGTCGCCCAGATGCTGCCCCTGTGAGAGAGTCCGAGGCGTTCCGGGACGGCTCAAGATTTTGCATAAACCCAAGGTCGGCTCTCAAGTTCCTGAAGCATCAAACGCAAAAAGACCACAATGTTTGCCGGCTGGCCGGTCGGCCTCTTCTTGTTCCGATCCACAGGAAGCGTGGCAAGAAAACAAAAAAACAACAACCACAATCGGTCGGTCGGTCGGTCGGTTGGGGCCTTATGTTTTGCAAAGTCCCGTTGGTGGCTGGCCGCCGGCCCGCCCCATAAGTCGTCCATCAGTTAAGAGGAGGACCCTGGCTCTCTGGCTCACGGGTCCGTTGGAATGTTAATGCCGTGGAGCTATTATTTTATTAACATTAGAGCCGCGCGATCTACATATCGCTTGCGGGGGACATTTTTGCCGTGGTTGGCCCATTTTTTGCTTCCCCCTCGAGACTTGACTTTGACTCTGGCGTGTCGTGCCTTACTCTTTTTCATGCCCCGGATCGGGCGCACCACCGACCGAAAATGTTGGGCCAACGTTGAGCCGGCCGCAACCGGTAAGCGGTGGTCGGAAACTTTTAGCCAGAACAGTGTGTCGTGTTCCGCTCTTGTCGACGTTATGGGGTTTTCCCCGGAGGAAAACACAATCTTGACGGTCCTGAAGCGGGCGGCCATTCTTCTTTTAGGGAAAACTTTAAATACTTCACCATCGACGACGATGAAAAGGCCAACCCACCTCCATCGCCAGGTCGCTTCCGGTGGACGAGCGCGTGTACTCTGGACTTTATCGTGGCCACGGCCATTGGGTTTGTCTGCCCGGTGGGGGACCGAGACCAAGATTACGCTGAACGTCGCCTACATAAAGTGGGTCATATTGAGGGTCGAGCACCGCCTGCAGTTGCACTTTACACGCGGTGCTTTGGGCTGATACTGTTGGGGCTTCGATGGCCAACCCCGTTTCTCGAAGTCACGTATATCAGCTAATCGGTTCCACGGTCGGTCCGTAGAGTGAGCTCTCGCGTATGTTTCGCTCGTGAGGAGACCAACTTACGGAATGCAAACCCAGGGATAAGGACGGCTCTACGACACGCATTTTAATTACAAAACTATCGTAAAAATGCAGATATTGCAATGCCTGAGATATGCAGAGCACACGAATGTAGTTCGCCGCCGGGCTTTGTTTTCCTAAAATGCACGACCGACCGACTTTTCCATGTGTTCCGTTGTTTTCCAAGAACGCCCAGATAAACAATCTAGATCACGGGCCGGCTCTGGGAGTCTGGGAAGTATCTGCTCCCCACAATCTGGCCACCAACGACGATGCCTCAGCTCAGGCTCCGGTGTTATGCCCTGACTCCTTCCGGACGCAGTGCGCAAAATTAGTCAAACAAATAAACGGGTTGCTGACGGGTTCTTGGCGTCCCCAATCTAATTGCTCATCCGTCACGGCGCCCTGTTGGTTGAAGGGTCGCCCTTTTGAACATCTCCATCCTGTTTTGATTCCATCTCTGCTTTTTTGGGGCCGAAAAACTTTGAAGGTTGTGCCCAAGAATAGCCGGCAGAAGGGTAGCAGCAAGCAAACATAAGTGAATGGAGCGAATCGAGCGGACACAGAGAGCAGGGTGTTTTGGGGCCACGCTGCCGCGTGCCTAATGTTTATTTGTGAATCGTGAATTCCGCACTCCCCGGAGAGCTAGAACGTGCGTTGGTTGCGTTTAAAAAATGGCCGTCAATCTGCACGCCGAACGGCCGATTAAGATTAAGCAATAAATTTTTCTGCTGAGCGCCTTTTCGAACTAAATGGTGTATTAATCACTTACTAATTAACACTGACCTCCACACCGATGGCGGCGAGTGAAGGAAGTCGAACGCGCCCGATTAGCATAGATTCGAATCGCGCAAGGAGCGCGCTGGAAAATCGGGGCGCATTCATTAGTGGGGCACGCTGGCCAAAAACTCATATCGCTCGGTCGTAATCTTTTCGGCGGATTTTAGCTACCGTAATGTAGCCGGCGAAGGGTGGCCCTAAGATTAATGGTTAATTATCTATCCTCTGGCCGTCGGTTTTCGGACGGACCGGAGAAGTGTTGGGCAAAATTTATGAACGCCCCGAAGATCGGTTATCGCCGCTAGACGGAGTAACTGTTAATCCTTCACCATTGTATGCTTTTAATTAAAAATAGTAAACTCTGGTTCGTTTTGTGTGGTTTAGAATGTACAGAGGATAGCGAACAAAAGTTTATTTCAAGAACGTTCATCGTAGCATCGTTTTCATTGATTATTGATTATTATTTGAATTATGATTGTTTAATTTATTAAACCCTTGATTATTTAACCGATTTTTGCCTCACTTGGGTCGAAAATGTTTGCAATATCATTGTTTGTTCAACCAACTCACATTAATAACCTTTCGACGTTCTTCTTCAGTTGTTTTTGAATTTCGAGGTTACAAACTGAGAAACAACATAATGTCTTGTGAATTCTGCATCATGCGTTTCTCAGCCTTAATTCTGCATTTTGAATATGAAAACATGTAAAAAGCACGCTTTTTTTGTTCATCAATAATAAAATTTAATCTATTTGCATTCTTACCAACGCACAACGAAGGAAATTGGTGTGAACAAATGAAATGAATGAAACCAAAACAAATGAAATGAAAAGCTGTCAACTTAAACTAAAATTGTTCTAATGGCCGCACCAGTCTACGAGATTAAATCTAAATGTCATTTAATCGGCCTAATTTTACTATCAAAACTTCAATCTAATATTCAATGTCTCAAAACAGCGATTCAAAAAGAAGATGTGCTCATTGTTTCACATATTATTCAAATGTTCAATAGCTAAACTTCTTTTCGCCATCCACTGTATCTCCTTATCTGCGCTTGGGTTGCCCTCATAAGTCACTTTCGAGTTTCAAGCTCTACGCGCAAAACTCGTTTAGCAGCCCCACGGTGAGGGCTCCGTGTTGAAAGGAGTTACTCAACATCGTCATCATCGGTGTGTGACATTCAAGAGAGGCGAGAACTTAAATCCGCAGAGACACACGTTCCGAACGGCAGGCGCCTAGCCGTCGTTCTCGATTTGCAGTTTCCTATTTTGGTAGTGGTCGAGGTCATACCCCCCGCGACTAACTCCGCGACGCCTTCGGTGACGTGCCGTGCCGTGTCTCATTGTTGGAGCACGTGAAGTGATCGCGAGTCACTAGGTTGTTGGCGGTGGTGTCGATATAGACTGGCGCCTAGAAGAACCCAGTCTGGGTGTCAGCAGCGCGTTGAGGCGATCTGAATCGCCTCGTAACTCGCATTTTCGCACTCGGTGAGGGCTGTGAGTAATTGATGAAAAATTATGATTTATTGAGCCGTTGGCGTGTGGTCTTGCGTTGCGAACTCTGAAACGCAGCGAGTGTTACAAAATGTTGCAATACTGCTTACAATCCGCTGATAATGCCGCAGGATGTTCGTTCATTATTTGTGTGGTTTTATGAGTTGCGATGGTGGCCAAGCATTCAGCCAGGCTGTTTTCCGATCAATACGCCCTCATTATTCAGTGCAACCCACATCCCGTGATTGATACGGATGAGCGGAAACTCTGAATAGCATAAAAACAGCAACATAGCACGAGTGATACGAGAGCCCATTTTGTCGCCGATTCTCGCTTTTTTCGGTGTTGATTAATCATCGCGGTGGCGGTCGGCCCCTATTCATTTGCCGGCGGACCCGGAACAAGTAGATGATGCTGAGGCGTGGGAATTGGGCTGAGTGATTGCTTCGGTCCGTTTGGCGGTCCTCAGAGATTTGATTTAATTGGGCTTTTCAGCTTGTGATGCTAATTTTTGGATTACGAACCCCAGCCCCATCATTTTGAGAATGAGCCGGGTTTTTCCAGTACTCAGACAGACTCAGAGTTCTATAAATATTGTTTCATCGTGTGTTGATTTAGCCCCACAGTCTGGGTTCCTGGCATCTCCAGACATTGATTAAACCGAAGTTCGTTTTGTCGCTCTCTTAGCAAAATGCGCCATTCCGAGAACCTTTATTGCCTTTGGGGCCGATGTCGATGTCTGCGAAAATATCGCTCCGCTCCTGATAATCCGCTTTCCGCTTTGTTGCCGGAAGAACCGCGCGCCAAATCCGCGGGATCTGAATGGTGCTGTTTGTTTTACCACCCTCTCTCTCTCTGTCGCTCTGTTTCTTCCGCAGCTCAATATCGGTCGCCAAGGATCGTGGAAAACCCGAGCGATACCATCGTACCGAAGAGCGATCCGGTCACGCTGAACTGCAAGGCCGAGGGCAAACCGCCACCGGTGATCCAGTGGTACAAGGATGGCGAGGAGGTGAAGCTGGACGCGAACCACGTCCTGCTGCCGGCCGGTTCGCTCTTCTTCCTGCGCACCGTCCACGGGAAGAAGGAGCAGGACGATGGGGTCTACTGGTGCGTCGCTAGCAATGTGGCCGGCAAGGTGTACAGCCGGAACGCGACGCTCCAGGTGGCAAGTGAGTTCATATCCTTTTTTAATATTTTCAATCATATCTCTATCACGCACTTCAGACTACATTTTTGCCGTAAAAGATCTTGCAAGAACTTCGTTATCGTTCTCGGTTCCCCATTTTATTTTCCCGCAGCGCTTCGGGAAGACTTCCGTGTGACACCAAAGAATACCCGGGTGGCGGCCGGGGAGACGGCCCTGCTCGAGTGTAGCCCACCCCGGGGCAATCCGGAACCGACCGTTAGCTGGAAAAAGGTACGCGACACACCATTTTATGTTTTATGCATTTTTGCGTCCCGAACCCCCATAACTCATCCCGGGTCCCGTTTGTTTCGTTATTAGGGCGACATCTTCCTCGAGCTGGACGATTATCGCATATCGAAGGAGCTGGCTCGGATCCGGATCGTGGACGGTGGAAACCTGATGATCAGCGACGTCCGGCCGGCTGACGGTGGCCTTTACCAGTGCATCGCCCAAAATATGGTCGGCTCGAGGGTGAGCCCACTGGCCCAGCTGACGGTGCAGGGTAAGTGAACCCATCGGGTATCTTGATTTATGGCGATCCAAAGCTGCCAAAGGTCCCGGGGTCCAGAAGCCGGAGCAGAATTAGTCGATGTAAAGTTTTCGGGCCACTCTCTGACAACGGCCCATTTGCATGCGTTAAGCATAACAAATTGAACGGTGCATAAGAAATCAGTGATCAAAGCGGCTTCGTTTTCACTTTTCTGAGAGCTTTCTGAGGCTAGTTTCGGTCTGATTTATGGCCCAACGGGGCCCAGCCCGATAATAGAAGATGGAGAAGCGATGCAATTATTGTGCATCTATTGGTGAGCTGTGTCCTGACGGTGCCTTTCGGTAACTTCCCTGCGTTTTATCGGAGGCTAAGGCTTACGGTAGAGTGGCTTCAAATTTATTGAAGCGCTTAACACGTAAGGTGGCACAATAATCCTATTTTTCTATCAAAATTTACGACAACCACCAGCAACTTCTATCGGTGCCGCTCGTCGGTAAAGGATTTTTGATTTACGATCCAGAAGACGCCAACCTTTCTCTCTCTCATTCTCTCTCCCTGACAGTCAAGCCTTACTTTATCGCGCGACCCGCCAATGCAACGGTCCTCGAGGGTCACCGGGTCCAGTTCCAGTGTGCGGTCGGAGGTGACCCGGCCCCGCAGATCCTGTGGAGCAAAAAGGATGGCCACATCCCGGTCGGACGGGCGGAAATCGCCGAAGAAGACAAGAGCCTCATCATCCGGAACGTCACGGCCGACGATCATGGGTTGTACGCGTGTGAGGCCCGAAACTCGGTCGGCTTCATCGACGAGCGGGCCATGCTGATCGTCTACAGTAAGTCAGAGTCGGGCAAGATGTTGCAGATCCCTTCCCACGACGCGCCAGCTTGGAGCGGCCGTTTTTATTGCCGTTTATTGCGTGCTGCCGATTTCGGGAATCGGATTTTTATAATCCTTCCACACCACGAGTGGGGCATATTCTTTCACCCGCCGTTTCACGGCTTTGGGTCGCGTTTTATTGGCCTCTAGCTCCCCCCCCCCGCTCCAGCTCCTTGACGCCGAAGATTTATTTGAGCGCGATCGTAAAACTCTCCTAAACGCTCCGACCGCCCGAACCCGAAGTTTATGGGCATTCGAAAACCGTTTTAGAATCGCTTCATCGCCGCCCGGCGCGACATGAATTTATGTCCGATCAATGTCAAAATGTTGACTGCAAAATGAAGGCGGAAGAATGGGGAAAAAAGGCGAAACCTCAAGTCTAATACGAATCGCGGCGGGAGCTCGCTAAAATCTTAAACTCGTTTCACGTTCCGTTCCAGCTCCACCAGTGTTCAGCGTGCGACCGCAGGACCAGAAGGCGACCGTCAACGGGGTGGCCACGTTCAAGTGTTCCGCCACCGGCAACCCGGCGCCGTCGGTGTTCTGGACGCGCGAAGGCTCCCAGACGCTCATGTTCCCGAACAACAGCTACGGCAACATGCACGTGTCCGGCCAGGGCTCGCTGCAGATCCGGGGCGTCGAGCGGGAGGACGACGGTTACTTTGTCTGCTCGGCGCTCAGCGTGGCGGGCTCCGTCACCGGACGGGTCTACTTGCAGGTGAGTTGGGAGCTAGGGTGCCGATAAGTGCTCTTAGTGCGCGCTTTATAATGGACTTGGAGTCGAGTGGTGCATTAGCGACACCCGAATGGAGCAATCGTCACGAGTACGAATCTCGAAAGCCAAAATTAGATTCCGAAATCCGCTATCTAATGCGCGCTCTCTATCTCTTCGACTTTCAGGTGACTTCACCGATCGATAGCATTCCGGCGCCGTTGCTGCAGCAGGTCCCCTCGAACCAGACGCTCCCGACCGGAACGAAGGCAACGCTACCTTGCCGAGGCTCACCGGCCACCGGACCGATTTCCGATGCGACCGACGCCAACCCGCGCTGGGAGCGCGATGGAGGCAGTCTTCAAAGTCTTCGCCCGGGAAGACGCTTTAAGTTTCTCGCCGGTGGATCACTGCGGATCGATGGTAAGTCTATAGGCCGTCGTGCCACTAGTAGTAGTGGTAGTAATTACAGTAATGCAACTCTGCGTTGCCCGCGCTCCGGTGGGGATTTATGGCCGCGATTGCCACAATGAGTTGGCTCTGTGTTCTGCTTCCGAGCAATCGGGCTCGTCTTGGGGTTTAATTTCCAAGGCAACATCACAAACAATGCGGCTTTGCTATACGGTTCGTATCTGGCGGCAATCCATCAATCTTGCAGAAAGGGGTCTTACGCCACTTGCGGGCCATCGGGGCACAACTCGGGGCTTTGGGATTGCGATTCCAATAAGATAATTGGACGATGGAATCGGCGGGGTTTTAAAGAGGCTGCTTATCTCCATGTGGCCGTAAGGCTCCTTTTATGTTAGTGTATTTTGATAAATATGCTTCTACTAAGGGGAGGTAGAGAAGGATCTATTTAAATTATGCTACTTTTAGGGCAAGGGAACATGGCGTTATAGCAACACCGAAGCGAAGATCATCATCTGTCTTCTCACTGAGAGATAATCGATCGCTTGGCGCACCCGCGAAGACACACGAAAATCAGCGAACCGATGGAAACGGCAGGAAGAGGTCCTTTCACCAACCGACAACTCTCCTTCGAGGACATGATTGATTGTAACGTCGGCCAGCGTTGCGTTTAATTTCTTCATACGCCCGAACCGAAAACTTTGCTTCCGAGCCAAGCCAAGCCAAGCCAAGCCTGTGAAGCTCTCTCTCTCTCTCTCTCGGGGAGGACGAACTCGCGAATCATCTGCCACTTTGTCCGCTCGGTTGCACATATTAATGCACCATCAATCAACGTCGTCCCGTCCGCGGCTCGAACCGTAGTCCGATGACGTGTTGAGAGGGGTCGAAGCGTTTCGTTTTCATCTCGCACCGGGAACGGAGGCGGAAAAGCTGCTCCTAAGCAAGCTTAGGAACGGTGCTGTGCGAAACGCGGTTCCCCGTGGGAACCGTTCATCATCCGCGGAACGCATCCGCGAGATGCAGCGCGTCATTAGCGAGCGGTTTTAGAACGGCCCAGAAGAGGGTTGGCGATGTTGATATCTTCCGACACGCAAATAGGCTTCTAATTGAATTACAAAGGAGGAGAGCGTCCCTCTCGGAAGGGCTCCGACATCTTGGCCGCAAACGTGCCCGTCGGAGATCGGGAGATGTTCTCCCGTTGATTGGAGTTTCTTTCTGGCGATATTAATTTTATCTCGATCGTGACAGACTGCAGACGGGTCAAGCTTCATCGCAGCCAATTCAATGGGACTGCTGGTCTGTCTGATTAATTTGTGTAATTGTGTACCATTATTGTTAACTGAATTCAATGTGAAACACGATTCAGAAAATATGCGCTCCTCTCATTCAAGTTCCACTTCTTTTAGTTGGATTTCATCTAAACGTAAGCCAATGACCTCATCTGATCGGTCATTAATACTCATTCGAACCTCTTTCTATCAACTTTCTATCCCGTAATTCAAAAGTTACTTGAAGTTACTTGAAGGAGGGTTTTAAAAAGGATCCTCGTCGAGCTCTCTCAGCGCTCAAATGTGTCGATTGCCTGGTAGGGAACTTTTCGCTGCAATTTACGTTCCGCTCAGCCCGGCGTACAGTTCGAGCATAAATTTTCGGTCCGCCTGACCCGAAAACTTTTTCCCAATTCGTACCACGTACGCCCCACTTTAAGTGCTCCCCGATCCAATATCCTGGCTCCCTTCCGGGCGCCTGGCGTCGCCGGCACCCAAAGTAAATAAAATGGGCCTCAGTTTGGTGGGAAGTGAAAGCCGTCGGCAACGCAGCTACTGAAGCTGGTGAAGTGTTCTAGATTTTTGGCCCAATCGCGAGCGAGCCTATCTGGCGTGGGAAGTCAATAAATTTTATTATTACGATGCCGGGTGGTCTCGGAGCTTCCGATGGTTTTGCGCTTCGGTCGGTGGTGGCAGTATGCAAATATCCCCAGAAACTTTGTGAGTTTTTTTTGGCAAGGATGAAAGAGAGAGAGTAATCAATACAAATACTGTAGCGCCAACATCTTAAATGTAATTAGTAATACAAATTTATCTGCGAAACAAAACAACTTCGGCTTCGGCATGTTATTTTTATGTGTATGCTGTGTAAACCCGGGAAATCCGGGAATGATATTTTCAAGCACCTCTCTCTGTTTATTTCCCTGGCGCAGTCTGGTGATGATCCTTCGCAAAAATCCTAGCCAACCGGAACGAACGGGGTTTGTACCGGATATGAAAAAAGATTGCGTTAGGGGCAAAAAAAGAAACGAAAGGAGAAAATATAATATCCTCCCCGGAATCGTGTGGACGCCGCCGGTGGATGGGTTGCCGTTTGCCGTCAGCCTCTCGTTTGATGTTCCATGAAATAATCCTCGTCCAATCCTTTTGACTCAATTTTAAGCCGTATTTCAATAAGACAATGTTTGGGCAAATCTTCCTCGTTTTTGGCGGAATTTTTTACCATTATTTGGTAATGTGTTTGAAATTTAAATGAGTTCTTCTAGCAGCAGTTTCTTTATTATGTATGTGAAATATGATTAAACTAAAGTCGTTGTCCCATGTTGATTTAATCCGCAATATGGGCTCTTGGGGTTTAACGGGGAGTTTAGTTTTAGGTTTGGTTGCCATTTCCCGAACCGAATAATTTCAATCGAATTGAATAAAGTTTGTCCTGCGGCCGATCTGTGTCCCGTTCCACATCCCGCAAGCAGCTTATCCTTCGCTTTTCACCTGAGAGATAATCCTCCGTTTTTCGCCGCCCTCGGTCGGTCGGTCGACAACTTTCCTTCTCTCCCGGACCCGGAGTTTTCCGACCCCGCCGTGTGGAGATGAGAAAATGGAAACCCGCTCCTGGTGGCCTCCTCCCCGGTACATGTTCTACGACCGTCGCCTAATGGAACTCAGTGCTCCTCCCCGGCGTTGTCACTTCATTCCCATATGATGCGCTATCTTCATCGTCGTGGAGGTTTCCGGAACTAGCATAATCCTTCTTTTGCGCCCCACATAATGGCGGTTGGCCTCTGGTTGGTGGAACAGAAATCACTAAGTTTGTTCGTACACTGTCTCGTGTACTGTCGTGGGGATTATGTCGGCGGCGGACTCGTCTCTCCGGCGAAACCCTGTTCGCCATCGGACCTTTTTGCTCGAATATAATGTTTTAACAATGTGAAATTGTATTCCTATTCTATTATTAGTTTGGAAGGTTTTCTTCGAATCAAATATGGAGAAACCAGCCGCCCACCCGTTATCATTGTGCGAGACATGGCCCTGGCATCGCCAAGTTAACAATAAGCTCTAAGGAACATGCATATTTTAGTACGTCGCCTCAAAACGGGGCAACTTTACAGAGAATGGGATTTTTTGTCGCTCTAGTGTCCCGAAGGCAAGAAGCGCAGAAACCGTTCGATCCCTTCGACACGGAGCTCCGATAGTGGCCTCCTCCCGGAACCATCGGAGCCGTAAATGGGAAATGGGATTAAATCCCATGCCCCGTGCTGTCATGTAAAATGCATATGTACGATCCAGATCCCCTAGCTCCCCGAGGCTTCCAGAGGGACCCAGTCTGGGAAGCCACTTAGGTCACGGGCACGGGTCTCGTAAGGTTATGAGGCCGCCGGGTGTGTGCTGATGGAATTACAGATAGCAATGTCAAAAGTGTGCGCCATGTTTACAAAATCAATTCCCATGGTCTAGAAAATCGGTTCCTATCAGGATCAGGACCAAATGGTGATTATACGACATTAGAGTGTCTGAATCCTTTCGATATTGAACCTGGTCCTGGTCACGTTAATTAACGCGTTTGTTTCTGGTTTTTAAATGGGGCGTTGGGGAATTTCAAAATTTCGATAACATGTCCTTGTCCATGAAAGAATCGTCTGCATCGTCTCTTCGTTTCCAGATCTGCAACCGGAAGACAGTGGCTGGTACCGGTGCAGCATCCGGCAAGACGGCCACGAGTACTCCTGGGCGGCGTATCTGAATGTAAGTTCTCGCGAGCCCACTGAAACCATTACGAAACTAACCCTCCGCTGAATGTCCGATCCAACCCAATCAATCGCCGGCCCGCAGGTCGATAACAATCTGCCGCCTCAGTCGCAGCAGCTGTTCAACGCGGAACTGCTCCCTTCGGCACCGGGCCAACCGAAAGCGGCCAACATCACCAACACGAACGTGACGCTGATCTGGGCCCGCGGCCAGGACAAGCTGCGGACGAACGCGATCGCCAGCTACACGATCGAGTACCACAGCACCAGCAGCGACCTGGGCACTGGGTGGCGGGTAGCGCTACGCCAGATCGCGGGCAACACGGCCACGGTGACGGGCCTGGTGCCGGAAACGGGCTACATCTTCTCGGTGCGGGCCGAGAACGGGATGGGCTTCTCGGCCCCATCGCCGGTGTCGGGCCGCATCCGGACACTGGCATCCGACGATCGGGTCACCATCCCGGAGGAGCTCGAACAGGCCCGGATGGTGCTGGCCGGCAAGATCCTGGAGCTGATCGATATCATCGCCCTGACGTCGACGTCGGTGCGGCTCGAGTGGCAACTACAGGTCGGCGGCTCGGAGGAGTACATCGAGGGGTTCTACGTGCGATACCGCGATCTGGACAGTGACGTGCGGCTCTACAGCATGCTGCCGATCCCGAACAGTGAAACCGAGAGCCACATCATTACGAACCTGAACAAGTTCACTCGCTACGAGTTCTTCCTGTCGCCGTACTTCAAGAACCTGGAGGGCCAGCTGAGCAACGCGCGCATCGTACGCACGCTCGAGGACATGCCGACGGGGCCACCGACGGGGATTCAGGCCGGTATGCTCAACCTGACCGCCGGCTGGGTGCGGTGGGGGCCGCCGGCCCGCGAGCACCAGCACGGCGAGCTGGTCGGCTACAAGATCCAGGTCAAGTCGGGCAACAACGCGTCGAAGCTGCTGGCGCAGATGACGTTGAACGCGACGACCACCTCGGTGATGCTGAACAACCTGACGACCGGCGCGAGCTACACGGTCCGCGTCGCCATGTTCAACCGGCTCGGCATGGGGCCGTTCTCGAAACCGCTCTACCTCGTCATGGACCCGGCGTTCGTTATCGTGCCGCAGGGCGTCCACAACGGCCAGCACTACGGCGGTGCCGACTACGACGAGCGGCTCCGGCCGGGCCAAGGCGGCCATCCGCACCAGCATCAGCAGCCACACGGGTTCCTGCACGAGACGTGGTTTATGATCTTCGTCGTGTTCTCGCTGCTGGTCATCCTGATCGTAACGATCGTTGCCGGCGTGGTGATCTTCCGGCGCCGCCAGACGCTCGGACGCAAACCGGTCGTCACCGTGCCGACGGTACTCGGGGGGTCTCGCCGAGGGGACATCGCCAACCTGAGCATGCCCCGCAAGGACGGCATCTGGATCGATCGGGGCTGGCGGACCTGCGACACCGACAAGGACTCGGGCCTCAGCTCGATCAAGCTGCTGGAGGGAACGCAGGGCGGCCATCACACGTATCCGCTCGCGGACGGAGGTGGCACCGACTACGCCGAGGTCGATCCCCGTGGGCTTACGTCGTTCTACAATCGGAAGGTAAGGAAGAAGCTGCCGTTGCCATTAGGGACACACCGTTTAAATTCGTTCTATCTTCCCGAATAGTCACCCGAAAGCCCGACTCCGTACGCGACAACGATGATCATCAACGGGTTACCGCGGAGCGAGAACGGAGATCTCGGTTACCAGGGCGGTCACGATACGTTCTCGTCCACCTCGTCCAGCTTCCGTTCGTTCTACGGCTACCCGCGGCCACTGAACACCAACAACGGTGAGTTCTGACCTCGAGTTTAATGGCGCCCGCGATTCCCGAGGCGACGTAAACAGTTAGTTAGTGGCCCACCCGCTGGGAGACAGACCTTGATCGATCTCTGCTCTCTTTCGGCAGTTCCTCCGAATTGGGTCGACTATCTGCCACCGCCACCGGAGCATCCGCCGCCGGTGCCGCAGGTGCCGCTGGATAGCAGCCATCACCACCTGATGAACCACCATCACCACGTGTTCCCGGCGGAGCTGGTCGGGACGCTCAACACCTCGCAGTCCTCGCAGAGCTACTGTTCGCGGCGCACGAGCGGCTACAAGTGAGGGCCGGGGTACCGCCCCGGCTGGTAGGCAGTCCGAATACCGCCACACTTCTTCAACTAACCGAACCGAAACCCGAAAGCAGCACAAACATTCGAACAAACATGGGACCCCCCGGCCCGCCCGTGGGGAAGGTCCCGAGGCGTCAACCTCGCGCAGGGACACCGCAAACTAGTTGCGGACTAGCTTGCGCATCGCTCTGCAGGGAACCCGCCCTTTGGCGGTCCCGTTTTTCTGTAGATAGTCGCGCCCAGCACGTAGAGAGAGAGAGAGAGAGTTTCTTTTTCTGGGAAGCCGGCCGCCTGCGGGTCCTGCCGGGGCGCGATGACGCGCAAACGGCCAGCGATAGAAGATCCCCACGGGTAAGTCCGGAGCGCCGCCGCCTTAATTGGCGCATCTTCGTATTGTAAACAATGTCGCTCTCTCTTCGCCCCGGTCACAGGATTATCGTGTACACTGTAGAACTTCTCCCGCCCGCTGCGGATGATGGAGCGCCGCCGCGATGAAGAGGGGTGCACGCGAAACATGATGTTTATGATGCCGCCAACGAGGCCGCCATGTGGGCTCGTTGGCGGCAGGCGAAACGAAACGAACAATCGACGCACGACCAGCGCACGACACTCAGATCTCGAAAGCCCGGGAAGCGATGGGGACACAATCTCGCCGCGACAATCGGTGATCGTGATCGCCGGCATTTGTGCTCCTTGTGCCGCGCCCGGAAGCCAGGGGGAGATCCAGTCCGCTCAATGAAAGTAGTTTTATCACCACTCGCGATGTGTAACGCTCCCAAGTAGCCCCCGTGTCCGGGCCGGCAAAGCATGTCCCCATGATGTAGTAGTTACAGATGGTAGTGATGAATAAAACAAAACGATATATTTTTTCTATGAAAAAAGTGATCCACGCACCCTGCGAGTCCGAGTCTCCTGTGTTTTACGCATCCGAAAGCTCTTCGAAAGCGAATGGCCAGTTCTTCATCCGGCTTTGGACTTGTTTCGCTGATGTTCCATTATGCGGTAGGTACTACGCAAGTTCATTTGCAACCCAAAATTTGGTTTGGTTATTTGGTAATGACAATTTAGGCTATTTATGTTTCGCCGTTTATTCATTATTGAGAACGATTCGATTCAAACGATTTTCTGTCAATTCGCAACGGAATCCAAGTAGTCTATGATTGAGCTTGGAGTGTAAAATTTCATTCTGTTCAACGCGAAGTTTGCAGGTTCGTTTGTCGTTGGTCGTTCGTTGGCTCTAATTCGTTTGTCGCCCTACCGGCCATCGGTCTGTGCTCTCAATTCCTCATTTTCCCCGGCAATTAAAACCCGATCAAGTGAGTTACAGGAGTGAAAATTACGACGCCACAACGTCGCGAACATCGGTCGATGACTAATCGCGCCCCGTTGAATCCCAAAACCCCGTGTAGGTAGGTGCCGAGCCACTTAATCCGTGCGAAAGAACCTGCGACGGTCTCCTTCTTGTTAACGTCCCACTCGTCTCGTTCCAGCTGCTCGATTGTTTCGTCCTGCCCACGGTGCACCGCGTAGAGGAAATTAATTGTCGAAAGGGTCGTTCTTCTTCTGCGACTTCTCGTGGCCCTGGACGACTCTCCCGGGGAAATCATTCTCCGCCGCGGGGCAGGATGTACGCGAGCCCAAGCCCGTGCGTCGCTGCGTGCCGCCATTGTGCGTCAGATATCGTGACCGTCACCGGGCCCGCGTTCTGGAGACTGGTTGCGTAAAGGACCCCCTTCCCGTGGGCAGACAGACTCCGACGACGATGCCGCCGTCGCGGACACTTAAAGCAGAACGTTGTCGCCTCCGGTGCCGGGAGTGTGTTGCAACTTGGCCGGTTATCCAGCCATCGGAGTAGGAAGCCCGTGGGCTTAAGATATGTGTGCGCCCGAGTCGGAGGTTCGCTTTTTTTTATTATCGACGGAGAGCGTAGCGAAACTCCCCCGGGGACCTACGGCACGAAAGAGGCAGCAGAAAAAAAAAAATTAGCATCGAATCGATGTACTTTTGCTCCGGAAAGGTTGAAGGTCCTGTTTGACACCGTCGTAGTACAGCGTACGGCGGGTACCTTCGGGGCCCCGCGACACGTCAGTAGCAAGGTAAGTGAAATCGTAAAACAAGTTCCTCTGTAAGTGGCCGCCGGCGCTTTGGGATCAGGTTTGCCGGCACCTTCGTAATGGAGATTTTTATGGCTTTGGAAGCATTTTACAACAAACAATCACTCATTTATTATTTCTTTAATTTATTCACTTAATCCTCAGAATTATTTCTTTCGCTAGCCCGTTTTAGGCTTCGACTTAAGCCACCAGAACGAGGCTCAACTTCTCACAAAGCTTCGAATCCTTCGGAGTCAGCAAACGTTTTATGTTCCAAGTTTGGAATTCATCTCCCCATTCGTCCAAAAAACAGAACCAAAACAGAAAGGGTGATAAAGCGTGGCCGTGGCCGACGACGAATCACGTTATCTTTCCCAATGGGCCGGCCAATTCAAGAACCACAAAAAGAAAAACTCAAACCCAAACAACCAAACAGTTCAAAACTCCCATAAACTTCGGGCAGTGTGCGCGGGCGCGTCGCGTTCGTAAATTTAATTTCAAATCAAATCTAATTAATAAGCCTGTCGGACATGGCTACTTGAACTTTGGGTTGGATTCCTTCCCTTCGGTTCGGCCCATAAAGCAGTCGGGCAAATGGGAGCAAGTTTGGAGCCTCGTTGCGAGCCTCAAGAACCGGGCGAGCTGGCAATAAAACATTCCAACTTTCCGGCCTTTTTGGGGGGCCAGGCCCGGTTCAGAACTTTATGTTTCCACGATGGCCCACGATATTTTTTCCGTATCTCTCCCCGGGCGCCCGGTGTAACACGAGACCCATCAGGGTGCCGTGGCGCCCGGACGACCACGTGTTGGGGCTTCGTGGGGGAGTTACCGATTTGAGGGTCCAATTTTACTGCAGACGGACTGCCGACGTGACTCAGGCTGTGATGGATATCTTTTTACTTTATTGATTTAAGACTTAATTGCACTGCACCGCACCGCTGCTGACGAATGCCGGAGAAAGTTGATAATATTCCGATGACGAGCACCAAAGCACGAGGTGGAATTGAGTGTCGATAGTTAATTGGTTATTCGATATCGGCCGGCCGAACGCCATTCCATCAAATGCTGGTTTTCCCATGATTTTCCGGGATATTTTTTTATGATTTTTTGGCCCTGCCGGAGGCATTCCTTCTCGAGAATAGAATCGGTTGACTCTTCTTTGTATCACCTACCGATGCTGTTAATAAAGATGCTGTCTCTCAAACGGATATCCAAAAGGAAGATTTCTTTCGGTTCAATAAATTACGGCTCAACCGTTTTTAAAAATAACTTTCAAAGAAACGGTCTTCCAATTGGCATCGGCCTTAATTGACACGTTGCAAGATGGCTTCACTTATTTGTTCGTTCGATGCAATTCTTCCGAACGAAGATTTCCCCCGTTCAGTAGCTCCAATTAGTTGCCACATGTCGATTTAGTGCTAACTTTGTTTGTTGCCAGTGAAGGCTAGGGAATTACTTCCTTTGCTGGCTGTTCCACTGTCTTCCGGTTCGGCAGATAACTCCGTATCAATTGCATTCCGAGGGCACTGATTGTCAATTAGTGGTTGCGCTGATCAACCTTACACGACGCACGGGGAATAGTTTCTAGTGAACGGAACGAGAACCGGAGCTCGATTCTAATTGGGAAATACAGTCCTACCGACAGCGGATTACATTGACCAGCCAAAAGAATATTAAAACCAGTAAACTTTCCAATTCAAAAATATATCGTAAAAAGGCTAAAGTGCGCCGTGAACATTATCGCGTGACGCGTTGATCGTCCTTCGGGAGCACGTAGCAATATTGTTGCGTTATCTGAAGGACCAATTACCACCCAACAGCCCAACACAGTTGTCATCGGTCAGTGGGCGGCCGCGTCGCAGGGATATGATGGATAAAATAATTGGATTAAATCCTGTCGATGGCGGATGGCCACACGAAGCCGGCCCACATCGCGTGCCCGGCGTGTTACGTGTGGCAACAAACATTATTAGCCGCTGCGAATAAAGGCATATGTTTCGGGGGGATAAAAGCCACATGCCTCGTTTAAACCGTTTAACTGGCCACTTTTTTTCTGCGTAGCCGTTGTTGCATCAAAGCCAACCCGAATGCCGCATCAGCGGCCGCAGGGGGTTTAATGTGGTTTGGACATGATTTTTGCTCCTCCCGTGTCGGGCCGGGCGGTGGAATGTTGGCGGAACGGTTTTTTCGTAGGAACCACCGCCGAGCGACCGACCGGAGGTGGTGTGACCGTTCGATCCAAATATGGTTTAGAGCATGGCAAACGTTTTTAGGTAGCTCTGGTTCGCAGTGCACGTTGTTTCCGTTGCATAAACCACCTTACTCCGACGACGGTGACCTGTTCCGGGGGAGCGACACAGAAATCCGCTCGCTCGGTCCGGCCGGTTATGGTTTCCGCGATTCGTGGACCCCGGCGGCCAGTTCCGAACCCGGTTCTAGACAGCTGGAGGCGCTGGTCCTTGGGCCCAAAGCCCCGAGAACAATGACCATTTAAGGGGGCGGCCTGGCTCAAGATTTGTTTCCAAAGTGCTGTTTCCAGAGTGAATGCATAATTTAGCCGCAGAAGCGCAGCGAGTTCGCTGTTGCGCGAACCATAAACTGCGGATTGATTTCTGCTTCGCCGCATCCCGACGGCGGTTCGGAAGGGGGCCGCCAGCAAAACACAACCTTCACCGGCGACACCGGAGGTTTCTGAGAAGAAGCATCGACGGGCGGTACGACATGCACTCGAGACTGAACTCGTTAGCGGGCGCGATGGTTTAAAGTTCCAGCTTTAGCTTTTATTTTATGCTTTTTGGAGAGCGACAGGCAAACGGTCGACATGGGGTTTCATCCGTGGCGCACTCGGGATTTCGAGCGATAATCTTGTTCAAACGTTTCTTTCGGACACTTTCGATTTTCGACTCTACAATTGGATTCTGAACTAAAAGAGAAAATGGAAATTTGAAACAAGTGTAGTAATAATAAAAAGTAGAGTTCACAACGAGTTACCCAAGATGGGTTTCTCTGTTCAAGGATCTGAAGCTGATTTTCTGAAGGAGCTTCCCGTCAGGGTTAGCTATCCGATTAGCAAGCTACATATCAAGGATCAATCGGAGCGTAGAACTCTTCTTCAGACAGTCTTAATTA
Organism: Anopheles bellator; assembly: GCF_943735745.2. Lineage (NCBI taxonomy): Eukaryota > Metazoa > Arthropoda > Insecta > Diptera > Culicidae > Anopheles > Anopheles bellator. Next base: position 3,020,800 of record NC_071285.1, on the reverse strand, counting down.
AAGCCTACTGAGACCTCTGTTTGAATCAGACCAGCAATGTATCGACAGCATCCAAAGGAGCCTCATTCGATGCGAGATTCTGATGTCCTTGTACAGACAAAGCCTCGGATGCCTCACTGTATCGACTTGACGCTAGAAACTATTGACATTATCGATTAGAAATGGATACTATTGGGGCCATAGTAAGATGTCCTTTGTTACGCACAAACTTTATAAATCTCGAAGCGAGGTCCCTTAACCGACCGTTCCAATAACAGACGGATTTCTTCAACCCTTGCAACTGTCTTTGGGATTGACTTTGAGAAGAATGTGTCGAGCTGCTGTGCATGTTTTGCCAGCCTTCCCGATGGCAGTGCCTTCAGCGATCAATATTCCGAAGATGTAGCGATGAATCCTTCGGCGTTGCGAGCCTTGTGTGTTGACTCACTGCTGAGCCCTGCTTCGGAAACTTCTACCCCCCCGTTCCTTGCGCCCCTACAGAGCCAGGGAGAATGTTTGCGCAGTCAGACTCTATCTCGTGCGGTTGGATTACAGTTAATCCAGAAAACAAACAAGTGAAAATGCCCGCCAAAAACCCAGCCCAGCCCACGACGCAGACCGGATGGCGGCGGCGGCGGCCTCGTCGGCTGGGATAAATCAATCCATTGCGATGCTGCGAGTCCTGGCGGGGGGAAGAATTTGTTTATCTTTTTCGTAGTTCGCTATCTTCCCGTTGCTGGAAGGCCTCAGCCCGCAGCGCGAGTTTCATGAATATGTAACAGATATTAGGGATATGATTTATGCGCGAGAGTGTTATGCGGTGACGACCTCCGAAAAGGGAAGCGTCGTGTCACTACCAATTTGTTGGCCTGCCTGGGCGTGTGTGAGGGTGTTGGGCCGCACGCCTGCGTGTGGTTGTGGGCCAATTAGTTAAATGCTGAAGCCAAACATGTTGCGCCGGCCACTGAGAGGGTGGCCGGTACATTTCAATGACAATTCCTCATTAAGATGTCGCTCATTAGCTCAGCTGCTGGAGGAAAAGTGCCAAAGGTCTCGGGGATTATGGTGTGTTACTCGAGCGACAATTCATAGTTTAGCCACAGCTCGTATTGTAGGCAGCAGAGGCTGTTATGGCCCATAAACGGGTCTCGTTGGCGTCTTGAACTGGGCCACGTTATTAACAATGAACCAGCCATAAAGCACAGAAGCTAATGCAAGTCAAGTAGGTTTGGTGCTGATTTGGGACTTTTATGCTTTGTTTGTTTGGATTGTTTTCATTGCACTCTAGATTGACATTTCGTGGAAAATGCTTGATCAAAAGTAGCATAATTAAAATAACCCTCACTGGAATCGTGTGACATAAAAGTCTCGATTTTAAAATCGACTGGATCGGTTCGCCTCCGCTGTGTCCAATTGGAGGCAATAATACAGAAATTTAATTCTAATTTGTCCAATTAAGTCAAGCGGCGCTGTCAAGTATGCTCGAGCTCGAATCGGTTCAACTACCCGATATACCCCAGCTATGCTCGCCTTCGACCTCGACGTGAACTGCTCGATCGTTGCCACGGCAACGGTGCCCTCTCCAAATCGAAGGCGAACGGGTAATCTATTGTTTTTCAATGGGTTAATTTGTTGAGTCGTGACCGTGCGGCCTGCGGAACGTTCGTCGTGTCGTGAAGGGCAAGTAAGTGAAACCCCTAATCCCACCCCCAGGGTTCAGATGTCAAATGTAACATGAAAAATCCTCGCAGTAGAATTTGAATCCACAGGCCGCAATGGTAAGAAATTAGCGAGCCTTTTCCTTTACGGGGTGGCACTTTCGGGAGAAGCTTATTCCGGTCGCCGCCGGGTCGCCTTTTGTGAAAAGCGTCAAAAGCAGCGTCACCAGCCGGTTTGAAGTGACAACCGTTCGCTCGAGGTCCTTCGCGCCTCTTTTCAACTCTAATTGACGCCTACTACCGGGGCGGGCCGGGAAAGGCTCTTTGTTTGCGAGAGAGTGGCGCCCGGAGTCTTACTGCGTGGTACTGCGAAACACTTATTAGGCATTAAAGCTAATTGACGATAACTTTGTCAAGAAACGGTTCGAAATTTTCCACAACATCTCAAGGAACAAGTAAGACGTTTGGCGAGTGTCGTTCCAATTTTCTTGGTACGGTCTACGGGGTTTTTGTCTTCTCCGGCAACTTTGGAGCTTCGGAAGCGACTAGGTCCAGTTTTATCACGCGACCTTAACCGTCATTCCGAATCCACTAACTTTTGTACGCTTTTGTGAGGTTTCATTAATAATAATTAAACAACTTTCTTTTATTATATTTTCTCGTCTGGGACTGGAACTTATATACTTTTGTTTGTTGTTCAATTTTAATCTCTCTCGTAAATTACGGGTGACTGTAATTAATTCGAGTAACTTGAACACTGCCGGTTGTTCTGTAATCACCTCAATTTCTCCGGATTGAGAAATTGAGTGGAATTGGGGATAAATAAAATACCCTTCTTATTATCGGCAATCGAAACCGTGGTACTTTCAGATATCTCGCGATAACACGACCACCCGGGAGGTGCCAAAAATCAGCTAAAATCGCAGCCCCGGGTGGCATAATTATGGAGCGCACAGCATCAAATCGCCGGCAACCAAATATCCCGGGCAGCTGCAATTTCACTGCCGCCCATTTTATCACAAGACGCTTGTGGCTTTAGGTGCCGTGGCTGTAATCGGAGTGCTGCAATCTACGGCGGTTCTGATGTTCCGATCCGTGTTTACGGAGCTGGCTGGCGGGATAAGCCGATGCGTCTGGGTTGGCAAGTGCCTTATAAGAAAATTCATTAATATTGAAACGAGTCGGGCTTTTCCGTTCCGGTGTCCTCGGGTGCGTGCAAGCCGTTTTGCGGTGGCCGTTTTGCATGGTTTAAAATAATATGGTGCGCGGTCTGCGGCTCTGCAGCTGCGAGGACCGACCCCCAACCGATGTAATATGCATAAGCGCCCGATACGTATCGCTTTTGTCATCGGGTGTTTTTCACGGCTTAAAGCCTATCGCGCCGGCCGATCACGATCAACTCACGCCAGCTCCGGCAAGCTGCAGCATTTAAGGTGCACTCGTTGTGTTTGGTGAAATAAATTGGAAAGTTTTTGTGGCTGCCGCCGTCGGGAGATTATCTGCCGTATGTGTTTTATGTGCCCTCGGTTAGAAATAATGGCGAAATGAGTCACTTTATCTTGCAGCACCAATCATTGCCAAGGCAAGTGCTTTTAATAGGTGTTGGCACGCCACTAAAATGAGAGTTTATTTTCGTAATTTTAAGATGAAAGGGAAGTCGCCATCTTTGAAGCTGCTAATTACTGTTTGCTGCGGTTCTGTAACGCTGACGAGCCGAAACGGTCTAAGCTCGTGTTAACGTGTGACTGAAGGAAGTTTGGTGCGTGACGGATAGATATCGCTGCCCAATAATTTTGCTTTTGGTCCAATTACATAACAATGGTCACGAAGAAGTTATGTTTATTTATATTCAAAACATACATTAGCCCATTCCAGTCCACCACCTGACGGCACGTGGCCATTCCTCGCTCCACCAGCCCGGTTTCGGGAGTCCGTGTTGGAATGCCGTTCATCGGGGGAAGGTCATTATCCCTTCGACGGGTCCAACGTACCATTTTCGTGGCACATCCATGTCGCTTATGCTATTGTCCACCGAGCGAGAGAGGGCTGAACGCGCTCCATTAGTGGGCGTGATGCGTTTGCCTTTCGGGGTGGCCTCGCTCTGTTTGCTTGTCTTTCGGGCGGTATGCTCCATCGCTGACCTATACACGAGACATGTGCGTAATGGGGTTTTAAATGGATCCAACATGTTCCTGGAGGCCCATTGAACGAACGAAAAAAAGAATAGAATGTAAATAAAAGGAAGGCATCGAACATGTTCCGTATCAAGGGTTACTAAAGAAATGGAAATGTTTGATCATGCTTGTTTGAACTGATCGATGAAAATAAGAGTGTTCATAAATACTTCCATCAACTATTGATCGGACTTCCTGGTGACGTAACGCCTTCGGGTATCGGACATTCATTTTTATGTTTAAAAATATCTTAAAAATTTGTGGAGAGCAACGAATCCAGAACAAAATGAACACCCTGTACCAGAGTTCCGACTTTCGTTGCCAAAAGCCTTTCCATTGCGACTTTCACGTTCAATGTTCACAAGGATTCATAAGAACTTTTCCGTAAGGCAGCCATTTGAGTTGGCACCGCGCTATAAGCAGCCCAATCGCAGCCCGTCTCCTGGAAGGTAATTTCTGGATTCGTGTCGTACTTAAAACCTCCGAAAGAGTCCCCTTCTAGAACTGGTCTCCTTGGACAGACGGTGCGTGAAAAAACCGCCCTCGCGAGTCGGACTAAATCAGAGCCCCGTCGAGTCGGAACGGCCGAAACTTTTAGCAGCACTTCTGCGCTCTCCCGCCCGGACCAAAGGAAATCGTGTGTTCTAGATATCTTTTAATAAAATTATAATATATGTGAGAGTCGTGATACATAAATTCCGTCCGAAATTATTCCGCATGCAGAGCGCGCGCATGGCGCAGCCTTCGGAGGACCTGGCGAGTGGCGGCCTGGCGACTTTCTACACACGGCAGATTCCAGAGCTGCGGGTTTTATTGCTTGAAATCAGCGCCCGCGGTGGGCAGTGCACAGAAAGGGGCACTCTGATGGTTGTGCAAACAACAAATCGGCCACGGACCCCCCGAGCACCTAATGCCTGCTCGGTACATGCTCTGCCCATGCGGCCGCTAATGCCATATCGGCGCTCACCTTTTCATGCGGCGTAAACTTTAGCATTTAGCATTCGACATAAAGTTCGGCTGTGTATATGGCTCCTAGTTCAGGGTAGCCTGGTCGCTGGAGGGTGCCTCCGAGCGGTGGTTGGCCTTTCGCGTACTTTGCGGTTGACTTGGCGCTTGGCGTCGTGCGAAACGGCAGTTCTGTGAAAAATCTTCTGAAAAGTTCACTTCCATTTCCATGTTTCGGTTTCAAATTTTTTGTACAAAGAACTACGAATCGGAATCGGATGGTAGTCTCGGCTCCAAGTCACCGTGATCCGATCCGCTGACGCTGCCAATAAACTGCCGGAAAGCTTGTGCGCACTTCATAATGAACCGACAATTAATGGAAGGACTCGGCCAAATATTAGACCGGGCTTGCGATAGCTCTCGGGTAATGGTGTAATGAAGCACCCGGCTGGGACCGCCTCACTAATGGCTTAACTTTATCCGTGCTTGTGTCCAGCTTGTGGCGCCCGGGCAAAAAAATCTGCTTTGACAACGGGGCGGAAGTATTATTCTGATACTTTATTCTGGGTTTTCACCGCCTCGGAAGCCTCCGTGGAGTACATTTCGTAACAAAAGGATTTTTAATACTTTCTTTTACAACACCCAACGGTAGTGCGTTCGTTATCACACCTTCACGGGGCCATTTAATCTGCTTTGTTCCACGGCAGACGTACTGCAAAGGCTACCATTTTTATCTAGCTTTCGAGCTGGATTATATCGCCCACCCGAATCTCCTTTGTGGAGCGGTTTTGGTGTCCTTTTTTCTTAGTGATTATTTCTTGTCCCCACCCGGGGGTTACGGAACCGAATTAATGGATGAATTAATCCCACTCTAACGTTGTTTAAAACTTTACAATACAAAGAGAGTTCTATTTCAATATTTGTTGAAATTTTGAACATCACGAGCTTGTGTAACGCGTTCCCAGAACCAACGCAGGATTTTCCAGAGGCGATCGATACAAATAATGTTGCCAATTCCTTGCGCTTCAAATGGTTTGTCAAATGTCGTTACGATGTCGATTGAATCGAAACTATGGCGGGAGACAAAGAGGAAAGCACCTTCCGACTTATGAAAGAAGGAAACTTTTCCAATCAAACAACAGATTCGCTGTGCCGACTCGTCGCTTGCCTTCCCGGCTGCCTGGGGATTTATTATTGCGATTCATCCGAGAAATCTACAACAATCGATAGTATTCTTGGGGCTTCGAAAGAAGAGGAAAAAACATAGAGCCAAGGCCGAGGAAAATGTCTTCATCGATAGTGATCCCATTTTTGTGATTACGTCCTGAGCAGGCAACACCGCCTCTGCTGCTGGTTGGCTGTTTATCGTGCAAGATGAAAGCTAAGCCATTTTGCAAGCCATAGCAAGAGCGCCACGGGTCAGAGGCAAGCATCAGTTTATCAGTTCGTAGTCCGTGCCCGGCTCCGGAATGATGATTATGTGCTCGAACGAGGACGAGCCTTCTCACGTGTGTATCACACAAATGGACACGAGGTTTCCCCGGGCCCAAGTTCTGGGGCTGTTCCTGCGCTCTGCTGATTTCTGGTCCATGTTTTGAATTAATATCATTTCGGTTTGATTTCTAAGCCAGCAGAACTTTCTTGTCGGTCTGGAAAACTTTCGGGCCAGTCGCTTCAGCGCTCGGTTCAGCTCCGTTAAGGCAATCTGGGCTCCCGCCTCGTCAAATGATTAGGCTCGATGCCTTAGCCCGACCCTTTCGTTGGATGTTCCTGTTTATAATTTTCCCTTTTTCCCCAAACTTTCCAGGCATTAACTTTGTGCCGCTTTTGCACGGTTCCAGGAACAGGACCCGAGACCGACCGATATCAGGCATTATCGAGTGTTTTCTCGTCCGTTTAGCCCCCCCAAAACGGGCTCCATCCCCGGGATGATGGGGGCCCCCGTTTGTCCAAAAACCCAATAACGAACTTTACGTGGGGCCTCCGTATTGCTTATTTTCCATCATCGTACCACGAGACCGAAGGAGCCGAACTTTTTCCGATTTTCATTTCGGGTTTGTTTCCTTTTTTGCGGGGTGGCCCCGCTCTTTCTCACCGGGTGCCCCTTTCCGGTTCCGCTCGGGTTGGGAATAAAATGTGCGCTATTTTTCATTAGTTGCCATGAATAGCGAAATCAATTTCTTTGCACAGAAAAGTTTGTTTTCGGGCCGGGCCTGGCCGGGCCGGGCTGTTGATGTTGATGGTTTATCCCGGGCGCTTTTTGGTCGATTTGATCGATTTTGGAATCCGCCATTTCCATTCAGAACGGGCGGGCAGCGGGCGTTTTCCCATTTTCGCCCTGCGGAAGGTATAATTTATTTCGGAAAACATTAATATTTTACAATAACTCTTCGGAAGCACCACCGTGAATGGGGTTTGCTTTTTGTTTGGTATCATTTTGTTGGCTCAACGTTCGGTTTAACCATTTTTCCACTCACCACTTGGGCCGTGTTTAATCTGCGTACCAACGGAAGTTAGTTCCCGATGGTTGCGTTTTGTTTTATTTTCCCGGAATTTGTTTGTGTCTTCTTTTCATTACTTGATGCCCTTCATAACAGATGCACTTCGTTATGCAGCTCACAAAGAGGCACCCTTAGCAGCATGAAGCGGCCATTGTTAAGGCTCTACGCCATCCTTTTTTATATCTTTCGGTGCATCTTTACGGTTGTTTGTTTGAACCGTTGTTCATTGTGCGCCAAAAGCATTTGATTTTCTTGTTGACAAGTTTCGTCTCGCCTTCTTGCAGGCGCCATTATTGTGTTCTAATTTCCTTTTTGTTGTATTTCGTTACGTTAAAAAAAGAATGGGCATTATTTGTTATTAGATTAGACCCTGAATTCTCAAGGATATCAGAGAATGTGCTATTGTTTCGCATGAGTATGTTATTTGTTTACGTTCCAAAATGAATTGAAATATTTTTCGCGACATTCGGGATGGTCATCGGGGAGGTTGGGCAAAAAAATGGTTGCATCAAAAGGACGCACAGACGAAGGCTTATTATCAATCCAAAAATGATAAAGTAACTCCCACCAGCAACGTGTGGCAGGCAGGCAGCAATTTGCTTGCCGTGTCACCCGTTGAAGTGCTGATTAAAATTCCCATCGGAATAATTATCGCCCAGCTCATTTGTAATTAAATTGTGCCATTGTCGTGTCAATGGGGCTGTCATTAGATTCTGTTCGGCTCACTCTTCCGACCCCCCCTTGATGCACCAATTATCATCCCCGATTGGGTCCACAGCCCAAGTGTATCGGCGACGCATTACTCGGGATCGCCACATGCGCCCCACGGCAATCATCATAATTTCCAATGATGATTCGCATCCCGATGATAAACGAGGCACGGTGCAAATACACTGCAGATACTGCTCACAGTAAATGAGGCGTAAGCTCAATGGGTACGTTTTTTAAAGTTTTACCTTACTTCTAACGCGGCACTTATTGGCAATTGGCAATTATTCACTTTTAAATTCAACTGGCGTGCGTTTGCATCCCGCTCACGTATTTATGCGCCATATTAACCGTATGCACGCTGGCCGATGGATTTACGGTGGAGCATAAGCGCGAAATTGAGTAATGAGGGATATTTTGTAGTCACGAAAAGGATGCGCCCTTTTTTAACCGGTTGGTCTGTGCGTGGAACTAGTTGCATTCCAATTAGGCAGCTATTAATGCGGCATCATTTGATGTTAATTCAGGTCGATAAAAATACTGATTAGTGGCCACATATTTTGTGATTTGTTTTTATCAACTTTCAAACCTTTCGCTTCAATCGCTTCAAACCGGGAAACCGGGTAATACAAATAAAGCTTAAGGAATTTGAAGCAACAGAACAAGGATAATTAAGTTAAAAATGCTCAAACAGTTCCATCCGAACAGTAAGAAGTGTTGTTTTCTCCGAAGGTGTTGCCGATGGTCGCTAAGACCCGGTCCCGGCCCTCTAAAAAACGGCTGTAATTAAAGCGAGAACAAGGCGGGAATGAAACCGTGAGCCGGGGGAATTTATTTGGTCAGCACGGGGCACGGTCAGCCGTAAAATTAGCGATACGATGCACTCAATTCCGACGCGACCGTGGACTGCAAACCCGGCACGGCACTATCGTTACCGTCGACACCTACGCCGAGAGACCTCGTAAACCCTCGTCCGCCGTAAACCCGGGAAAGGCCACCGCAGACTCCTCGCCACGCCGGTCGTTGTCTCGGACACGAAACAGATTTGGGGTTGATTAACATTTTTCGTGCTGCGATCATTAGCACGATCTTTGGGGACGGTGGGAAATTTGTTTGCTTAGCCGCCGATCGCTTAGAGTTCTTGCGGTTTCTCGCAGACCCTCGTCTCGTCTTCGAGAATCCAGTAAAGTACCCAATTATTTCAAGCGACACCACCACGGGATGTACCGTCGGTGGACCTGGATCGATACGGCGCCGTCTCGGTTTTGCATATAAGGCGTTAATGACCGATCTTTCTTTCGGCACATAGGACTCCTCGAAGACCAAGAAGCTGGGGATGAACTTTTCGCGACCGACTGACGCGAGGCACCGGGGCATTCGGTGGCATTCAGCGTGGCTTTCGGGGTGCGCTTTGCATTCCGTGGCTACGATTATGTAATCATGCCATGCCGGCTGCCGGCTTCGAGCCACAGAACACCGGCGTGTGCGTGTCACGATCTCGAATCGCGCACTCGCGCCCCGTTGATGGCTCTATTTGGGCATATTACTGGGCACTGCGCCACGAGGGCTCCCCCCAAAACGGTTGGTCCTTGATCGGTGGGTCGTGATATTGCGCGGCACACCACCACCGTGGCACCGTGGCTTCTCGTTTGTTTTAGGCTTAATCTAGCCGATCGTGTAGGCCACAGAGGACCGAGCCTAATGCCCTCGACGACGACGGCGACGTGAGCCCGATCGGGCACGACTTTTTCGGGCCGACTACGTTTCAATTTGGGACGGACGTCAGCTGAATCGTTCCATTTATTCTTTTGGGGCCGGTTCGTGCGTGGGAAAGGTAATTTATTGTAGTAATTAGTGTTTCTCGTTCGCGCTCTGAGTTCTGAAGAAATCTGAATGCAAAAATCCATTCGTGTCGGACTGTCGGTTATTAACGGAATGAGGTTGGAGCATGCGCCTTGAACTCCTTGAAAGGATGGTTTTATGATCAAAATTATGATGACGGTCTGATAAATGGCAGCAAGACCCCATTTGAAGTTGGGACAACCGTAGGTTCGCGCAGAAATAGTTCTGCATCTGCAATCTGCTCATCAACAACTCCGGTGGACCCACACGACGGAATAAAATAAAGTTATGCTCCAATAAACGGGGGGCTTATTATCCATAAAATCTCCCCGGGCATGATAAGCGCACCGAGTACACTTCACGATCTGAAGATGGCACCGGGAAGCCACTGCACCACGAGTGGTCCTTTTTCATAATTCATCCCGAGTGCCCCTTAAAAATCTTTTGTGACTATAGCCGGCCACTCCAGCTGTCAAAGGGCAGGCCGAGGCCGCCTCATAAAAGTTGTCAATTTTTTATGTTTCAATTAAACCGTTCAAAGGCTTTTAGGGAATGCGAATACAGAAATTTGTCATTAGCTTAGCAGACGAAAACGTCAACCGAAAGCCAACCTATTTGTAGGAGTTGATTGGGGCCTCAACCTATTTTTTGTCATCCAGATAAACATTTCACAAGTTTGCCTGTAAGATTCAGACGATGGCAGATCATTTCAGGGTGTGGTGCCATTAAGTAATTCGCATTCGGATCGAGTAGATTAATTTAACTTCTTCGACTCCGATATATAAATAATATATAATATAAACACTACTAATGACTCACTCGGCCCAGTAGATCCTCCCTTTTTTGCACCCATGACGTCAAAGCTCAATGACCCGGGAGGGGACCTAAAAATAGTATTATAATGCAGAAAAATGCTAATTATCCGCAACACACAGAGGTGTGAAAAACAGTAAAATGCCGTTAGTCCACTTTAGCCACCGATGTCACCGGTTACGCTCGAACCGGTTGGGATCGGAACCACCGTCGGGTTGGGGTCCAAAGTCAAACACATGAGGTGGGCGAAGCACCAAGCATGATATGTTTGTCCGGAAGCTAAACCCGTCCCGTGCTGGTTGCCTGTCCGTGGTCGCCATGCTGCTCATCGTTTCGCTCGTATAATTTACAGCCCAACACGTCGACGTCAGGCCGATATGTAGGAGAGACCCGAGTCTAGCCTACCGAAGGCCCGTGAGGAGGCGACAATCAATTAAGTGAGTTTACGAGCGCTTATCTACGCGAGACGTGCCGCAAGCTACTGTCAGGCTCCTGGGTTCTGAGGCTCCTGTCAGAATTCTTCCCCTTTCGCCCTGTCGGACACTTGGTCGGAGATCTTGGTCCGGAAGCGTGATGTAAACTTTTCACGACTTTCGACTCCCAAACTGTCCGCAGATTCATTGTCGCTGGCGGATGTTGGCGTGAGGCAACCGGGCGCAGGTTCCCGGCATAAATCAACAGCAAAATAAATCGACGGCCACGGTTACACGGCGCAGCTCCACAAATGAGCCCATATTTTGGTGTTTGTTTTGGGGGCTGCTTTTGGTGGCTCATGAACATAATTCTTTTGTTGGCTGGGCTGGCCTGTGCCGGGAGCATAACTGACCAGTGAAAGCAGCAGCATTCCAGGTGCTCGTTAGCGGCCCCCGCTCTGCGCAAACATCATCGCCACCATCATCATCATCATCATCGGCGGGTGGTCATGAAACATGTTGATGGCATCGGAAATGTGCGATTTTCCGGGACCTTTAATCCGCGGGTAATTAGCTGGGAAAAATATGAGGGGCCCGGGCCCGGGTTTCCCACCGTTCGCTTTTATTTTAAATTAATTGCACCCTCGTCCCCCAGGCGCTTCGGCCCGTCCCGTCCCGGACACGCTTCGACAATGTTTCGGTGGTCGATCAACATACAATTGCACCTCTCGTCAGAGTGTGGTACAGCCTCCGTCACGCCATACGGAGGGCTGACGCACACTGCCGGCTGGAATTCTTGGGATCATATGATTTTCTAAGATTTTGGTGACATTCCCATCATTTTAAAGTGTCGCTATTTTGGCCATAAGCTAATCCAAGGTGGTGGTCCATGTCATCCAAGGATGTAGGTTCAATTTTTACAAAGAACCAATCAGCCAACATTTCCCAGTACCATCAACGCCATCGACGGTTCCGGCGGTTCCTTCTTCATTTTTGAAGTCAAATGGGTCGATGATCCGCATGAAACAGTCACTTGTTGTGGATGCATTGGCTTCTCTTGCACGACGAGTGTGAAAAGTTTACAATTTTCAGTCAAGCCAAAAAATCGCTAGTTTGAAGTCCAAACACCAGATGTATCGCCCACAAAAGACCGAACCGACTCCAAAGTCCCAGAACCATCAAATTTTGAACATTCTTCAAGAATTCTTCATTCTCGAAAAGGATCATTGATTGAACAGCATCGATTGTCCAACACCTACTCTCCCAGTCGAAGCTCACCCGTCCCAATACCTTTGCCCACCAGTGTCCCCGAAGGTGAGAGGCCGGGCCGGGAAGCGGGGGGAGCATTACATTTAACCGGCTGCTGGTTACTCGGTGGTCACGCGGCCTCCCGGTATCGCGATGACCGTGTCCAGCGCGCGAGAAAAAGTGTTAACGAGATTTGTGAGCCCGCGCGAGTCCCCGGGAGCGGACTTCCAGGAGCGCCGCCGTTCGCACGACACCAACGGTCGAGGTGAATTGGTAATTTGGTTTACGTTTATTGGCCGCAGTGTCGCGGAAAAACGAAAAAAAACGGACAACGGAACGGTGGGCCGGAAAAACAAACACGCGGAATGCAAATGGTGGCGCCTGGTGGCCCCTTTCACTTCGCTTATTGTTACAAACAAGTGACTCAAGTGGTCACGGATTCACAGGCACATTCGGATTGAAGATTGAATTTTGTTTCCCAAATTTCTTCCGCCACTAAATGGCGTGTGGCGGTTGGCACGTCATACCGGACACCAGGCCAGGCCCGGGCCAACTGTCATAAAGCTAGATGAACTAATCATCGCTAACGGGACGGGATCTCTGTTTTTTGTTTCGGATCCCGTCCGTTCCGGCGGTGCATTCACGGTTTCAAGATGGCGCGTTCCGCGTGAGGGTCCCGAGTTCAATCGCAGCAGTTTGATCGAATCGACATTTGCATATGCGCAAGTGGATTCGGGTAATGCACCCGGGCTCTCGAACTCGGTGCGGGTTCCCGGGCCCGAACATCGTCTTCAATTAGTGCCGCTGGTGGGAGATGCTGCCACTTATTCAAATCACGTCTGCATCCAATTTCCGACGATGATGGCGAGAAATTCCCGGGAGCAATTACGCTCCCGGGCCTGCCAGCCAGTGTCGGTAGGTGTCACAGCCCAGACGCTCCGGGCCCAGGCCACTCCGGGACGCCGGGAAAAAAGCGAAACAGCTCCCGGTGTGTGTCACGGAAGGAAGATGGCACACGATGGGCTCTGGGAGAGCATCCTGACAGTCGAACGGCATCGCGTCGTTGCGGTCCCGATTTGTCAACTCTCGTGGGCGGGCTTTCAACTTTTTGTGCCGTGTTGGGGGTACACGGCACTTGGCTTTTGGCACGGCCAAAGACCCCCGCTCTACCGGGTTACCTATTAGCATCTTTTAGACACTGCGCGCCCCTCGGCGTGTTCGTGTTGCGCCTTGCTTCCTTGCTTGTGACATGTCAATTCTAATGAGGTTTTTTGGCGAGGCTCTGCATCGTCTGCTCTCCGGGTCGGCCACGGCGACGTATCTGCCATTGTCATCGAAGATCTTGTTGGTGCATATGTTGGGGCTGGATGGTTCCATTTCGTCTCTGGAAGCAGTCTACGAGCACGTTTGATTTTTGAACCCTTCAGGGAGCGGAAGGTCCCGAGGTGTTTACACCTCGTTAACTTTAACTACGCGATGTGCATTAAGTACCTCGATTGGTATTGACAATTGGAATTGGAAAACACTCTGCGCCGTGGAGGGATTGGAACGTTGTTTTTCGTGTGTCTTTTTGCTATTTTAAAAGTACTTTATTTGATTTCTATGTTTTTATGTCTGGGCCCCGGACGGACCAGCAATGAAATGGAGTAGCAAACGAGTAGCACTTAGCACATGTGGACCACTCCAACCGGTCCAGCCGTTCCGCTTGTAGTCTGGGTCCGGCGTCGAACCGTCGACGAGATGTTTTGGGTCGGTTTCGTGGATTCGGCAGCCTCTTTAATTGAGTTCTACGGCACCTCCGAGTGTCATTCCGAGATGAGGTTGCCATGGGTAGCCCGCACAACCGGAAGTAGCAGTATGGACGGGCACGGGTTTCATAATGACCACAACGCGACGGCAAAGGATGAATAATCATTACTAGCTCCACGGCGAGCCCGGAACCCGCGGCGACCGACTAAATCATCCTCGGGAAACCATGACACGCTCGATGGTTGTAAATCAAATTACTCTGCTTTATGGCTGCAATTTTTCGGCCCAGCTCGCTCCTTCTCTCCCCTTCTCCCCGTCGGTGGATCCTTGTTTTATGGTTTCGTCTAACGAGCATCACAGGAGCCCAGTGCCCTCAAATGGAGGAAAAAATTAGATTGAAATTCATGAAACCGCGGAATGTATTCTCACACATCTCTATGGTGATGGAACGCCCTCCTTACGGTACTTACAAGGATTTGACAGGTCAGCCCCGATTCCGTTCCTCTCATTTGCTGACTCGCAGTATGCCTTTGTTTTGTAATCATATTTCTGACATGAAGCCGTAATGATGTCCGTTAACTCTTTGCGCTACAAATGAAATCAGAGGACGAAGGAAAAAGATGAAACGAGAAGGATAAGCCAATCATAAATTAATATTACACAATGGGAATGGCATGTGATATAAAAGAAGCAAACAGAAAGATGTGCAATAAAAACAGTAACTTATTACCCTTTTTGGTATTGTTTGATGTTCGTATTCCTTGAAATTAATATCATGGAAGTAACTTAATGTTCAAAAAGTTTGATGGTTTGAATTTACGCGGGTTGCATTTGTTCGATTTTACATTGTTTTGTGATGTTATGTTGGTACTCATGTCTTTCATTTATGCCGCCAAGTTCAGCCATTTTGAATGTTCAGTTCTTTTGACAACGCCATTCCTTGCACGTGTTTTGGCACATAAAGGAGAGAAGCTGAACAAAATAATTTATTTATACAAAATTCATCAATAAATTAATACGTTTTATAAAACACAAAATTTGCAATCCTTTTTCAACAAACCACGCATACGTATAACCGAGAAAAACGAACCCCTTCATGGTTACAAATTATTATCGCATAGGATTAGCTTCTCACATGTTACACATTTCAATGATTCTTCAACACCACAGTTCTCCGAACAGACCTTTTATCAGTTTCAGCCGGTTCTAGCGTTCCCGATGCCTGGCTATGGCTTTTGTAAACGAAACCGAGTGCATAAATTGACTGCCTGCCATTGAATCACGCACACAGTGCCCGTATGCGAGGACACTCCACAACTAGCCCCATCGTGCGCTCTGCCTTCTATGCTGCCCGAGGCGCCAAACATTTTTGCCTGCTCTATGGAAACGCGCATCCCTGCAGCACGTTTCCGGTCGCGCCGTGCGCCATGCGCGGTATTGTTATCACGGGGGCCTGGTGTATTAAATTGCGTTCTATTTCGATTTTAATGATCATTACCGTGGGGCATATTGTAATTGCATCGCTGCAGAATCTGCAACACAGGCCGCCGCCCCATTACAACGCCGCCGGCGCCGCCGCCGGGTGGCGGAAGTACCGGAATTCGAAACCGTTTCGATTTCCGAGTCCGAGCCGGGACTGCTCCGCGGGCTCCCCGAATCGCGCTCCGACACGGGCATAATTTCGGTTTAATTCCGAAGGCCCGCCATACATACGACGATGCTCGGAACGAGGAGGTAAATGTGGTTGAACTCCGGCCCGGGCTTCCTGGTAGCCATAATTAAGGCATAACCCGCCCGCACGGCCGCCAGCGCGCTTCGTCCTGCGGATGGTTTTGTTTCGAGATTTAATTAAAATACAACTGCGCGAAATCGTCCGTGCCGGTTCTGTTTGCTCAGCACTTTATTGCGCTTTAAATTAGACGCCGGCAGCAGCCGGTTGCCGGTGGACTGCTCACGTGGATTACGCACACGAAATGGGGCGCGACCAGTGCCGGCGTTCCTCCTTCCGCCATGTGAACATCGCGCATTGCTCACTACGAAACCGGCTCACGGGTCCACAAAAGGTGTGTACGAACGCAATAGAATACCGGGCGCCAGCCCGGAGCTTCCCGGAGGCTATGCGCAACGGCTATGCTGCGCACCTGTTGCCCGGGCCCGGTTCGGAGAGAGCAAAATTTAATTACTCGCTGAATTATTCGCGACAAGCGATGAGAAGCGCGCGAAACATTCGAAAATCGATTCGTCCCCGGGACGCCTCGGGCGATTCGATAAGGGCCACGCGGGAGGTATTACGAGATTCCGACAATCGGTTCTTTAATCGGATCGATAAGATGAAATTAATTTTTCGGCGATCAACAGCGGGTGCATTTTGTTTGATGTTTGAAATGCAATTAAAAATGGCTTTCGAATCAGAAACCGATTTCCGACGCGTATCCTATTTGCTGAGGGTCCCCTTGCAACACGGCGCTGCGAACGTTTAGGCACAGCGTGATACGGTTTTTGCCATCACGTGAAACATGAGCACAGACAGCACGTGTAGCGGGATCTAGAGACGCTGGCCGTTTCTCTTGAGGTTTCGTGTCGTAAACTCTAAATGTTCCCCATAACTTATCTTCTCCGGACGGACTCTGGGCGAATTCCACGGGCGAAACGGGTTAATAATTCACACCCAGCAGCGACCGGAGACATTCCACTGGCTGTAATGGCGAGCATTACGGCCACGTATCGATCATGGCATCAACATTAATAGCGGCATAGTTTGCCACCTGCTGAACGGAGTGGAATGCCCGTGTCGAAGGACCAATCAATCTGTGCCGTATGACAGCAACATTCTGTCCGTCGGTCCGCCTGGGAAAGCTCAAATTTCTTATCAACATACCATGAACACTGTTTGAACGTACTCGACTCTTTGATCGAGTGTAAAAAGTGTCAGGAGAAGGTACTTAAAGGTGCAACACAAATTGCATAACCTCAGGCGAAGCGTGTGGGTCTCAGATTTCAATGAAGGCATTTTTCGCTAGACTAAGCAACATTCAATAAGATGATTTGTGGAGCTATAAGTTAGTCCGTCCGTCTGTCGCCATAGATGAGAAATTTAACCAAAACCCTCAGCAAGGGGCGTTATTGAAACGGGATTTTTTATCGATTCATTTACGATTCTTGCACTACGGAAAGCCCACCGTGACAGCCGCGCCGTGTGGCTTATAAAAATGGAACCGCCCGTCTCGGGATTAGTTTTATTTTATTATGACACTTCCGAGGGACCCTGATGCTCGAGCTCGCTTCATCGGTGGTGGTCCCTCCCTCGGCTCATTTTACGGGTACGGGTACATTATGGACATGGAGTGAACTATGCTCTTTAATTATGGAAAACATTAAACCGTCCTTTCAAAAGCAGTCTTTTCCGGTCTCCTTTCCAAACTTCTAATGGTTCGCGTAGGGCGAGCGCTGGACGAGCAAAAAAGCGTCCTTAATCCACCTCGTGGAGTCAAAAACGGGAATAAATGGCGTCATCATACTTTTGCCATTCCGCAAATTGCACCGACAAATTGGAAGATGATGCCCAGGACCGGGCACCGCGGGTCGTATGGGTGCTGTAAATATGAAGCGCCCGAGATGATGTCTAGAACGCGCTATAAATTGCGATTATGACTCTAATAAATTTTATAACACAGAAGCATAACGGAGGTTATGCTTCGGCCCCGGCGTGCCTTTTTTGTCTCCACCCCGTACCGATTGCCGGGGCCCGCCGGTGTCAAGCGGCCGTTTCGCGGATGACTGGCACCGAACGGCTGGGCCGGCCCTGCCCTGCTCGTGAAGGAATAATGTACGTCTTCTGCTTGTCTGCGGCCACTCAGCCAGTCTTCGGCTAATGGCGGTGACAATGGCATCTGGGAGAGAAGGGAAGTCTGGGCTGCTGCGCTTTTAGTGCCGGGGCCAAGTACCCAACCCAACATGGGCCACCAGGGGTGTTGTCTTTTAATCGCTGTCTGGTCCCCGGCACACCGCATATGCTTCACAGGAGTGTGACAAACGCATTAATCTGTGTTCTAATTTCATAACGCGCATTTGTCACTGGCCCCTGGATCGCTAATGTGTGTCGGCATGTTTCTTCATCCGCGCAGCCGAAGTGGAACCTTTTTTGGAATGATTTACGCCGGACAACAATGTGTTCGGGAATCATTCTGGAAATACACAGCTAATCCCTGTCAGGGATCCGAGAGCGCTCCAATAAATCGGAAACGACTGACCCAGACCACTGAACATAATTTAATTGCTAAACTTTCGGCACAGCAAACCGATTCGTGGTTATACGATTCTCTGATGGCAACAATCTTTCTCAAAGACCCCTCTAAAGAAGTGGGTCATTCCCGGACACCGTTGCTTCCGTTCAATGCTAACACCTTTGGCGCGGAGGTCGCCATGGATTCCCAGCCTTCGCCCGGGAAACGGGAAAATCTGTCAACCATCCAAGATGGATTGATCCTCTTGGCGCAGGGCACAGGGCTTGGCGACACAAGATGGAGTATCCCCACGCGGCCAGGCAAACCTCAGCCTCCCAGCCCCGGCGGGGACGGCCTTTGTTGGGCTGATAAATATTCGTATCGTCATCAATCTTGGCGGAGCGAGCGAAAAGGGGGGGCCCGGTTGGCCCCAAAAGAATTCCCGTGGGCGGCCTAGTCGTTTTGTCGCCAAATTTTGCGACGAGCCGGCGTGATCCGGCTCAGGATATTATGCAACGAACACGTAATGAATAGTGTATAAGTTCGCTGGCTGGCTGTGGCAGATTGCTTCCGGCTTTTCCCGGGGCCGGAAATCTTATCCCGGGCGACTGTCACTTCTAATAGATTGGTGCCGGGTTTCGGATTTCGAATGGTCAGAGCTCGGTTCCGGTGTGTACGTGGCTCGGCTCCGAGACCGAGTCAGCCTTCAAACAGAATTATGAAAACATGGCGTAGCAACATCGGCCTTTTTTGGGGGGAGAAAACCCCGGAAGGTGCAAAAAGAAAAATCAATTCGTCATGGCCGTACACGCTTCTGACAGAATCTCTCAAGGCTTCCAGGGCGACCGGCCGGGCTGTGTAACCATGCCGAGGTTTCGTGCTCGGCGTGCAGATTATTTGGCGGGGGCCTCCGAAAATCCAGTAAAATCACGCTGCAAATGAGATTGATTTTTTCCTGCGCTGCGGTTCCCGCATGCCCGACACGTTCTGGCCACGGAGGCTGGCCACGCGACTCCAAACTTTAACTGCCTGGTGCCCTGCTGGCAAACGGCACACGAAATGTTGATGAATATTCATGTTGTTCTTTTTGCGCCGACAAACCTTCCTAATCCTAGACGGACCTGCTCCGGGGTCCGAGGCCCGTCGAGAAACTCTCAACAACTCGCATCGTCTCGCAGGTTGACATCGTTTTCGTGAAAATCAATAAAATTCAACATTTGAGCATTTTTGGGGCTTAGAGCGGAGAGCGACAGCGACAGCGGGCGGATCGTTGAAAATTGGCCCAACGGTGGCCCAACATGTTCCCATCAGCTCCCATCAGGTGACGATCGTAAGCCGGGTGATTCCTCACAACATGGGCAGAGCGCGTTGACGGCTTCATTAAAAGCCAGACAAAACAAAGATTTTATATTCCCCAAGATAATTCGTTGAACGATTCCGGTGAAGTCTAGTTTGCTTAACGGCCTTAAAGTGTCCGTTCCGAAGAACTGTCACCAGTTTCAAAACAGCGTGCGTTTGGATCCGATTAGAAACCTTCTAATACCTATCCTAGTCGGGAGCGTCGAAAGTCGATAAAATTCAGTTGAAACGATTCCACTTTTAATTGGGTGATAAACGGTCAAGTGCGGAAGAAAGTGAAGAGTTCCGAGCTCCGACTCCCAATCGGGCCCAGTTATAATTGCCAGCGGCGATCGAAGATTAGTGGAACGCTGTAAATCATCTTACCAAACAGCCTCCTCCACGGGGCCGGCTTACGGAAGCGTAAACTCAAACGATGATAAATAAACTAAAAAACGTGAAATAGCCCAAAGCGGGTCCTGAACTGGCTGGAACTGGCGCCCGAGCGAGTGTGTTGGTCCTGTTCGGCCGGGGGCCAGACCACGTTCCCAGTCCAGCCAGCCAGCCCATGCCCATGGTTGACTCATTTGTCCGAGGCACGCTGGCCACGGTCAATCTGTGATCTCATGATAAACGAGCCGCCCGAGCTCCCCGATAACTGGCCGAAGCCTGGAGCTGAGCACAGGAGCCTGTAGGTTCCGTTTTTTTTCTATATGCTTTGGCTGGTGTCTACCGCGTGCCACGGCAAACCAGTTTGGAGTGGAGTTCCGCCGGGCAAAAAAGTAAAACAAAATAAAAACAGGAATGCTGAACATGCGACAACATTAGCCCCGAGTCCGGTGAGCGACATGTTGAGTGATGGTTTGTAGGAAATTAATAGACTAATTTCTTGTCCCGGAAAACGTGCTCGCTGCACACGGCGGCCACCGGTGCAATTGCGCGCTTTTTTGTTAGTTAATCTTAAATGCCAGATTGTGACCAGGTTGTGGTAAGATCGATTGAGCAAGTTTAATTGAAATGAAATGGCGGGCCCTGCGATCGGACGTGCAGATCAGGTAAGTAGTCAGGCTAATAATTTAAATGATGCTCGTGCTACTTTGTGATCCTCGTTTCCTTCATGGTTGGAAATCAGCCCGAACTTGGCGAGCGATTATTGGATTACTATAAATTTGGTTGTTAAAATTTATTAACCAACCTGCTGAGTGCTTGCACTAACACTTATCGATTACACTTATTGATAACGCACTCATTTGCCTTTTTGCCTGTTCCAAGCATCTGAGTGATCGTAAAAGTTTTAAGCCCACGCCACGATGATTTTAAACCAGATTTGATGGAATCATTTGTCTGCCACCGCGCCGGGTGGGTTGAAGCCGGTCGTAAAAGCCGGCATAACAATCAAACCAAGCCAAGTGACACACTCCGAAAGCCGAACGTTTATTTATTGAACCAATTTGAATACGCACCCCGACGGGCGACGTGTGCGGTTTTCGATGACTTCTTACGAAGGGGTCTATCTCGTCAATTTCACTTGCCATCGGAGCATCGGAAATTGATCATAAAAACCATTCGCGCCGCGGTGATTGCGGAACGGACGCGTGTCATCGAGACGCACAAATCTGCAATTGCAAACCGCATTTCCTGATAGCGCCGAATGGCCATTGCGCTTTACGGCCATTGTTAAGTGGGCATAATTGCTTGTCAAACGATCCCGACCCGGCCGCGGGGTTAATGGATTTTCTGCGGGAAGCCATGTGTGTGCCGGCGCACACTTTACACGCATCGTTAATGCGCCTGTGCGCGCCTGTCATAAAAAAGCCGATCCTTGAGCGTTTGAACTGTCTGGTGCGGTTGGTTAAATAGAAAGGAAGGTGATAAAATTAAATGATGCGCTGAGGCCCGCTGACGTCTAGTGATAGAGGGCAGAAAGTGTTCGCCTTTTTCCGCTTTAGCTATTTTGGCAAGGTTGAGGGACAGGCAAGAATACAAGGTTTTAAATAGTAGTGATCATACCAAGAACTATGAGAGGGGTTAAATAGGGAGCATTAATTGCATCGTAGATAAAGTAATTATTAATCGTTTCAATTCCCTATATCTTTCCTTCTCTAGTGTCAGTTACGATTATTTTTTATTGCCTCAAATCAATCTCATGCCTCTACATCACACCCGAGTTCCAGTCCCTGTCGGCGCACTCCCAATCTTGTACAAGTTACACTCGCAGCATGGGGTCACCAGCCAGTCGGTGTGTTATGACCGTTGACACATGTTTCTTCGACCGCATTTCATCTCCCCGGCCAAAAGAGGTTAGGGGCCCCCCTTCACGGTGCCCTTTCGACACGTCACCGTCATGTGTCCGCGCCCCGTTTCAAACCTGTTAACTGCTGTTTTGGTGGATATGTTGTTCTCTTATCTTCAAGACAACCCGCCGGCCGGCTCGTGGCGATTATCTCGGGGCCATTTTCTCATGATCCAGATCGCATGATGGTTGCTGTCGCCGGCCCCG
This sequence comes from Anopheles bellator, assembly GCF_943735745.2. Classification (NCBI taxonomy): domain Eukaryota; kingdom Metazoa; phylum Arthropoda; class Insecta; order Diptera; family Culicidae; genus Anopheles; species Anopheles bellator. The sequence continues at coordinate 2,998,709 of NC_071285.1, read as the reverse complement.
CCAGATCCGTGATTGTGGTGACGAGCCCCGTGACATTTTGTCTAACAAAATTGAACGATCATAATCCACAATCTGACGATCTGGCTTTCGGGCTCGGGGAGTGCGTATTCGAATAATAAAACCCGTAGCCCCAACGGTGTAGTAAAGTTGTTGAGTGAATTAATCCAACGCAGGGGACCACGAATCCTGGTGGCTGGAATGTGGTCTGAAGCCGTACCGTGGTTGTCTCATTTACATATCAGTCAGTGTTTATTTGGGCCGTTTTTACTGCCGTCTGCGGTTTGGCAACACGGGGCCAAGGGGTTGTGCGTGAAATGTTAATTCGTGAGATAACTTAATGTTTTGTGGGGGTTTAAGGGGCATCAATCGGTCCCTAGATCGGCACTGTGGTTACTATGAAAACTAGCTTTGGTTTCGGCTTGGTATTCTTGAAGATTTGAGGAATTAATCTATTTATTCGATTTTTTATCTTAAGTTTTCAAATTCCTTTGACTGGCTTATGGTTGGGTCCATATTGTTTTCTCCGCCAAAAACTCCTTCTAATCTGAACTCCAATGTAACGTTCCTTTCGGCTACCGTGGTTCCGACTCGCCAAAGAAGAACCGGCTGAAGCCAATGCCTTCGAGTTCGCACAAAAAAACGGTAGGCTTAAGCGCTGGGTTCTGGCCACGGATCCATGGGTCGCGTGAAATGGCTGCCGGTTGGCAGCCGCTACTGACCGCGAGGTAAAACATGCGCCCAACAACTGCGAAAACATTGGCCCCCCTCCGGGTGGCGTGAGGATCTGGTGCCCACGTACGAGACCGCCTGCTACTACCGCCACGGCCATTGATGCTGATTTATTGGAACAGTATGTTTCCAGCAGCATCCAAGCCAGGGAATGCCAGGGACCGAAAGATTACGAGCTAGCGACATGCAACGCTTAAACGGTACCAGTACCAGTGTACTGCTGCAGGTTGTCGGGGTCGGGCTACTCGGCTTCGCGGCCATTTGGAGACTGGCTGTGAAGAATGGGACATGCTTAAGCATGCGCTCCTTAAGGAGCGCAACGATAGGACCAAGGGACTCGCACTAAACGCAGCTGCCAAACAGAACAGGGTGTCTGGTTTCGGATGATTCTTGTTGGGTAGCTAACATCACTTGTTTAGTTTACCTAATAAATAATTTCTAAATATTCTTCATTTGATAAAAACTAAATTTGCTTGAATGTGAATAAAAATTTCCTTTTAAATGTTGAAGAACCTAACCACCGTTGTAACTTCGTTTCCGTTCCCGAGCCTCGACGCTTTCACCAACGTTCGCCATTCGCGGGGTCAACCGAGGGGTCCTGCAGTCCTGCAGGCTGAGTCATAAATTCAAATGCAAGTCCGTCCGGAAGGCTTCTAGATTAAAACAAATGATACAACATCATTCGGGAACGCCAGAAAGCAGGAACCCTTTAGCGACTCGCACTCGCCCGGGCCGGGCAAATAAAGTAATGACAGCGCATTAGTGGGCACCGGGACTCGGCAGGCTTTCTATCTATCTGTTCGGTCCCTTCCCCCCCGAAAGGTTAAGCTTTTCGAATTGCGGGAGAAGAATGGCGAAAGCCGCCTCCCGCCGAGACACTCGTGGGACGTTTGTCCCGGTACCTGAACTGCCCGAAGCTACCACAACATCTTTATCTGTCGCCGGTCGACTGGCCGAGGGCCGGGTCCGGTTGACATTTCAATGCCTTTGGACCGGCGACGATCAGCGGCACCCGAAGGGCTTTTTGGACACTCCTGTGGATTTTGTGCGAAAAAAAACTGGGAATGACCACGGGTCGGACCAGAAAAATGGATACAGGGCTCCCAGCAACACCGGCGTGGCGAATGGTCAACTGAGGGCCGGCCGCCTCCGTGCCAGGTCCTCCGGCGACTGTCGGTGGATATCTTAACATGTTGATCTAAATTATCGCAGCGCGGTCCCCGGTACAATTACGGCGGCGCGTTTGGCGGTAGTATCCTACATTTTGGTGTGTGCCTTCGGGCACCGGGGGTCTTTTAGGTGGTAGCGACCACTGCTGGGCGGTTCCGGGAGCGTAAGACAAACGGAGCAGCCTCTCGAACCTCGAAGCTATTCAGAGAGACAGAAAGTCCCAAACGTAATCGAATACTTTGCCGTAGACCTTTCGGCTCAGCTGGCCACCGGATGGTTCAGAAACGGGGCCAAGATCTTGGTAATCGCCCTAAAGAGGGCCTCAGTGTCGGATTTCACGCGTAGGTGCGGATTACTGTACCAGGATGATGAAGTAGATTGTCAACTTGTAACAAAGCTAAGTGCACTTTCTCCGCCAGATGAAGTGGGGCTGGATGCTTCATCCAACTGATCGGTACTAAGCCGCGTGATCCGCGTGGTTATAAAGTCTGAAATATCCAACTTCTTTCTGTAAATATTGCCAACAGCCCAATTTTCAAACACCGTCTCTCACGCAAATCCAACAACAAGACTAACAAGGCCAAAAGGACGACTGAAAGTTCTCCTGAAAACTGTCACCACCACACAACGGTTAGCCCGTATCCACTCGAGTTCCAGTTTCCACCGTGCCGCTGCGTGGCACAAGTTAATGAATCGATTTTCACGCAATTTGCGCCCGGAAAAATGTGGCGCTACAAATTGGTTTAATATTTGGAGCTTGTTTCCCATGGACGTCCGTTCCAGCCGAGGGCGGAATGCTGGTTAAGTGACGATGCTTGGCGCCGTCGCCGGTCGAGGGCAGAGACGCGAAAAGTGTTCCACTGGTAAATTCGTTTAGTGAAAAAATTAGCATAACAGTGCAAATTGGCGGATGGCTAATTTGAAGTTCGCTGTTCCCGGTTCTCAGGCACCGAAGCCATTCGTGGGCTTGATGTTGTTTAAGAGAGTCCCTACGCCGACATTACGTATCGAGTTGGTATGCTATTCTTTACTTTTGTGTCCTCCAACAAGCTCGGTTTTCGATTAGGTATTTAAGCAATTGCTATTAAAAGTTTAACAACAACTCATTCAAACACGATTTACAGTACAATTTTGAGACCTCCCTCTCCTCGATATAAAGATTTTGATTAAATTGAATCAATCTGAAATATCCGATGAACTTTTGGAAAATTTCATTAAGTTAAGCTACGATTTATCCGCGAGAAAAAATTACGGCATCCAAAAGTAATTGACAGAAGTTGAAAGTAATTTTAAAAAGAGCAACAAAATCCATTCTTTACATCAATCCCTCTTTAGAGTTTCCATTCGCTCCATTCATCATGTTTCGCGCGTCCATCAGGGGGCCACACTCATTGAAATCCGCTCACGCAACACGTGACATCTTTAAACCATTTTCTTGTCCTCTTCGACACCTTCTTTTCAACCTCACGGTGGCCAGACACTTAGCGGGCCACGTGAAGCAATTTCACAAAAGCATGAACGGCGTACGCGACGATGCCAAACGCGCCCGTGCCACGTGCCACGTACGCAAAAGAAAAGTAAAAGTCACGGTATGTCAAAAGCAGTCACGCGTCGCGCCGCTCGATGTTCGCGCGGACATTCATGGGCTGCAAAGGCAGAAAAAAAAACCGGCGCCAAAAGAGCGATGTGTTGACCATAATAATGATCTCACGGCACTGATTAACGACCATCGGTCCGGTAGCTGACCCTTACGGTCGGAAAACCTGACGGTTCCGCCGACGACGAGCGCGAGGAAACGAATCCGTCGCATCATTAGAGTCGGGTCGCTCATCCAGGACGAGTTTTGAAGCGGCTAGACAGAAACAGTTACGTCAGATTAACCGTTAATCTCGGTTTTAAGCACCTCGCCCGACGACCGTCGTCCGTTTTCAGCCTTTTTTTGCTTTGATGAAACGCTAAACGCATTAGCCAGATTACGTCCCCGTGGAGGGTTCTGCTGCTTAGAATTTTTTCCTTGTGCCCGGCCCTAATGGAAGATCCATTAGGTTTTTATAGAAAAGAAACTATTCATAAAAATGTAATGTGCTGTAACTTCAAGCAACACTCTTGGACATTATTCTTATTACATAGGAGATCAAACACATTGCTTCTCTTATCCAATTTCAAAAGAAAAGGTTAAACACTTCCTCCAATACATTTGTCCCCACGATGAATGATGAATGATCGTCCCTTTCTTGGGCGCCAAATTCGTGAGGTTAAATACTGTGAGAAAGATCGTAACACACAGGTTAATCTGGTGGCGTCACATGTTTTGCATGATAGATGGCGATGATTTAGTGTCGTGAGTGGGTCTATTTCAGGTCACACACATCCTCGCTCTCGTGTCAACTGTCAGCGCTTCTCCGGCCAACTTCGACTTATCCGCAGCGGAATTGGAACCGTTTCCAAACGACATCCTTTCGGTGAGGTCGAAAAAAGTTAATTCACCTCCACTTCACATTTCATATGTTGCAGTGGAATTTCTTGCCGGTGTTCCGAATTCCTCCCGTCCGTCTCGTTAGCCAGCGCCAGACGGGAGCAACGTGCCGCCGGTGGCGGTGGCCCCCTCGGAGTAAGGCATGTCGGGCATGTTCCGTACACGGTCGACAACAGCACTTCCAGACGACGCCCGGTCGGTGTGAATTCGTCGATGGCTGCCGCAGAAGTGAGAAGATTTATATTTTCATAATTAATATTCGCGTTGTCACCGCGTTGTAGTCGAAGTCACTCGGCCAAATTTCTTGTGCCAGGGCCAGGCGAAACAGTGTCCTGATGACAGCCTCGCGCGCATGGCCTGACTGACGTTGCAGAGCCCCCGGGGGCCGGGCGTGTTCTATTTCAAGATCACGACTCCGGGTCTGGGTGGTCCGGGCCTCCATTATTACGCTCATTTCACAGAATTTACTGTCCCTGGCTCGCTCTTGCGGCACTCTTAATCGTACCGGTTGATGACGGCTCATGAAGTGCAATGAAAATTTTACTGCCAACTTTTTATCAAATTGACGAGACGACGCGATGATCCTCGTTTTCTCCCGTCCACAACCCGTAAAACGGTAAAGGGTGGCTAGTACCTCGGGTTGCTCTTCAAGTCGCCGGAGAAAGAATGGGAAAATTTATGTGCCTGGCCACGCAGTCCAGCACGAGGCACGCGAGGTGGAAAGCAATTTCACTTAAGCTGATTCCGGCACCAAAAAACACCACTAAGCAATCACACCGGAAGTGGCTGCTTAATTCTGAAATTCAAATTGGACACTCTCTGGAGTGTGTTCGGGCACACTTCTTCTTTTGGCGATGCATCTTGCCTTGGCCAGTTGGGCTCACGGAAATATGGAAAAACATTCTTCTCTCCTGTGTGTTTGGCTGTGGGTTCTCTAATAACCATTGGGTTGTCACGAAAGTGTATCGGTGGGCTTGGTAGTCAGAGCACAAAACATCATGTGGATTTCGTATGTTCTTCGCAGTTTCATTTTACCAATTCAATATTTTTGTGAAGTGTTTATATTCGGCAAAACAGAATTTTTATAACAAAAGTGAGCGAAAAGATACGGTAAATGTTTCGGTTTTCCTCAAACGATGCGACCGCACCGATACGGTAGTTGCTATTTATAATGTTTCCAAATTCAATTTAAAAGTTGCACTTTTATCGCACGGCACAGGGTGACACCGGAAAGCTTTCATCGCCGCCAGCACACCCCGGCAGCCGTACTCCTTGGTCGGGATGTCCTGTGTGCCGTGTGTCCGAAAAGAGCATGATCTCCCTTTCTCCCGAGTGCTATCGTGGGCCCAAAGACAGGCCCAGGTTTTCGGGAGAAGAAGCTTGCACTTTGCCGTCGAGCCGATGTCAGCACTTTTCGGCCCGGCACTCCGGAGAAAAGGATGTCCAGGACTCTCCACAGGGAAGCCAGAAGAGAAAAAAAAACTAAATTGAAAAATAATGGCTTGCTTGCCTGGGCAACTGGCAAACTTTGTGGCCGGACCCCGAAACCCGTTTGAGGTGGGTGGCCAAACGAATCCTGGCGGCAGGCTTTCTCTCTCCCTCGCTCCTCCGAAAGATGGGTGCAGACCACAGCTTTTGGCCTTTTTCCCCGCAGCGGTTGGGCTCTGATTCAGAAGTGAAAATGGGAAAAGCAAAAAGGCAATGGCGAGAGGGAAAAGAAAACCGACAACCGAGCTGTAAGAAAGTGGAAATAGGGTTCTGGGAAATAAAATAAATTGCATTTGACCATAGTTTTTTCTGCACGCATTTGCGTGGCGATGCTGACTGCTGCTCTTGCTGCTGGGGCTTTTCTTAGTAGGAGTCTCGGTCGCCCGAACCCCTTATCTACGATCGGTCGTTGACAAGTCTGTCGCGAAATTATAACATTTCGCTTATCACATTTTTATGCCTTTTGGAAAGGGTGTTCAGCTACAGTATTCAATGTAATCATTTTTGTGTGAATTTCTTATGCTTCTGCTTTCTTAAAAAAATAACGCAGTCTTTGCCGCAGTTTCCACTCTATACTATTCAGGTTTAAGTTTTAAAATGTCCACCGCTGGGCCTTTAGAACTTGTTTAGAGCTCCATAGCTCCTACTCAATTCCCATAATAAGACTGATCTGCTTGGGACGATGGTGTAATGAATTGTTGATATCTCTCAATGACAGCAATCGAAGAACATTCTTCCCAAGCTAGCGCAGCTCAAATGTGATTGAAACAATTGACACTTTTCTGTGCATTCAGCTCATCGCTGACTAGTTTCTTTGTGTATCTAGCAGCAGCAACATCATTCAACTATGATCATCCCCAAACATAAACAGAGGCATAGCACGGCACAACTCAGCCTCAGGAACCAGGACGAGTTCCTCGAATGCTGCCAACATGACAATTGAGGTAAGTATCAAGACCCGAACGCAAAATTAATTAAACATAAACACATCCACCGGGGTGTTGGCATATCACACCAGCTCCAAAGGCAGCTCCTGCAGTACAAAGTAAATTAAATCACATCAAAAAGACAATGTCTCAACTCGAAACTTTAGTCGCCATCGTTTTGGAAAAGCCTCCGACCTCCGGATGCAAATGTTTGTGTCTTTATTTAGTGCCTTTCCCCGGTAAACCGCATCAATCCGCAAATTTATGCTCACCCCCTGCGAGAGGGCCATGTGTGTTAGTGTTAGAGGTTCGGCGCCCGGAGGTTGACTTCGGGGAAGGATTGTACCCTGTGCGGTCGACACCAGCTGTTCTAAATTCATTTGACCCTCTCTCTCTCTCTCTCTCTCTCTAATCAACCCTCTGTCTGCCACTTGGCGATAAGACAAGCCCCCGCTCCGGCTGACAAATCCAATCCAACATGCTGACGGCTCCACCTCCAGTTGTACCGTGCCAAAACGAGCCTACGCCGGAGACAAGCGGCCCGGAGTGCTTTTGGAGCCATGGCAGCCACAATTTGCTCAATAAACAGATTAGATAATTAAATAAATGTTTTTGAATGTTTAATGTGCCCTCGAAGCCCTCGGTGCGCGTTTCAATTTCGACACGTTGTCGTGCCAGCGACCTGTACATAGCCCAGCATCCGGCTCAAACTCTTGGGCTGGCAGTTGCAGCTGCTGCAGTGCTGCCAGCGACAGCCTGGCCGGCTTCCCACCGATAGTGATACCGGACCATCATTTATGGAGGCCACCGGCGAGACCCAGATGCTCCGCAGCAGTCTGCGTAATTGACAGCGTTGGTTGGCTGGAAGAGGAAGCAACTTGTCGCCACAAGCCAACCAAATCGGGAGCCCGGGTCCCCGGGTTCTGGTTAAGGGACCGGCCCTGGGCTGGGCTGCGTTGATTAAATGAAGCTGTCAAATCGAGTGCACATTAAACGGTTGCCATTTGCATCCCTGCGTCCATAGAATACCCGCGCTCCCGACTGCTTATCCTACAGAACGGGTCCTCTTGGTACCGCTCCGGGGTTCGAGGGGATATTGGAGAGCTATCAAATGAGAACTTGTTTTTACAGTCGGTCGGGCGGCCTGTCGGTCGGTCCCGAAACCGATACTTCGATGCAGCCAGGAAGACGGCTCTCTCTATCATCAGGCCGACCATGCTCCTATCATCAGCTGCACAGTCCCCCGAAGCGCGCCCGGGATTAGCTCGCCGAGCGTTTCTCGGAGGCTTCCGGTGTAAGGAAAACTCTTTAGTTTCACAACTTTATCAACTTTTGCCATTTGGCCGTTAGCAGCCGGGGCTCCCCGGGGATGGCCGTTAATGCGGGGAAGGACACGCTCGTGTTGTCACAAAATATTAATTTGCATATTTGACAATAATCCTTCTCGGTGCGCGTCGTCCTTATCGCAGCTTCGCCGTCGGCCATCCACGGTCGGGTGTGTGGCTGGAGCGGCTGGAGTTTTTTTTTATAATTTTCTCTCTTTCGGCTTTCATTTGGTTGATAACTATTTTACATTGTCTCTTTCGGTTAGTTACATAGTTGCAGTCAATTAGTTGGATGATAAGTTTACTATAGCAAACAAAGTAATATAATACCTTGGAGGTCACCTTTCCTAATTATATTCGGTCAATGTTATAATTTTAAAATTAAAGATAATTTAAAGTGTGTCCTTATGACACTAAAACCCTAAATGCGTTTCCCTATTTTGAATCAATTTTCTACGCAAAAAGATCGATGAACGCTAGTGAGCATCCTTACCAGGGTTGCGTTCTTACAAGAGAAGGACACTAAAATGTTTATCCCCTTACTATTATAACACAATCCTCGTGTCCTTCGTCCACACGCTGCCTCTTGAACAATGATCCACTTAACCTGACCCCTAACCCCGGTGCCAGACAGGCCTTTATCACTCTTTTCCGGTGAAGGTGCAATCGATAATCCTGCCGCACGCTGCTGGTACCGTGAAGTGGTCGAAAATTAATTGAAATTGAAGTCCCTCGTCCAAACTAGCCAACCTGGGCCCGGGAAAGGCGTGTTACTCTTGCGTCTCCCGCCGCTGATCGACCCACCGAAAACCACAATCCAAGCGATTAGCACTCGATTCAAGATTGAATTACAGATGATGTGCTGTAATGCGCAGTCCGCTGTGATTAATATTAATCTTGTCCTCCGTATCGGTCGGCCATCGTCGGCACCCGGTCCGGCCAAGCCAAGATACCGGACGAAACCGCATCAGTGAGAACTTTGTCTCTCACTTGCTTAGCCACGTCACCGGGGCCATGGTCGGGCCAAGGTTGGTGATGGTGACTTCGAAAGGCTTCGGAGCGATCTTTTAACAGCACCAGGCCAGGCCAGGCACCAGCACCCCATTGTGGGCAGGAAATGGGATTAGAAAGAGCTTTCCCGAAAATTGGCTATTACGGGAATTGGGTTAATCCCGCAGTCCTGCAGGACGGTTAACATTCTGCCGGTAAATTATTCTAAATGATTTGACTAAAGGAAGTGGAGCGCCATTTCATTTGCACGTAAATGGGACTATTTAATGTGAGGCACCTCCGAAAAGCCAACACGAGGACCTTAGCTTTAATATTTTTGACGCTATTGCAGTTTGGGTTCGCTTTGGCACAATTTTGTATCAGATGATGAAAGTGAGAGCAATTTCAGCATAAATTAGAATGATCAAAATATACGATAAGCTGGCACAACCGCACTCAAGAGGTGATTTATGTGATTATGAACTCTTCATGTAAAGAACTTCAATTCTTCTGCTTATTTCGAATCTCGCTTATTGAATCTCGAGGATCGTTGCTACCGACTCCATTCGTCGACCATTAAATTTTCGTCCTGCACATTGTTTCATTCGGAACTGGGCGGGAAGGTGGCCCCGAGGCTCCACAGAAAATTCCTTTTGAGGTTCCACGGGTTCCGCGCCCTTATGATTTATATCGTAAATCAATGTTCCCGTCGATGCTGGACGAATATTATTTATTCGTTCGACTTGTGGGCACGGTGGCTCTGGCTTTAGTCACGGTTTCGCACGCACGCGGTCCGCTGTAAGCGATAAATGATAAGAACCGTGTGCCCCGTGCGTTCATGCGTGATGCCTCCGGCACATCTTATCGCGTCCTTTTTTTGCTTCAATTCTTCGGCCAATCCATTCGGGCGCGTAACGTCGTTACGCCGTTCGGGATCGTCAAAGGCTTCAGGCGACAGGTCGGTCGGGCGAAGAGAACACACGACAGTTGAATTCGACGGTCGTTAGTCGGTTCGATGTAAGTTCGACGGGATGTGGTTCCAGATCAGATTGGACGGGATAGAAGAGAAAAGGGGGTCGGCCATCCCGCAGAGTACCCTCTGGGGACGATGTGTCTTTGCGATTGCGATTGCATTGCTGTCCGTTGCCGCGGAGAATTTCGGTGCCCCGCGTTCAGCTTTTGATTGATTGATATCTGACGCCGCGCAAAAGAAAGGGCGATCGGCAGCGCGCGGAAGGCGTAATTTTTGGGTAATGTGTCATGTGTGCCCTGTTGGAGGATGCGAATCGAATCGACTTTATCGAAGCCGATACCGCCCATCAAAGAGTTGACCCAGCTTTGATGTCCTACAGAAAAAGGTTTACGATTTTTGTGCACCCAGAAACTGGATTGGAATGTTCTCGCTAGCGCAGTAACGTATCTTCAATTTTATTTGGTAGCAAATTATTATGATTTATAAATTTTATGTTGGTTGTGAGTCAAAAGAGACATACTGCAGAATTTACATAAGAACGATAGTTATCACGAGCGTTCAGAGCAACGATTAAATCGCTTCCATTTTCCTTCAAAAACTGTCCGCAATCGTCGACAACTCTCCGATAGTAGATTCAGCAATAAATCGGACCCTTAGATTACACCCGACAAATCCATATTGTGAAGCAACACGAGGCCACTTACCACACAGAGTTGCTGCTTTGTGTTTTTACTGTTTCCCGGGATGTTGGTTTGTCGGATTAAAGTCCGTTTCAAGGAGGCTCTCCTTACACAACGTGGACGCAATAAAATTATATCAATGAAGAAGAACCGCTTTCGTCCCTAAATCTCACCACATTGCACCGTCTCATCGTAAACGTGACCTGGGAAAGTCTCGGGGTTGGGCAAAGGAACAACCCGATCCCTCTCTCGACCATAACCTTGTGTAACGGGCGAAGCGCCCTGCGTTCGAGTCCTTCGGACCGGAAATTCCCATGCAGCGGACACCGGAAAACGGACACATACGCACATGAATCAAGAGCGGGTAATTAAAGTTTTCCCCAGCGAAATTAGTGGCGAGGAAAGCCGGAATGTTTTCCTTGCCGGATCCTGGCAAGACATGCGAGTATCCTGAGTATCCTGAGTATCCTGAGCCCCGGCCAATTGTGGTAGAAGAATGATGGCGAACGGCGACTGGCGAGACCGACCGGCCGGTCGTCTTCTCGAGGGAGCAGTGCCCAGGAATGGAATTAATTTATCGCTTATTTGCTGCCCTTCACATGCTCTCAACATGCCCGTCTTGTTCGGTTGGTTGGGGCCCGAAGATATCACCGCCGCCAGCCGAAGGAAAATGAAATTCCCTGGACGCGTGTGGTTTGTGTGTTTCCTGGCTTGCGGTCTGGCTTAGGACCGGGGTTTTTGCAGCAATCTGTGGCTTCCGAGAAGCCTTTCCGGAGAAAGGATCAGGAGCATGGAGCTTGTGCCAAATTTTATTTTCAAACCAGCAATCAAATTTTCCGGCAGAACTTAGATTAAAGGACACCCCGCTCGTTCGGGATGTTAATTTGTGCCTTCCAGGAAACGGCTGCGCAGATAAATTACTCCACCGGACAATCGAATTTAGAACCGAACCAAGACGGTTAGATATGAATTTATGATGCTGCGTGCTCAATCTGCAGCCCGTGTAGATTAACTGAGCGGCCTGCACCGATGGTTTAAGATAAATTATTCGTGTAAATGGTCCGAGTTATAAAGCTGCTCCTTTGCGCTGGTTCTTCATTTGATTTCCCATCCAGGGCCGGATTATCGCTTTGGTCGGAAAATGGTTCAAGTTTTACTCGCCAACTCGCCGGTACAACTTCAGCAGTGCAGTTGATGCTATTGATTAGTTTTTACTGCACGTCTCACGAGCGAGCACCGGTGGGCGTTGCGGTGAACTTTGCCCGCGCCAAGACAGGAACAACTTTTGCTTTACGTTAAATTAAATCCCATTAGAAAGTGAGCAAACTTACCGAGGTACAATCCTTGTCCATCTAGCTGAAGTCTGGAGAGCATCGTCACGGCAACTCCCGGTGGGATAATGCTCCGGAATGAAATGTTTATTCCTTGTGCCGGAGACGGTCGGTCGGTCGGTCGGTCGGTAGGGTCCCCAGAGGGAAACCGACCGACCCTTTGTCTTAAGAATGGCATGCGAAAAGGGTTGCCCGCCGCTCTGCTTTAATTTGGCCCACACACATACGCACACGTACGGAGGATAGTTTGTGCAGGAAGTCTTGATCGTTAAATTGTTACATAACCATACAAAGGATTTCCTTTGGGTGGACTTGGGCAGAACATTCACAAGAAGCGCTTCCTGGGAATCTCCATTCACACGCCTTACTGGATTCTGCGAGTTTGGCTAGGCTGGGCTGGACAGCATAATGAAGAACATTCTAGTTTGCCATAGGACGTAAAAGTCTGCACGTTACTTTACGGCAAACTTTTTTTTGCGTTTCTAGCATTTTTCTCACCGTCGATGACTTCAACGCATGTTTATACTTCATTGAGTTCTGTCACTTAAACTTTCATCATAACATAATTGTTTAAGGATAACACAAAACTGCAGATTATTTGTTATTGTATTTCAATAAAACTGATTTTATAATAAATAATATGTTTGAAAAGTAGATTACCTAAAATATCATCATCATTAATAATCGATTAATAATCAATTCATATCAATCATTTCAATCGATTTGATCATTTTTGGTCGGAAGAGTATTGAATCACTCTTCTTCTCGCTGACAATATATCGTCTCTCATCGGATCCTCGAACAACCGGGTCCTTAATTCCAATGCGTCTTCAACTTCAACACACAGTACTTCTGGCATACTTGTCGGATCAGGATTACTTGACTGGCTACACATCCTGTCCTACTTGATTCTACGATCGCTACTGATCGTAGAATAGTTAGAGTCCACGGACACGTCAGACTAATCGGAGCAGCTTTGTAAGTTCCTGCGTAATATTCGATCTTAAGTTTAATGATATCGTAAGAGTATGAGTGTTCACATAAAAATAAGTATATTGTGAAACTTAGTAAAAATTGTATTAAAAAACTGCCACCTTCTTAATGTCTTAACGACATTCCAACACGCACTTCGATTAGTTTATTACCGAACTTTATCAACCAACCAGAATGGTCGCCACTGTGAAAGGGCTGAATGTAAATGAATGAAAGCAAAAGACTCGTGAAATATCTAAAGAAGTCACAGTCACCCTCGGGACACGACGGCCTTGGACGTGCTGTGCCCGCCCCGGCCGTCACAATCCTAGGCAAGATTAATGAACCACGCACATGTAAGCTCTTCGCCGTTGGCTGAAGTGCTGATAATCATAGCTCGCCCCATCGTGGGTCCGACTTCTTGCCGAATAACCTGCGGGGCTTAAAGTTTTGTGCAAACCGGGGGAGAAAAGAAATCGAAACAGTGACCTACGCGAAAAGTCACCCCACCGGATCTCGGGGGGTCCCACGGGTCCTGCAGACTCCCACAAAAGGCTCCATTCTTGAAGGGAACTGTCGGGCGGCTAAAATGTGCTGCGCTGTGCACTTGCGAGCGGGTTATAAAGATTTATCAAGCTTTGGCCGCACCGGATCGGCTTCGGCCGTGCTTCCTCCCTACCTTAGTCAGTTCCACGGACACGAAGCGGTGGCCGGGAGCGGGGAAATATTTAAGATCATTTAGTTTAATTTATCGTGACAATGGAAGACAGTTTCCTACCGAGCAAAGATTTATGATGACATCAGTTAAAGCGCCACTTGCTCCACTGGAAGCCTGCTCTGGCAGGAAGTACGGCCCGAGGAGCCCGGCGTTCCCCGGTTTCCCGGGTGGCTGACCTCGACCACAGCCCCCCACCGGCACTGCAACCGGCTTCTACTACGTCGCTAGGTCCCAGCGCAGCAGATGGGCGCTACCGGGGCCAGCTGCTGTGCAGTTAATGCAGTCCGTTCAGTACACGGAATGGGCGGCCTCCGGTGTGGTACTCCGAATATTGATTCTTCCCGCCGCCTAGCGAACTCGAGCACTTTAAACGAAGTCGGAGTCGGAGCCGCGGAGTGCATGGGTCCGGCAATGACTCTAATGCAGATTCCAGAACGGCGCGACCCCTTTGGGCGAACGCAGAGTCGCAACGGGTAACAGCGACATTCCATATCCCCATGGGAAATCGATTGATTTATTGGCGATCGGAATCAGGCGGTAGCCCGGATAGTGGGCCCTTCGAGACGGGGAGGGAGTGAGCCCCCCAACTAGTCGCGAAGACAGGTTCAAAACTGTCGGCCGCCAAAAGGATCCCTTCCGGAGGTCGGTAAATGATTTCGTCGTGCCCGCCACGGCCGGGGCTGGAGTTGGGATGGAGCGCCAATCGCGGTCGGTCATAATTGTATTTCCGAACCAATCGACGGGCCCGGTAATTAACGAGTGATTTGTTTTCCGATTGTTGTTAAACCGATTAAATTTTCAACTCGACTCCCGGCCCGTCAACGAGTCGACGACGAGGATGGTTTATGCAAATTGACACGAGCGGACAATTTGATTATGAAGCGTTTACCGCCACCAACAACCGGGCCACCGCCGGAATTCGAGTAGCTCGGAGTGTGTGGTTCCCGGATGGGTTTTATCGTGCACCGGGGAGGGCATTGCTTTGAATTTCCTGTCCCACCGGAAGTCCGGTGCGAAAATCGAAGTGTTTAATTATTGGCGCACAGGCCCGTGGGTCTCAAGTCGATTCGAGCAACGCCGCAAATCATCGTCGACCTCATCAAACCCCATCACGAGCGTTTGGCACGATTTGCTCAATTATTCAGTGCGTTCAGTACGTCCAGCGTTTTAGGCCACTTCCCCCCCAACAATAATCAGATCTCCGGTGATGGTGATGCGTTTTGCGAATGGAGAGATTTGGGCAATCAAATATGCAAATCCACCCTCGGTTCGGTGGCCCCGGAAAGGGTGAATACAATTGTGCAATTGTTCACTAACTTCTGGAGCATGTTTGGCACGCATTAAGTGCATTCGATCAACGGTCCGACCAACGGTGAGTGATGAATGATTATCTGCTGCCAATTAAAATTCATAGTCGAGCAGTTTCGAGTGGTTTATTCAGTTTATATTTTTAGAAGTTTGAAATGCAAACTCGATAAAAATGGTTTAATAATTCGTTGCCGCGACGAATTAGTTAATTATTATTTTTGTATATTTTCATATATAATATCAGCCTAACAATAAAATTTGTGAAGCCTTTTTCATCGACAACAAAGGCCCAACTAACTTCACTCTTGCGCGAAGCATAATTGATTAAGTTGCAGCGGCGCTATCGTCCCGGCCACTGACGTCCTTCGAAGTGGGATGCGCTCTAGGGACCACATAAATGGTAATGCTTATTTCCCGTCTCTTTAATGCAGTTTACTGCAAGGACTCTTAAATCTTTTCTCTTATTTGCAACATAATCGAATACTCACTTTAAGCGGACAGGATCGGCGTGCTGGAAACGTTTCCGCACAGTTGACCGAAGCGATTGGCATTAAGTACTGCGAAAGACGGCCTCGACAATCCTCGCTCTATCAATCAATCCAATTTTCCGCGACCAGCGGGGGCGTTCGTTTTCCCGTTGGCTTCTTTTTCCTTTCTCCCCAAGACAATGGTCTCGGTGGGGCTTAAGGTTCCCGACCGATCCCGTCCGCGGATGGAATGCGTAGATTTGAATTCCATCGCGTTCCGCGTCGATCCGGAGCTGTGCGAAGAAAACTCATTTTCGAATTTAATTTTCCGATCTGACGTCCTTTCAATCAGCGCCGACCTCGCGGTTGGCGCTCTCTAGAGCTGCGGAGCCGACCGGATACGATCGGAACAAAAATGGAACGATTTAGCATTCGTCATCCAGAGTGGCACGCCACCGAAAGAAGTGGATTCGATTCCGGGACACCCCGACGACGTTGATGGCTTCGAGTTCGAGGCGAATTCTACTTTGGCCTCTACAGTGTCTAGGAATCGTTTGACGAATCGAATTATGTCAGGGTGACAATTTTTCTTCCGCACTGACAGCTCCGAAGAATGGGCTTCCGTTGTTCGAGATTTTGTCGGGGGGTTTCCTTATTGTTACTACCACGGGTTGAAGGTTTTCAGATGCTTCACGTGCTAGGACCACCACTGGAACCTCAAAGCTTGGGTTGAATAAGCTTTAAGAGCAAACAATGCGATAATTTCAACTAAAACACCTGATAAAGTATTGTTCAAATAGAAGTATTTGAAGGAAATCTAATGATTCCAACTAAAGCACCAACATAAAATAGATGGTACCAGCATCAACGACCGACACCGGACAATTGGAGGAAAGCGAGAAAAGAAACCTGCAGCAAACCGCAACCTAGATTGCCCTCACTTGGCTGCGGGTCAAGATCCTTACCAGGTCCTGGCCCAAACCCCTAACCGAATGCGGAACAAGCAAACGTCATTCCCTATTAACGTTAGTGACACGTTCACACGATAACAATAATATAATGGCTAATGGCACGTCCGTCCAGTCTGCAGTTTCGGTTTCTTCGGCCCCAGCCGCCAGCAGGGGTTGCTGTCGACTTACATCTCTCGAGGGTCTCGAAATACATCTCCCAAGTCAACTCGAATCAGCGAAGGTTTCGGGTTTTTTCATGATTTACCACAAATGACACACAGCGCAGTGTGTCGCTACAGTCACTTGACCGTCGTCTTCCGGGCTCTGCAATGCCTCTGCGCTATGTTACGAAACGTGCCAGGCACATGAGCAAACTGACCAACCAGGACACTTCCCGAGGGTTTCTCGGCCAACCTTGGAGCTTGGATGCTGCACACGGGTTTGGTACGCCGGACACCGACTGGCGGACAAAAGTATTAGAACGGCTCAGATTCGTTCCTCAAAGTTGGAGTAAACATAATACTTGCATCAAATTGTGGATAAAACACTGAACAAACCAACAAATTATGTTCTTGTGTACAAATACATATCAGGTTGTTCAATAAGTTTTGCGGTCCGATAAGCAAAACACAATTTGATGGTTTTGAATGAACTGGTGTTGTGGCTCTTTTTTGACGTCATTATAAGCTTGTTAGGCTTATACGACTACGTTTAAATTCAGCAACCCATCTTTTTACTGTAATGATTGAAAGCGAGAGTCCCTATATACTTTCAACATTCGTTCATAAATTTTCTGAAAGTGAACCTTCCAATAAGCTTTCCATTCTTCGTCTTTTCGAAACAATAAGTAGTAGTGGAAGCGTTTGTCCTAAGGCCAAAGGTAAATGGAAATTCAGCGATATTCAGTGAAATAAAGACAAGAATCGAATTAGGCTTGCGGTTCAACTCTGCGCCAGTGCCTTGCTCTAACACTTTCGACCGTCAGTGTCGACGGCCACTTCTTCTCCTGGAGGAGTTGACAAAACCCTGCGCCCAAGCGGCGCGTAAATGGCACCCATTTCTTGCCCCGGAATGCTCCCGAAATACTGCAGCAAGCGAGTTAGAACTCCTTCCCGGGAGGCCCCCGGGCGGGCGGCGGAATGCGACGAGATCTTCGGTACTTTCGTAGTTTCATTTCATTTCTGCCGCACGTCTTGCCCCGGGGTAATCACCTCCGGAGAGAGCACAGTTTAGTGGCCCGGCCCCGGCATCCATCTGCGGGCTCTAGTGACAATTCCAACTTTGCCGCGGCGTTGGAGTCGGACGTGAAGAAAGTTCAAAGCTACCGAGGGGCCTTAGAAGCTGCCTCCGGGAGTAGTAGTTCTTCTACTTTGCCGGAGAAACTTCCTACGAACGGCGATGGCGGCGGCGACAGCAAAACGTTACAATTTATTACGTACTTGGCATTCATGGCGGAGAACCCCCACACGGAGGGAGCGACGTCGACGACGGCCTGGGGGTCGGAGGCAGGTAATGCGACATATGTTTAATGGAACTCGTTTAGGAGCGGCTACGGAGCGGCGCCCGCAAACGTGTAATGTCCCCCCGAAACTCCCACGTGACCGGGTGAGGAATTTGCACGTTTTCCGGAAACCCCGCGCGGCGCGCCTCCGACTCCGGCGCTTTCCTTTGGGTTCCCATGCTTAAATAAATATTTACTGGCTGCAGCCTGGCCACAATGGCAGCGCAGGACCCGCCGGCTGCGCGAACAAAGCTGGGTGGGCCAGAATAATAGTTTCGGTGCGATGGGTTCCCTCCAGAAGATTTGCGTCGGGTTTTCTTCGGCGTCCCCGGTCTTCTTGACGTGGCTAAGTGGCGCAGAGAAAGATTTCTTTGTCCGAGCGGCGGCTTCGGCGGCGTTAATCGCCACGAAAGTTTGCTAAACTTACCCGCTAATACCGTTACGGAGGACGTGTTGCCTCTTGAACGTGCTCAAGAGGCACTGCTGCTGCTGCCGGCGAGGATGCGTTGTAAGATGCTGGTCGTCGTCGACGGAGATTGGTCCGTTCAATTAGAAAATGACCCAAGGTGCTGTAGGTTGTTGCTTCCACTTATCGGTGGCGTCCTCGGTCTCGTTCGAAGCTAAAGGAGACGTGTTCAAATTTAATTAAGGCTCAACAGCTGACCGACCGGACCGATTCGGACGTTGGTCCTGCTCTGCCTTGTAGCGGATAATCAGCGAAGTGAGAAGATCCTTTCGCGTGGAGGTGATAAAAAACGAGGACTATCAGGGAGCCGAGATGAAAATGTATGCAAAAAGCTGTGCCCAGAAGAAGAGGAGAGACTGGAAAAGTTTGCCCATTTTCCGCTGCACAAAGTGGGGCCCGTCCGCGGACCATTGTTGTTTATCCCGAGGGCTTTACTAGGTAAACTAGGCTATGGTTGAAGAAAGAGGAAACAAAGAAACCTTACAGTAAATTTGGAATGTACTCTCCGTCTCGGAGCCACCGCCTAGCTTGGAGTTTCAGTCTCGTGTGTTGATTAATTATCTAATTTTTTGGTTTGTACATCTTATTTTTATTCAAACAAGAGCCAGTTATTCGGTTCGCGACCAATTAAAACTAATTTGTTGACCCGAATCCGCGAAAAAAAATCGTGAAAGTTTCATTCAAATGCAAACGAAACCAAGCTTCGCTAGAGATCGACACACTCTCAGCGCCATGACGTAGCCAGCAGCCTTAAACCCGGATAAAATATCCAGCTGAAAATCCTCTTTCACTTCCGGGCGCCGGGAAGCCCGAAAAAATCGGAGCCCACTCAGGGGACCCTTCGCAGCGTTGGCCAGGCTGCCGAGCGTTGCAGCATAACGAGCCAGAAACCGCCCCCGGAAGTGAGCTGATGATGAATAAAAAAGGATAAAAACGAATGGTGAAAACCCCGGTCGGTTTTCCTGTTCATTTCCGGTGGGCAAAATCGCGAAGGAAAACTGGCACAGTGCGACAGAGAGCGAGAGAGAGAGAGAGGGATGAGCGAGAAAAATGGCTAGATAAAAAGCCGGGCAACCCGGGGAAATTCATTGTTTCTGCGTCTACCGGGATTCGAGGCGCATTGGAGCGGGTTTTCCCGGGTTTCAACATTCAATAAATTATACAAACACGAGCAGACGCCCCGTACCTTGGCGGGTCGTTTCTAACCGGCTGGTCTAGGAAAATAGTCAACCTTCAACGTGCCGTATTTTTGTGCTCGAAAGATACTTTCTGTAGGTCCATTCTATTAAATGATCAAATTAATCAAATTAGTAACAAATGCCTAGTCGAGTTCTATTAATAAATAATTCAATGAACAGAACAAACTCTAAAACAAGTTGCAAAACATTTTAAACAGAAATGTTAAAAGGAAACTAGTAAAATAAGCTCAACATAAAATGAAGAAAGACATGACTAAACCCACCCAGACAATAAAACGGAGCACAACTAGTCAACCCAACACACGGTGCCTTTCCAGTCCAGTTTTTATCAAAAAGCACAAACCACTTGAGGTACTCCTTTGCTCGTTTGGCTTTACTGGTCCGCTTCGGTTGCGTCCAGTAACCGATCACTCCGGCCATGCTGTTTTGACCCCGGAAGTCGTAAAGCTTTCATGGAGCGCGTGTTCCGTTTTTTTTTGCCCAGCGTCCTTTTTATCACACCAAACATAGCATCTTCGCGCCCGGTACGAACATCATGTCTAGTTTTTCAGTCCGGCTTCCAGTCCGTTGCGCTTTCCGGACCGGACCGGGAGGTCGTAAAAATCGAAAGCAGCGTCCTAGCGCGTGCATGTAACGGCACTCCGGCTTTTCGTGACAAATTCGGCGTGAAAATGTACTGACCATTGGTCTCTTTGTTTAGTGGTGCTGCTAGGAACTACTGAATGGAGCCGGTCATTCCGGGGTGGTACTACTACGTCCTTTTTAATTAACTTTTCCACTGTCCATCGCTAAATGTGTAGTTAAATGGCCAAACAAAATTTGAAATGAAATAAAAGAAGGGTGATCCTGTAGCATGAATTTACACAACACGTAATACGCTGCAATGAGCAATGCGGAAGTTCTCCGACACGGATTTGGTGGCCAACGTCACGTTCCGTCCGTACCGGCGACAATCGACCGTGTTGAGTGAGCAGTTAACATAATCAACTTTCGGCCGCATAATAAAGCATCGAACGTGCCGCGCCGTCGACGAGGGACAATTTTCAGCATCGGAACATTTGTCAACCGAACGACATCTGGAGGGCCATCGGCCTCTTTTTCCTATCCCCGGATCCTGCTCTGTTTTGACAACAGAGCAGCAACTATCGAGTAAACGAATTTAGCAACTCACCGAACCAAACTACTCGGTAAGTTCACACTTTTCCCCGGGTTCTTCACAAAATCATCGAAATCAGAAACGAATCCCGATGCCGAGTGTTGGGTCCTCGGTACCGTCGAAAGGAGCATTCCGAGCAAGAGTGTCGAACTGAAAGAAGTTATGCTGGTGGAGGGGTGGTCCTAGCGACACAAAGGGATGCCGGGCGGTGTCAGAAAATCTGACGTGTCGTTCTTCGCGCAACGCAAGAAACAGTGAAACAGTGGCCAAGTTGGCAGTTGTTCAATTGCTTGTTTTGAGGGGATGTTTTTCGTGCTTTCAATTTACTACTCGGGGTCCCGGGTTTTGTTTTGGTCGGTCGCCCGTTTGGTGGGCCACTCGAAGACACTGGGTTGAAAGAAGAGGCTCCCAAGGCGACGAACTTTACGGTGCACTTTGCGCAGGCCGATAACGAACGGAATGGTCAGTTTCATCAGCCAGGCGTCCAGCAAGTCCAGGGTTTTTGGCGGGTGTTCCAGGGCACGGAACGTGACTCCGTCTAACGAACGCCGGTGCACTATCAGGACGAGAGTATGGTTCGTGTACTGCTTTATCTAGTTTCGAATTGATGGCGATTGTTTAACTTCGTTTCCTCTGTTTGCAGAACGAAGGAGACATTTTCAGGAAAAGGATGTAAAAAGCATTGAATTTATTCACTGTCTTTCCTTAGTGTTCCTTACTCTTCCTTAACCATTCCAAAATAAACAACTCAACACGGGCTTTCCATTTTTTGCGCAGCGAAATATCCTTTCTTCGCTCAATGTTTAATGGGATCCGATGGTTTTCTGGAACTGTGCGCCTGTGTGGCCACACTTCGGAACCAGATTCCTCATTTGTTTCCGCTTCGTTTTCGGTTCGGTTCGCGACTACCTTTTATGGATCGCTTCGCCGCTAATGATGATTGCGATTTGATTCAACATACGGCAGGACCCATCAGCACCATTCGCGGGCGATAATGTTACGCCGCTGCCGCCACCGCCGCGAGTTAGTTACTCTTTTTCTGGCTTGCCCGGGAATCGAAAGGGAAATACTTTTCGCGTTCGCCTTTTCCGGCAGAAGCAGAATGTACCATTTTGTGTTCCCTTTTCACCGGCGCGAAAGCTCGTTTAAATCCGGCGATCTTCTGCCCGGCATCTGGCACACTGGAGGAGCGCCAGAGCCGAGCCAGCATCGGCTAATGGATGAAAAATCACACAACTGTGAAGCATTGGCAGAGGCCCGGAAAGAAGCGAAATGCCAGAATGCCAGCCGTAACGACTATTGATCTAGGAATGAAGACGTTAAGGGCGACCAAAGCTGAAGCGGAATTCTGTGAGTGAAAGCCAACGGTGCGTCTAATTTACAATGTTCGATACCAACGTCAGCACCCCGAGGCCTTAATGTGACGCATTCCGGAGCTCGGCTCGGCCATGAGACAATTGGAAGTATTTTTCGTCGATCCCGATTCCGGCCGGCCGGTCGGCCGTCGCCTTTCATCTTGGCAGCATTTTTGGGTTGTCAATCAGCGTTATTTCTGACTGGTGGAGAGACCGACAATCGGCGCTATTCATCTTCACCGACATCATAACCCGGGTCGATGGAGAGACTGCAGCATAACCATAACTCGATAATAATTTTTTGCCGCGGCGCACATCTTTTGTTACATTACTTTTTTTGTGTGGATGCACAACTTTCTTCCGGTCGCTGGTTGCGGACATTAATACCTCTCTTGCCAGCCCCCGTAAAACAGAAGACACTCTGGGGCCCTGACGGTGCCCCAAACCCGCCGATACGGAAGGAAACGATAAATCTTTTCCAGCATCTTTTCCCGGAACTCGCGGGCAGGCGGGCGAAAGAAAATCTTGGCGCATCATTCACTCGGCACAAGGATCAGCACCGTTTGTGGTGGCAGAGCCTGGCGGAAAAAATACAACCAAGACACCAACTCTCAACGTCCTGATAGGACGAGGATTTAATTGTCAGCCCTGCACCGTGCTTCATGAACAGTGCGAAAATAAAATCGAGTGCGCCAGCGGCTCGGGTGGCCGGCCGAGGGCCAACAAAATAAAAAAAAGGACGAGAAGGACGACCAGTTAATGTGGCGAAACTTATAATTATAGCTAACAATGCGGATTACTTCTAATGCTGGTTGAAAAATGGTGAAATGATAAGGGCACACCGATTGCGCACTGAGAACGGTGTCTTGAGCGGTTTGAAACATTCTTGGCCATCATTCTCTCGGGGAGCCCCGGCTTCGGTTTTCCAATTTTTTCTTCTGACCATCCACCCGGGTCTTATCCGGGTTTGCAGATTTATGTCCTTTGGCGTCGTTCACTCAATGATGGCAGTGAGGGCGCAGTAGCGACAATTGACTTTGAGAAATTGCTGACCGTACTGATGGAAACTTTTAAAATTACATTTGCAGCTCACAGGCCATTGGTCTTCTGAGGCTTTCTCCCGGAGGTTCTCTATAGAAGAAGACACTGCACACTGCTGTCCATTGAGTAGTGTTAGATAAACAAACTGTAGGTCGTATTAGCATTAGGATCAACCGACATGGCGATCCTTTCTTTTTCCTGTAGTAACCTTAAGCTTATTTGTGAACCTATCGTAGTGAAACATCAGCATAAGCTTATCAACCGACATTCCGTTCCACAAACGGATCAACGGATGTTATGTTAGTTAATCAACAATAAATATTGTCCTATTTTTACCGAAAATTCCACATTAGAGATTCCACTTTTTGAAGTAAATAATTCTCTATTTTGCCCATTTTTTCCCGAGCACCAATTCGCATCAAACTACTAAATGTATAGAAAGAGGCATCTTGAAAGATACAGCCCCATGCTTTTGTCGGCCCCAAACGTCAATCTTGTACTAAAAGACGAGAATCACGGTAAGCAAAATATGGTTGGCACCCTTGGGAGGTATCAAAAAGACAAGTAAACACTTTGTGGGCCTCACCGACACCGAAAAAGAATCCAATCTTGTTTCTACTTTCGCGACGCGTTCCAGCTGTGCTTTCGTGTTTCGTCGAGGTGTCTCTCCGTGTTCCGCTGTCGGTATATTTTTAATAAGCTTTTCCGGAGGCTGGCGTGCCGTTTTACGACTTCCCCAAAAAGGCGTTCGTCATCGCTTTTCTAGCTTCATCATGTCTTCGCCAAACGCGGAAGATGGCCAAGGGCCTGGCCTGCAAAGGTTTTTTGACAAGCGCCCGCGCCCGTGCCTCGCCATAAATCTAGCGGCACGCGCTGTAAATCTGCTGCAATGCGCGTTGCGGCTTCGTTGGGAATGATTTGCTGAAGGACTTCAAGGAGATCGTTTCGTTCCTTTTCTTTTTTAGGGCTGGCTGGGCGCCTCACCGTGTATCGATCGGAAAGGTGCTACGTTCTAGGTTCCAGGATGAGGACACAGCTGAATCTCCTGAGGCGCCGCTTTCATTCGGTGCCGTATAAATTCAATCTTCTAACACACTTTTACTATCAGCGCCTTCAGAGGTGCTTTTCTGCACACCTCTCGGTGGCGGTTTGTCCGACGGAATGGCTCTTTGAAATTTCGTCACTTCCTTTCACCTGCGATAGCTCACTTTGTGGCTTTCTTTGCTGCGAAAGAACCAAAGTACCCCTGGAGTAAAGCGGCCACTTATGCAAGATTCCAACCGATTCCGGAAGAGGAACGTAACTAAGTTAAATAATTCAACTTTACGTGATAAAATTGTGGGACAAATTTGGGTTTCCAATCCCAGTTTCAGCTTCTCAACTTAACTGGTCCCCCTATTGGCTCAAGAAAGAAGGCCACTCCACGCAATCAATCTTTATAGCTCATATTGTTTGCCCGGGCGTCCTTTGCTCGGGCCATAAACCATGCACCCAGCTACCGGGAGGTGGACCCCAAATGCGCTGACCACATTACAAAAGCTCTCCAACAAGCCCCAGCCCCTCGGACGACGAGCGAAGCATTTGTTCATGTTTGTAGTTTATGCAAATGTATTCGCCTTCGGCGCCATCCCTGTTTTTTTTTGTGCCGCACGACGGCCCAACTTTCGAAAGACAAACTAAAGGAACGGCCCAGAATCGTCGACGTTGCCACTTCTGCTCTCGAGCGAGACCGAGGAGGTAACGAGGATAATTTATTTCGTCCTATCCCATCCGTCCGAAACGAGGCAAAAATTAGACTGAATTAAAACACCATAAATCGTGCCACGGCGGATCGGTGGATGATCCGGAAAATGGGCGGCCTCTCTTCGGTTCCCTCTTTTTTGCTGAGCCGAGGATGGTACGGAAAATCTGTTCCGTGCCAATTCGGGCCTGCTTCCAGATTATTTTTGCGACTAATGACAAACCGGAAGATGCTGTAGGGTTTCGGCAAGAATTTCTCATTCAATTTATTTTCCGATACAATTTGATTCAAGATGTGACAGTAAGCGGGTTGGGTTGGAGTGCAAGTCCTTATTGATTGCGCAGAGAGGTTCCGTGCAATGGTTGGGATAATTTCTTCTTTTTCTCAAGACGAAGTAACGAAAGAATTCCTAACCTTAATTTTCATCCTCTACGAATATCAACATCTATGCGTCAGCCAATTTTCTAACATACCATTAGTCGGCCAGCAGTCGGACTGTCCGATCCCAAACCCCATGATTAATTAAACCATTACCAACACCAACGAACGAGCTTTCTTTCCGATAGGTGGTAACACATTGCGGGCCCAGCCATGTTTGCCAAGTGCCCGCTAACGACCTGCCCGCGAATCGATTTGGCCACGAAAACGCGCCCGAAAAGCTCGAAAATGTGGTGAACGAAATCCAATTTTATTAATTGATTTATCATTCCTCAGCCTTCGCGCGAGTCTGCGCGCCGGAGTGTTGCGCGAAACAGCTCCCCGTTCGGCCCTCGGTTCTCGTCCGAAGCCGGAGCATGATGAAGTGTCGCACGCGCCTGCACGCGAACTTCATTCGCAAACGAACAGCTTCCTAAAACATGTAATTAAATTAGGCCCAGCTAGGTGCCGGGGCGTAGTGATGATCACACTTCGGGGCAGCAGGGTTCCCACCTGACTCTCCGGACTTAAAAGCCCAACCCAAATAAATTTCAATTAGGCAGCGCAGCCCCCGCGCGAGTGAGAAGTACTCAATTTATCGGTTCCTGGTGTCGATAAGTGTATGGAGTTCCCCGTCCCCGAGCTGATTATGAAATTCGCGGCACGAACCCAGGACGACACCAGCGCGCTCAACCGACGTACGGACTTATATTCGCCAGGATGCCAGGACGGAAGTTGTCGGAAGTGTCGCCATCATCGTCGGAAGTGCTCTCCTTGTGCCCGTGTTTTTCGGCCCGCACGTTGTTATTGTTGCTTTATTGTGGTCTGCTCATCAATTTCCCGCCACCCACTTTCGCCAATCGATGATGAATGATCAATTTTACGCTCCCCTCCTGGGAGGGAGCTTCTGCTCGACGCTGCGAAATAGATTAGATGTCCCTTAACGATCCCATCGGTTAGGTCGTTGTTTGGGTGACATGTTTATTATAAAACAAATTGATTTTTTTTATCAAACTCGGCCCATAAAGCGCTAGATAGCTTGGAGTGCAGTTGGAATATGAAAATTTCGAATTCAAAGAAGAAGGTTTTTGATAACAAATGAGGTTCATAATTTTAATTACTCTAAATTGAAAACATCCCGATAGCGACCAAAATGTTACAGAAATAATTTGTTATTTGTCAATATAATGAAATCCGATTATTTTTTATGAGATTATGAAAGAAAAAAATTTATTTATTTACATTGAAGTTATTGAAGTAATCTAATGACGCAATATATAAAGTTGATCATAAAATGGTCCTAAAGTCTAACAGCGCAAACTGATACAATTAGCTTTTATTGCTTTACAGAACTAAATATTTTTTGCATTTGCATTACTACATAAATTACTAATTTACATTAAAACACTAGCAACTAACTAACTAAAATAATGGCTAAATTACGCTTCATGGCAATTCGTTATCAAGCTCGGAGAATGGCAATGTGTTATAGCCCAGAATTTGCGTTCTAGTCTTTCTGCTGTGCAGTTTCAAAAATTTTGCAATAAAATTTGTAATTGAATTTCAATACTAACCCACAGTTGTGCCACTCGACACGGCATTACCACGGCCGGGCGATCATCCATCAACATTACGATTTATTGAAATAGAACAAAAATTGGACAGAAAAGCGGGCGAAAAAACTGCGGCGTGCCCTCCATAATTCATTCCTCACATTTGCTGCCCTGCCACTGGGGGGTGCTGTCAATAATTTATGCAAGTATCAAACTTTGGAGCACCCGTTTGGATAAAATATTAATGAAAATCGATCACTAGGGCTCGGGACGAACGGCCGCACCGAATGGAAGGAAATTTGATTAATTATAAAGCTGGAATTTCTAATTAAGCCATCAGCTGACGTACCGCGCCGCGCGGATACTCTATTCGAATGTCCATCTACTAAGAAAGTAACTCCTAAAAAATGAAGGGAAATTCGGACACAAACGAAGCAAAACGAAAAAAAAACATTAACACAATCCACTCATCATCACGCAGCTGTGCCTTTACGTGACAAATCTGGCATTCGAATGTAATTTTGGAGCGAGAGCCCAAAACCCGGCAGAGATCCCGGTCGACCCGACCGGGGGCGTTGTGATTTTGTCGCACGGATTCGGCGATTCCGGCGGCGTCCGCTTGTAGCGTCGGCCGATAAATTATTCAGCACTTTTGCGTTTCCGTTTCCGAAATTCATGAGGCTGTCATTTTTTTGTTCGCTCTCCCGGTGTTGGCTGTTGCGCCCGCACTGATTAATGAGGCTCCCCACTCGAGGCCGAGCAAATGGCCGACCAAACGGAAGCCCGGAAAGTCCGGCTCGGCCTGGACCGGACAAGAACGCTCTTTGGAGCGTGCGTGGAAAAAAGGAAACCCCGGTGGCCGTTGTTGTATCATTTTAACGGGCGGGCCCCACACTCACATAATCTTCCGACAGCGAAATAGTGTCCAATTTTCACACTATGAGCATCACCTTGCGCCGCCGGTGACGATGAAAATAACAATCTATAAATCATCGGCACAACTGATATTATTGTCTCTCGACCACCTCAGCCAGGAGCTGCCCCGGCCAGGTGCCACGAGAGCGCCAACAAACCGCGCGCCGGGCTATGCTTCGGGATGAAAAATGGCAACCATGCTTTATGCTGTCAACCTGTCCCCCGGCCAGCAACCCTGTGCCTGTGACTGGCTGGCTGGCTGGCTGGCTAGGAGCGAAATTAAATGAATAATGCAGCATAGTCATAGCATGATGATCGCGCGCACACATTATGGGGTCCCGAACCACCCGAAACGCATAATTAAAAATAATATAAACGCTCTCGTTCGCAACGGGAAGGACATTTTCCGGTCTCCGGAGCAGCAGCACCATTAAATGCTTACGCCCGGAAAACGGACGAAAATGACAATTTTCGTCCCCAACGCCACTCTCTCTCTCTCTCTCTCTCTCTCGCTGTGTTGCAATCTCCCCGGGGGGCCAACCGCACACACATAATTTCGAATTTCATTTCCACTATTCCCCGACCGATCCGGTTATCATTAGCAATTCTGATGGTTTGCTCAATAATTGAATGTGGGACGGAAAATTCATTTCCAATTTCCATTCTGACCACATTCGCGCACTGTGGCCATGCTTGTTATATTCAAGCCACAATAATAAAACTCCTTCTGAATGGTCCTTAAACTCCTGAAGAGCGCGTGATCGTAATTAGAAATAATTAAATTCGAGCAGAACTGAACACGCAATCGCATTCCTTTGTGCGAATAATGTTCCTTTTTCTAAGATAACGTACAAAATACTTTAAAAAGTTGGCAAAAATCTAGGCAAAGTGCCAATTGATCGCGCACCAGGTGTTGAAAGTAGTGAGACAATTAATCGTCTGTCGCTCGGACGCTCGGAAGATCGGTTCCTTCGCTTCTCTGCACGACGATCGGTCTTTCTTTCACTAATTCACTTTTCGTGTTTATGTTTCCGACCGACGAGCTCCGAACCCCATTAGCACCATCGCCAATCGAACCGAGGAACCGTTCCGGTCCGTGGTCACACGACGCACTGTGTTCCACTCGAAAGCTCAGCAAACTCGAGGTGAACTTCAGCAAACTTATGGGGGCCACCATCAGCTTGAGCAGTCCATTTTATTGTCCCCCGGAACAAGGAGATGGCAATTATTTTAGCGTATGCACAAGAAAAGGCAAGATGCAGAAAACATCCCATCCGATCGTTCGAGCTCACCTGAGGGGCTCATTGATCGCGGCCAAGGATTCCGGCTGAAGCGTTAAGAGGATAAACATTCGCCCCGAGAGAGAGTCGGATGTCGTGTTAAGTGATGCGCTGCTCAACAATGTAGTTAATAAGTGGCCGACAGAAACAGTTTTCGTTTACTCCAAACTCGAATGCGATTATCTGATTGCGACCCCCACCTCGCTAAATAGTTAATTTCGTGACGATAAATTTCGAAATAATCGTTTAGTAAATGGGTCCGGCGCTGCCATTCGTAGATTTACGAAAACCCGTTTTTACAGCTATTCTGCTCGGGGAATCAGCTTCGGAAGCTTGCCCGGGACCAGGTTCATTATCACCAGCTCGCTTTGCGATCTAGTATCAGGTCTTGGGTATTCAAATGGCCGCCGGTGCGATATCATAAAAATCAAGATTTAATTGTTTGCACCCGTTCTAATCGATTGATCGACTCATAACGGACTGCCGTCGGGCCCGGCGGGAACAGGTGTGCCGTGTCTTAGACACGCTTATCCCGCGGCCCAGATTGCATCGTGGTCGTCGATTGGCCCGACGACGATAACGGGGACCATATCTCTCGCCCGAGAATTAACTGATATCGCATGCTAATTAATTACTATTGATTTTTGCTCGCTCGCCAATCACGTTCCACGGACCAACGTTCTAAACGAACCTCGTCAAGGAACCCCTACCGTGGCTTCATTTGCGTAAATCTCTCGCCACAGTCCAGCCCGGTTCCAGCGGCAAGCCGTAAAGTGTGAGCCACGGACGAAAAGAAGGTCAACATAAATTTAATTTCATTCCGCAGATTAATAGTGACCATTACCGGAGGTTCGGGTTAGACCGGGACCGTCACAGCCGAGCACCCCAAAGGATTATGCTAATGATTGTTTTGCCGTTTCTTTTGTGCGATTAGTTTTCACCAGTCATTAGCCTTTTTGACGCTCAGGTTGTGACCAGTTCATGCCATGCCGGGTTGGCCGGGTGAGGGATGAAGACATTAATCTTTCCGGTGCGAACTGGGGACGAGATCAAAGCAGGATGCGCGGTCAGTCTGGCCGATCGGGTGAAATGTTTTAGAGGCCGAGTATAGGACCATTTTTGTGACTTCTAAACGCTTCCATTTCTTAAAATTAAACATAATTATTTCAAAAAGTTTTAAATACTAAGCATAAGTGCTTAACTCGTCGGTGCTGTAAGACCTTAGAAATTCCTATTCTTTATCTGTAATTTTTCATTTCATTAAAGTGTATTTTGGCAAGGATTACTGTCCATGTGCTACGGCTGCAGCGAACCGTTCCCAAATCTCTTCCCTGGGATTTGGCACCGCTGACCTCAACTCGATGGATTTTAGGGAAGGACACAATTTTGTGAGATTACCATCGGTGCCACTTCGCAAATCCCAACCGTCACCGAACTATTTCGCAACCTGTTAATTCCCACGGTTTGTCCGATCTGTTAAGCAGATTAAAAACTTTGGCCCAAACCAATTAGCAGTTACATAACTCTATGTTGAGGAAAAAAGAGACCCAACCATTATCCATTCGCTCAAACACACGGGATCGTTGTAATTTCGCTGGATTACTGTCAAATCGCCAGCACTAACTAGCCGACCGTAAAGTACGATTAGGATTGGCCATTGGGTGCTGCAGGTGATTTGCAGGTAATTTTGAGCATAATTTGAATTACCTTTTTCTCCTTACTTTTCCTCTTAAGTCCCGAAGTTAGTGCAGTGAGTTTTAGTAAACTGTTCGATTTGTGTGCCTCAGGAATGAAAATGTATTGCGAGGTCCAGAGAAGATTCGTCGCCTTTGGGTGACAATGTTCCACCGCCACCGACCGGGAAGCGTTCGATGACCCAATTTGAGCCATCAGTGCTGTCATTATCACGTGCTGAAGGCTATTTCGTGGGGCATCTTCAAGGACAGAGGAAAGCAACTTGGCACACGAAACGATGGCCATTGCTGTGGAGGTCTTTTTTCTGCCATCACGCACGCATAGGCTGTACCGTCCCTGTGCGATAATGACCAGCTTCATTAAGGGGACGATGATTAAATTGTGTGTCATTTTCGTCGCAAGCCTCACTCGATGGGCCTTCACGGCGTTGAAGGACACGGACACAGCAAGTGGCGAAAAAGTGTCACTTCCGCCACATAATTGTTATCAGCGCAGCCCATCAACACGCTTCTTATCATGCGTTTTTATGCCAACGAACGAATTTTACCCACCAATGGGGGGTCCGTGGCTTTTGATGTGGAATGATTTTGCTGCTTTTGGTGCAAAGAATCCCATGCGATGTAATCCTTTTGGGGAGTCGTCAACTGTGAACAAAAACTGTGATTCTTTTCGTAAATCTTAAGGGCTGAAATTTTACAAATTTATTTATTATCAATACAATAAATGAATAAAGAAATAAACAGCCGAAAGGAAAGTGAATAAATTTGTAGTGACATCTGAATTGAATAAATAAATAAAATGCCCACCATTTCACCTATCGCCAGCAGAAAGCGACATGATTTCGAGATTTATGGTGCCCCCCGGGCGAATGTTATTAATTATCACCACCAACATTCGTCATCGTTAGAATCTGGCCGGCCGATGGAAGCCAGACACAGGCCCACCCGCTTAATGGCGCACACTTTTATGAATTCAACATCGCAGAAACAGCTTTAGCTTTCGATTTTCACTCATTCGGCCATTTCTTCTCCAGTTCCATTCGCTCTCTCGAGCTCTTTTCTCGAAGGATGTCGGCACGGCGTAGAAAATAATTTATGCACAACGACCGTACGCTTCGAGTTCGAACAACCAGAACACAATGGCACAGCGGCCAGGGCACACGTGAAGTTGGAAGGCGAAAAGAAAGCGCACGCCGACACATAACTGCGCATTGGCACCACCGTGGCATGCAGTGGAAGCCTTCGGATGCCGCCGATACGGATCTAATACCCCGAGAAGCCCCGGAGCATAATGTGCCATCCCCCCGGGGGAGAATTCAAAGGCAGATTATCCTCCCGGTTGGCCCCTTCAAAGAACTCGATGAACCCGATGAAATGATAGAATTAGAGACATCGCCGATACTCAGCAGGACTTTATGCACCGCTGCGCCCGGAACTGGAGGAGAAATGCCATCGGATCGCCAAGTGGGACCCGTACCGTTTTTCTATTATTACTTACTAAGCCAAGGGAAATTCGCTACACCACCCTGGGATTAGGAAACTTTCTCATGCTACTCTGGCCCCGACCGACTCAGCGCCGCAACAATGGTCACCGCCACCGACCACTCCCCGAGTGTGTCATAAATCTTTTGAGGACATATTTGAATATCTGGCACACATAATCCATACGGCGCTCTCCGCGCTGTGATCGGCACCGGTTGATATCGGGTTAAGGGCGCGATTGGCTCTCGGGGGCCCCGCAGCGTTTGCATGTTGACACAGTTTCAATTGATTTATTGTGGAGTTGCGGAGTACCCGTTAGTTCGGGTGGCTAATTTTTGCGATGGCGATGGCCAAATCGTGGCAAATCTATAGAAAGCTGCCTGTCTAAGGGAAAACTGTCCAAACTCCCAATCGATGGCAGGCAGCGCTCTTTCCATCAATTAGCCGCAGCCGCGTTCCATCAATCACGCGGCTTCCTAATTAACCGCCGTCGCTGCGCAGGGACCCGTCACGAAATCAGAATCCTGTCAAAACCCGTCAGCAAACAGCGGCCAGGCGGCGGTCGGAGCCGGGCCCGTCTGTTGATTTATTCGCACTCGGAAGTAACCGAATCCTGGCGCTACGTGGCCCCCGGGCGTGATGGTGTAAATGGGTCTCGCCTCCGGGGCCTCCGGAATCGAACCGCGCGGCCCGAAATGAAGTTAGTTAATCAAAGACAAACATCATTATCGGTTCGGTTGGCAACAAAAACTTGATCCTTCGGTTCGGGTGCCTCGCGCTGCGGTGGTTTTTGCGTTCAATATCGAATATTAATATTTGAGTTGGGGAAAGAAATTGGCACATTAATTAGATTCATTTACGCGCCTCTAACCGAATCAATGCAAAGTTTGCTCATTCAGAAGCACTGCCGGTGGGATCAGCCGGGCCGCTCCATTTCGAACCCACGCACGTGCTTTGCTCGGCGCTATCTTTGCGCCAAATTGCGCCAATCGTACCCCGGCGCAGCGGTTTATGTGCTCTCGGATTGCATAACCTTTAGGCGCAACCATCGCACATTTTTGTAGGCTCTAAACACTCTTCCAGCTTTACGATCGCTCCTAAAGTTCATCAACTTTTTCGGCACAAACCTTTAATGTTTTAATATCTTCTTGAAGCTATAATGGTCTTTTACTTGAATCAAATCTATTTAAATAATATTGAATAGTACATGGAAATATTCATTGATTGTTCGACAGAATCTCTCCTAAAAGAGCTTTGAAAATCTGGTCCGATTGAATTGTTCCGTAAAGAATTTGTTAAAGAACTCACCAGCCCACTCCCAAGAATCCCCGACAATTGCTTGACAAAATAACGTGCTGATAGCCGAGTAAGCCGATCAAAAGTACGTGCGCCCAATAGACTGCGGGCCGCATGCTAAATCACATCCACAAAGGCATCTCTTCTGACCCAACCCAACCCTACCCAACGAGCCCAGCATAACTCGCTGCATAATTTCTCGTGCTCGAGAAGGGATTTATTTATTCTGCAATCAGCCACCGGCGCTACTTTCGTTGTCGTTTATGAACTAATTTTGCATTCAAAACGGCAATCACCCAACTTTTGCTCCCGAAACTGATGGGGCGCCCTTCCGGGCTTCCCCAAGGCCCACGGCATCCAGCAGGTGCAATCTTCGCTCGCCCCCACCCACCGGATCGAAACCGGTTTCGTGTTCCCCTGGCGCAAATTCATTGCAACTGCAATTCTAGTCTCAAGGAATTTCGGTTCGTTTCCGGAAGCAACTTTCCCAACTCTCGGCTCTCTGCTCTGCTCTCTGTGCCGTGACAGAGTCTTCAGAGGGAAATTCCCGCCAACAGAGATTATTAAATTACGGAATCTTTTGCGGGGCGCGCCCGGCCGAAGACGACGATGCGCGTGGCGAGCATGGCAAACGGAGTCCCTGTGGCTGAGTTCGCACCGGAACCGTCGACTAAACGCCTTACGCCAAAGCTGGCGTCTGGCGATGCCGCCGGAGAGGTATGGAAATTAGGTGGCAAGCAACTTTTTAATAAGCACATCACCCCCCGGCATCCAGGATCGTTCGCGGGACGGAACGGCACGATATATTGGAGGAGGTTTCTTCGAACGGAACGGAGTGGCGTGTGTTTCTTCTAATCAGGGCCCACCAGGGAGAGGCCCCCGCTCGGAATGTGTGAAGCCAACCTGCAACCGGCTGCGGCGTACTTATTTCATTAAAAAGATGTTCGCGCAAAATTTGGCGAAGCTGAAAATTACAGCACCGTGAGATTAGCAATAAATTAGCTGTCCCGGCACAGACACACCCGCAGCTAGCTGCCAACAGGCATTTGCCTTCCTGTGCTTACTTTCGTCACAGGGGAACATAACTCAGATTGGCTATTAAAATGGCTCTTGCTCGGGTATGAGCTTTTCCCCGAAAAGGACAACGTTTTCCGAGTAACTTTTATTCACAATTCAGCAATTGTATTGTTTCTTTAAGATTTGTAGGATTGAGTTATTGTTCGCCGGAATCATTTAGATGTCAGGAACGATGTTGTGAATGAAATTTTAAATCGACTTTCTGATGGTAATCCTCTTATCCTTAAAAGGTGGTATGAAATTACATTGTCAACATGCAATTTCGTAGTTCAATTATGTATGATAGACGTGTACAATATTATGTTGGGTGTAATGATTAGTTCGATTGAAACCATCTAATTTTTGGAGTAAAATAAACTAAAAACTGTCACAACGTTGAACAAGATCACAGATCATGATCACAATTGATTGCTCATGACACGTAAAATAATTTTAGTTTAGTTTACTAATACTGCACCGAAGTCATCGCATAACTCTAGAAACATTTACCGCAACTCAACGTAATGGAAGCGTAATTAATTTATAATTGTGTCGTGAGACAGGGACTAATAAGAGGGCAATTCTCTGGAGACAAGCAACCGACAAGGTGCCACTCCTAGAGCATTCCGGCGGAACTGTCTCGATCCTGTCTGATGTTGAAACTAAGCAAAAACCCTATGCAAAAGAAACTTTAATTAGATCAGGGCGGTCTCGGTCAGGGTTCATCGTACAGCTTTTCAGTTTGCTTTTATTGTTAGGCAAACATACGATGCCTTTGGGTTCTAAAATGTCAATAATTTAATATATGATTTTGGGAGAACACCGCATTCTAGCCCAGGACTAATCCCAGGAATGTTTTACTGTTTTAGATTACAGAAAGACTGAACGGTGGCTCTAGTGATGAGGTTCAAAAATAGAACTACAGCTGAATTGATTAAACATAAACTGACTTAACAAAGGGACGAGATGTTGTGCAATTTCGCACGAGGGAACACAAGGTATGATCACCACTTCAAACGGATCGGTATCAATTTAATCAGCCTTTGGTCCTAAGCCTTACGTAAGGTAACGTAACGAGCGTAACAATATACAACCAAAATGAAACATTGTAACCCCTAACGGTGCGTACTTATGCTTATACCTATAATTTACTTATCAGTAAATGCAAATATGGTGCGAACGATATGCAAATTATATGATTCATTAACAGCACGCATAACCGTTTGGTAATGGTTTCCATTTACGAAAGATTTTCGCATTTTCTTTTCAATAAAATCAAAATAAAGTACCAACAATGAGTACATTGAAGGTATTTTACAGTGTAAAGTAATGGCACTCAACAGCGACAAGTACCTCCATATTTGCATATTTTTCATATCCTCTCAAGCCCCGAGCTGTTTCAAAATCTTCGCTCCGGTCACTTGCAAACGCCATGTTGTGCAAACTTCCTCGACATCCTCCAGGACTTCCGCTCCACGCTGGAGCCGGACCGCTATTACTATTTCCCTGACCTGACACCCGGGCGTAGACCACTACTGGGCAGTAATTAAAACACAAATACTCTAAGCGTGAGGACATGACGGGACTCATGACATCATTCGCGCACGGTGCACGGTGTATTTGCACTCCATCGCAGCTCGGGCGCTGGTCAGTATACGCGCGCCCTTTACTTGGTGAGGTCCTCCCGGGGTCCGAGATGACGAAACCCGCTCGCCGAAAGCCGTGCAAACCCGCCAAGTCCGAAGTGTTCCGGGAGTACTGTGCCAGCAGTTCCGTCCACGGTGTGCGATACTTTGATTCGCACGAGAGGACGACTTGCGAACGGTTCTGGTGGTTGGTGGTGTTCCTCCTGTCCATGGGCGGGTGCGGAACGTTGATCCACAAAACGTTCAGCAAATGGGAAGAGGCACCGATCATTGTGACGTTTTCGGAGAAAACCACGCCCGTCTGGGAGGTTCCGTTTCCGGCCATCACGATCTGCCCGGAGGCGAAGATGCAGGCGAAGAAGCTGAACTTTACCGGCAAGATGAACGAGCTGCTGGACGATCTGCGCGACAACGGCCCCAACATGACGATGGATCCCGCGATGTGAGTTCTGACCAGCCGATAGGGGTGTAGAACCTTTTACAAACTGGACCCCCACGTCCTCTTGCCACAGCATCGGCCAGCTGAAGGTTGTGGCCCAGCTGTGCAACTTTCTGTTCCATTCGCAACACTACTACTTGCCCTCGTTGAATGGTACCGACGAGGACGATATCGTGGGCATGCTGAAGAACATCTCCCTCAACCGGCACCGGGTGAAGGCGTTCTGTATGTTTGACAACTTCCACTACGAGTGCAACGACTATTTGAAGGAAACAATCACCGAGGAAGGCATCTGTTACTCCTTCAATATGGGCCCGGAAGACGGCATCTTCCGTCCGGGTGCCGTACACGATGAGTTCAGCTACACGGAGGATTGGTTGGGTCCGAACAATTCCAGCACCCGACACTCGCCCGATCCTAGCCCACCCATCCATGCTAGTGGCGCCGGGCTGAACAGCGGGTTGCTGCTGTACCTCCAGCAAAACCTGTCCGACATCGACTACATGTGCACGGTAGGACCTTCGAGTTGCCCGGAAGTGCCACTCAGCTCAGCCACTTCTTTTGTAGGGATTTTCGCAAGGCTACAAACTGATGCTCCACGACGCGGACGAGTATCCGCAGGTGTCGAAGCGCAACATCCGGGTCCCGCTCGGGCACGAGATCAACATGGCGCTCAAGCCGCAGATGATCATCACCTCGCAGTCGGCCGCCGCCTACGGCTGGCAGAAGCGTCAGTGTTTCTTCAACTACGAGCGCCATCTGCGGTTCTTCCGGAACTACAACCAGAACAACTGTGAGCTCGAGTGTCTCACCAACCTCACGCTGGCCCTGTGCGGATGCGTCCGCTTTTCGATGCCACACGCTCAGGGCACACCGATCTGTCCGCTGCTCAAGTGGGACTGTATGTTTCAGGCCAAACAGTTCTTCCGCCCCAAGTCGAACGTATCGCACGAGTTTCCTCGGTCGGTGCAGGACACGGTGGCCCACTGCAACTGTTTGCCGGCGTGTACCTCGATCCACTACGATCTGGAAATCACGCAATCATCGCTCGACATCGAGCGGTTCTTCAAGGCAAACGGATTGCAGAGAAACTACGTCTATCACCAGTAATGAGCGCGAAAGTCCGTTCGAAGTTCGAAGTGTCTCACGTGCCCACTTGTTCTGCCGTTCCAGTTTCGCTTTTACGTCGCTGGAAATTTACTTCAAGGAGTCGCACTTCATCACCTCGAAGCGGACGGAGCTGTACGGAATCGTCGACCTGCTGGCCAACTGTGGCGGACTGTTGGGGCTGTTTATGGGCGTGAGCTTCTTGAGCTTGATCGAGATTTGCTACTTCCTCACGATCCGACCGTTTTCGATCGGGAAAACGAGGAGCGACCGCCAGCCGGCCAGCCAAAACGACGCCAGCAATTCGCTGCTTGCCGTTGTGTCCAAAATGGATTGAGTCGCTGGTCTGAGTCTTCTTTTCTTGCACGCGGATAAAGTTGTATCGATGTTCGTTGCACCTTCCACCACTTTTAATAATATTACTGTACAATGAGTCACAAGTAACGTTGTTCTATTTCAAATAATAATCTCAAACCGTCGAGAATTCCGATCGTCTCTCGAACTTGAGCAGCAATCCATCCTTCGCTTGGTAAATGAACGAGCCGGGATCAACGCAGAACGGTTTGTGATTCGCCCCAATCGACACTCGGAATTGCAAAATGAGTTTCAGCAAGCCTAGCTTCACCTGCGTCTGTCCGAATCGCATTCCCAGACACATCCGGGGTCCTTCACCGAACGGCATATACACCGTTCCGGCCTGATCCTTTTTTCTATCCGGACGGAAGCGCTCCGGATCAAACCGTTCCGGCTCTGGGTAGTACTTGGGGTCCCTGACAAAGAAAATATTCAAATGTAGTCTATGGCTACTGGGTACAACGGGGCACTCACATGTGTATGGCCAGGACCGGTATCAAAATGGGAGTTCCCACGGGGACGAAGACGCCCAACTCGTGCCCGTGGCTGTCCCGCTGCAGCCGTCGCATTATGTAGTTCTTGGTGCACGTTTTGTGCATCGTGGCCGCAGGGGGATGCAATCGAAGCGTCTCCAGGATCACCCACTCCAGGAAGTCCATCTGCTGCATCACCTCGTAGCTTAGCTGGCCGTCGTTGGCCCGCAACGATTCACTAACTTGCTCGAACAATTTCTGCTGCACTTCTGGATTTTCTGCCAACTGAAAGAAGTCCGTTTAGCCTGTGGCCAGAAGGAGAGTTGATTTAAAATCCCGTTACCCTGTAGAGTGCAAACCCTAGAACGGCAGCGGACGATTCGAATCCTTCGATGAAGATAGTCAGTGCATGGGCCGTGATCTCTGTCTGAGATGCATCTGGGAAAAGATACGAAAGATTACTTCAATGCGGGTAACTCACCCCAGGTGCGCCGCCATACCGTGTTTGTTAATGTTGTGGAGCAAAGACTTCAGAAAGTCGTCGTTTTTTGGTTCCTCGATTTGGCCGTGCATCCGTTTGCTGATAATGCCGGCCACAAGCGACCGAATCCACTGATCAACGTCCTTCAGAAGGAACCTGCAACGAGTGCAACGTGCCTTGTGATAGCTTCACCATCCGCGTACGTACCACTTCCGATCCTACGGCACGGGTATCCAGTTGGCCAGGGTTGGCATGAAGAAGCCCAGCATCATTTTGACGGACGCCAGGTGAGACGCCTGGAAAGCGCGTCGTCCCATCAACCGGAATTCACTTTCGTGCTCGCCGAAACAGTCACCGTCGATACCGAACGTACAGGCCACCACATTTTGGGTGGTAAATCGTGCCGAAATCTGCAATCAGGACGATAATTGCGATAAGTGGCCGTTATCCTTCCCTCCACTGATAAGAAATCGGGCCACACCTCTTTCGCTTCCAACTCTTGCGTAAGATGGCGCCTGACGAACGCAACGAAAGCATCGCCCACCGACTCCATCACCGGAAACAGCTGCTTCATCTTCGCGCCGGTAAACGATGGCGTCAGAAGGCTGCGGGATCGTTTCCAGGCTTTGCCGGCCACCAGAAATGGATCGTGAGCTAGCAATGGGTCCCGACCTACGTCCAGCATGAAATCGTTGCTCGCGAAACTCTCAAAGTCTCGCGTGAGAATGTTTTTCACCAACACCGGGTCTTTGACCATTATGGCTGGGCTGAGCACTTTGAAGTATCCGACGAACGCTGCATGCGGATAGGAACTAGAATGGGAAGGCCAACGCATGTTAACTTGTCCAGTTTCGCTGTAAAGGCTACTCACTTGTACCAATCGGAAGCTAGCTGAGATATATGCTTCCGCATCATAAGCGAAGGGCCCATGTTGCCCGTGAGCAGCGACGGTACGGGATGCGGCACATCGATGTTCCGCCAGAACCGGTAATTGTTCCATACTAACCAGTAGAACACGGCGACCAGAACGATCACGGGCAGCGCCGCAATTGGGTTGTGGTACAGCAGCCCGGCGAGTAAAAGGGTTGTCCCGATCATGATGGAAATGGAACTGAAACCGGCACACCGTTCCAGACAACCGACCCGGCAGTCTTTTGCCGAATCGCCGGCTGATAAGATAGTACGTCTCGTGATAGAGAATATCGAAGCGATATCGGTTGCGGTGCAAGGCCGATGAGATAATACCGTTTCCGCACTGTCAAAAGGGATTATCGCTAGTCAGCAGTAATTCGGTTTCGAACGTGCCGTAGATGACATAAAATAAATATGCCTTATGAGCCAAAACATAATTTACGTGTTCAGTGTAACGGTTTTCCTTTCTAATTTTCAAATACAGCTCGCGTGAAAGCTTTGACAAATATCGTGCAAGCTGCAACCTTCTCGCACGCAATCAAATTTATAGCAACTTTCCAGCGGGGATTTTTTAATGGAAAATACGTTTCATACAATTTGGATACCTCTTGCAAATACTTTTACGAGTAAACATTTCATAATTAGACTTAAAATAACATTAAGAACATACACAAACTGATCAAACGTTTAACATTCAAAAAGGTCGTGCTATAATCATATAATGTGGCAACCATAATAGGAGTACTAGATTTGACAGTTCGCGGTGTCTGCGAGTGTTTTTATTGTTTTCACGAGTTTCGTGTGCCAGCTGTTTTTTGTTGGGGATTAACTTGCTTCTTCGTGTTCGTGTAGCTTCTTTTGTTTTAATCCATTGTTTAGGCGCAACAAACCGAAAGAGATGTGTAAATTAAAACAGTCTATTTATTAATATTAAGTGATTGTTAAAAGTGCTTCAATCAACCGTCGCAGTCGAGCATAGAACTAGAATTCGGTGGAAAAGGATTGCCTTGTGTCAAGCTTTGCTCAAACAAAAGGACGTTGGCTTTGTCCTGCATCCTCCAATCGAAAAGCAGGTAACTGTTTGAAAATTAAATTATAAGCACTACAGAAACTTGTGATGTGATAGTTGCACAAATTCAAAGAAATTATTTACCAACGAAACGGAAGTCCATGCCGTTTGATCGTGAGAAACGTATCAACTGTGGCGCGTGGAACCACCAGTTGGCATTACCGAAGGGCCCAATGCGCTGGCCATTGTCATACATGGCGCCATAAAGGAAAGCATAAACCACTCCTTATCGCGGCAGTTAACGATATCCTTCGCCCGTCTGCCGTTGCATTGACTTTAGCCCCTCACACATCACTCGGATCGATCGCGACGTTATCGATCGGAACGAGGGGATAGCAAATGGTCCAAAAAGCGCAACAACCCTTGCTTTGACCAACCGAAAAGTCGGAACAAAGAGGACAAGCGAGGAAAGAAGTGTCATTAAAAGTGCATCGGATCGACGACCGTTTTCGAAGCGATCCGACACCGGCATTTCGGTTTCTGCTTTGCCCCCAAGCCTTGCGAAGAAACACAGCTTAAGGAAAAAAGCAATGGAAGGAAATAAAATTTGAAAAGTAGCGATAAATGAACTTCTTTTGGACCTTTCGAAACCGGAAGTGAACAAGACGCCGGCGGTGACTTTATTTCTGGAGGTCACACCCGACGAGGTCACAGTGTCACCGCCGTCCTTATTTCATTCTTTTGGACATTTCCCGTTTTTGTAATGCTCACAAACTGTTTAATTCTTTCTCGAACATTTGCTGAGTTTGTGGAAAAAGGGAAAAAAAATTAAAGCCAATATAGTTGAAACTGTGACTAGAAGAATTTAGATTGCCTTCTATAGTTAAAGCTCATCTAAACTGGCTCAACCCAGTAGCAAGAAAGCAACATTTCCCCGATAACCGCAAAAATCACTTACCCTGAGCGGCGAATTCTCACCACGTTCCACGGATCCAATATGGGTCAACCAATTTACACGCGCAGGTCGTCGGATTGACCTGCTCAACACCTTCACGCTGATTCACTAACTGCCCGGCCCGGGCCTCCCTGATTGATCCAAATTATCCGTCGTACCAATTCGGCCAAGTCACGAGAATCGTCCAATTCTAACTTCCACAACACACGGATCGACAGCGAGTGAAGATCCCTGCGCTCGATCGTGGCCCAACGTGTGCCATCCCTACGGGATGCAATCACATTTTTCAACGACCGCAGAG
The DNA here is from genome assembly GCF_943735745.2 of Anopheles bellator. Classification (NCBI taxonomy): domain Eukaryota; kingdom Metazoa; phylum Arthropoda; class Insecta; order Diptera; family Culicidae; genus Anopheles; species Anopheles bellator. The sequence continues at coordinate 2,956,377 of NC_071285.1, read as the reverse complement.
CGCCGGTAAGCAAATAGTAGTAGCCACTTGGGACCCGGTTGCAACGTACGTTGATTGTGGGTAATTTGTTGTAGTCAACATTTTCTCCCCTCGCCACGCGGCCTGGACCCGGACTTGGGACCCCGGGGGACGACCTTGTGCACTTGTGCCGTAGAACGGTAAGCCGTGCCACTTCAGCACCGTGGTTTATGATCGGACTGATCGAGCGTGGCGAGTGGGAGTTGAGTTCAAGCCGTCTCCAGAGCCGGCCCGAAACGAGCTGACCGGAGTACTTCACCTCGAGCATCGAGCCACGGTACTCCAAATACGTTTCTCGAGATTATTCAAATTGATAAACGCGCGAACTGGAGTCGAGGCAGTGAACGAGAACCGTTTTGTCGGGCCGAACCAGACTGAGACCACGGTTCAGGGCCAAAGGGCCCAAACCCCGGGGACTCCGGGCACTTTCGCTGTCCGGGTCCGGGAGGATGTCCTTTTTTCGCCGATCACCGAGCTCGATCGGAATCGGCGGGCACGTAAATCATTCCATCGATCAAGGCACCTTCGGGGTGTAATTTATTTTGCGTCGCTCCAATCGCGCTCGCTTCATCTTTGCTGTCCCGGCGGGTCTCGGCACCCGCAAATTATCACCTCATTCGCAATCGAAGAGCAATTTGCATTTGTGCCGGTTCAATTCCTTTTTGTGCTGCCTTCAGGTTGCAGTTCGGTGAAGAGAGGTTGCATCTAAAAAAGGTCCCAGAGGCGACTGTCGTCCTCTCCAAACAAATTAGGAAGGATTTTAACAAACTCCACTTTTACTCTTTTTTACAAAGATTGCGTTCGTTATCGACAATCCCACGACAATACTTCCTAAAACGCAAACATTTCTCCTCCTACGTATCTTTTGGTCCGTTTTTTCACCGTATTTGTTTGGAACTTGGGTTAATGTCGAAGCGTGCCCACGATCCTTCACTGTAGCGTACTTGAAGCTATTTTTTGGCCAAACCCGAAAAGAGTCTTTTTTCTCGATCGGTTTAGGCTCGGCTGGAGAGTAAATACAATATTTACCATGCGCATTCCAACGTGCCGGAGTGACCAAAAGTGCCATTAAGATTTTTTAACTAAATTTTATCATCATTCCAAAGACAATTGTTAAACCGATCATGGACGTGGCTGTGTTCGTAATCAGTCACGCAGCGTCATTAATGAGAGAGTTTATTTTTGATCAAGCATCCAGGATAATGTCGGCCAAGTCCCCCCAAAAAGCCTGAATGGACGTATCAACGGAAGACAGCGGTCCTTTTCAGGGAGTCAGACACTGTCAGATCTTCTTTGCAAAACCTCCAATCGGACCTCGTCCCTGAATTAAGTCCCTGAAGGGGTGATGTATAATAATAATAGATTATAAAGTTAAAATAGGGTAGAGTTGGCTTAGCATTTGAAAAGAGTCGACTTTAAGGCTTAACAGCTCAAAGAACAGAAAAAATAAGCACAAAAAATACAGGGTGCGTATTCACGGCAAGGGATATTGAAATGTTAAATCTCTCCTCTATTAGTTAGTCTTAACCGTTAGTCTATGCCGTTTTAGTAATGGATCAATTTACGCTAAAAAAAGTGGGCTAAAATTGTAGCGCTATGCATTAAAAATAATCGTTCAACAGTGAAAACTGTGCGTTCTTGTTGTTGCCGAATTTCTAAGAACTAAGCTTACATCACAGCGGAAATTGCTGCTATTATGCCCGAAATGTTTTTGATGGAATTTTAAGTCATTTGAACGGCATTTTACTCTGAGTAAATTATCAAAAAAGGTATTTTATACCCTAAATAAATCTTGTTCATTTTCCAAACTCGATTTAAAAACGACGGAGTTATCCAACATTTAAATATCTCCTGTCGTGATTAAGCATCCTGTAGAAAGAATAGAAAGACAATGGAAAAATGGTCAAGTCCCAAAATGGTCAACTCTTTTCCCGGTTACCGTTCATTGAAGCAACGTTAGCAATGTCCGTAAGGTAGTTTTTGAAAACCGCTCACCAATCCGTCGTCCTGACCGACTTCCGGTACCAGCAGTGACCGGCGCGGGCCAGTCAATTCCGTAACAGATCTGCCAGCCGGCCAACGCTCTCGGGCAGAACCGAAGCCAACCGACCACCGACCGACTGTCGATAAGAATCCCGATCAATCCTCTCTCTGACCGGTGCCCGGTGCTGCGGTTCCGTTGGCCACCACCCCCGGGAACGCGATGTACCCGGGTATGTGTTTGCGTGACACAACGCCCGCCACAGTCTGTAGTGGTGTGCATACGCACCTCTCGCGGTCATGCTCGGTGCTCGGTTCGGTTCAGTCTCTGCCCGGTGCTGATCGGATGCGGAAGGGTTCTCTCTTTTAGGTTGTGCTGGCAGCGAGTGAGTTCATCCTGTTTGTGCCGTGTGTAAAGTCTGTGATCGGGTCTGTGTCCCGCCCCCCGCCGGGTGGATGGGCGGAATCGACCGTTGTTGCGTGCGGCGCAAGTGCTTCTCGAACTGATCGTGACGTTGGCCGCTCCATCTGTACGTGTCGTTTTGCTAGCAACAATAAGGTTTGCACTCATCAAATGTTTACCACTTCGAATCGGCCACTTGATGGTTTCGCAATATGGTTCGTAATCGCGCCGCGGCCCCCTTACCGAACGCCGATTAGCCGAATCCGCGCGGCGCGGGTTGGTGGGTCGTCATGAGCAGCGGGGGCCACGATTATCACTTTCTGTGCGATCAGCATTATGTGCGGCCCAGAACAAACCCAGAATGGCCCGGGAAGCGAGTGTGTGCTGTGGAAGAAAGCATCGCATGATACGAGGCGGATGATGATGATGATGATGATCGGTACTTTCTTGATGGTGGTGCCTTCAGCATCCTCGTTGGTTTCCCCATTTTCTAGGCCCTCAGCGCACCGCGCGGAACATTGTTTCCCCTCGGGTCCGCGGGTCTCACATTGTTGCTGACTCCGGCGTGATCATCTTTGCCGATTTCGTTCGGGGATTGCGGGATCGTGATTTCGGTGCAGCTGGTTGATAATTTTATTAACTCTAAACGTCCGTGCGTCAGCGCCTAAAACTCGAACCAAACCCGATTCCTAGTGAGCCTTTGGCCAAGCGGCGGTGCGCCACAAAATGGAATCAAAATTGCTGCTCGCGCCCGCGTGTATATGGGGGTCGTCCCGGCGCCCGCCGGCTCCATTATGCGCCACGTTACATTCTCTCCCCGGAGCCGCGCGAACTAGACGCATACGCTACGCTCCGGATCCGGATCCCGTGGACCGGAGGGAAGAAGACCAAAACAAAAGGGCGAAACAAGGCCAGCAGCAGCATGAAACGGAATGGAATGGCAGAATGGCGGCCCGGAACGATCTTGCAACATAAGACACGACGACGACGACGACGACGGCGCAAAGGAAGCGCTACACGGAACCCCGGGGAACGAACGAAAGATAATCATCTCACTGCGCGGGCCACACGCTGTACAATTATTCACCGGCCACAGATAGAGGCCCCGGGCCCAGTGGGCACGGCACCGTACCCGCCGCGGGCAGAGTAAATAATATTTACCATATTCTTTACTCGCTCCGGGACCGAGAGTGCGCCGTTGACTTCTTGGCGTTACTTCTGCTGCTACTATATATCGACAGGGCTGTCTCTAGGATGCGCCGGTCCACTGTGTGGCCCCCAACCGACTCCGAGGAAGGTGCCACCGAGGTGTGCTCCGATCTTTTGCGGCAAACAGTTTCGTTTCGCGCGTCGGGAAAATGGAACGACCGGAGGGAACATAAAAACCGTCTCCCGTCAGGGCTCGTGTGGTTCTGCGGTACACGATCCGAGACCGAGGCGGCTGCGGTTGATTTGTGTGCCAAAGTTTATGGCGCTCACTTTTTGACACAACTGTGCAACTGCAATTGGTGGCTTCGGATACTAATTGCATTGGTGGCCGCCTCGAATCCGGGAGCCTTCTTTCTTGGAACCCGGCTAGCCGTTGGGCGATATTAATTGTTTCCATAGTTTAAACGATCTAAAATGCGGATCATCCCGTAGAAGTTTATCAACGGAACGATTTGAAGTCGAATAGGAATAGTTTTGAGCCTAGAACGCGGCAAAGGAACTTGGACGGTTGCACGCCAGAGCAAGGAATTTGAATGCGGCGCCAAGCGAGGAAAACATTAACGGGGTTTTTCCAACGCGTTTGCTTCCCAGAAGCTGGCCCCCAAGAAGGTGCAGTTGTCACACGGCTCCACCCAGAACCGGTGCACGACCCATAAACCACCAAGAACCGGTGGACCGACGACCACAAACGGGACCCACCTAGCGCTAATCCTGGCCTCGGCCTCAAGATTAATCGCCCGCAAAGGTTGCACCGCAGATGCGCTGCTACCAGCGAGCCGGCCATTGAATAGATAACATTCTTATGGCCGACCACAGAGGTCCGTGGATTGAGCGTTCGTCGTGGCCCGGGCTTATTCAGTTAATTTGATAATTTATAATGGCAACCATCCAGCGCCATCCCCGGGATGGGATGGTAATGAAAATAACTAATAGTATTATAAAAATTAGTCAAGGTGCGCGGGCGCGCGCTCGGCCAAGCCCCAAGAAGGGCCCATCCTGCCTGAGCGCAGCGCAGTGAAATATATATTCGCAATTAATCTTTGGTTGGCAATCTTGTTTCACTGCACGCCCCGTCGTCGTCGTCGTCGTCGTCGTCGTAGGCCTTCCCGTGTTCGAAGTCAGGCGCACCGTTCCGCGGGTGCGATAAGACACAGGGAAAGAAAACAGGAACATCACCGTGGTTCGTCTTCTGTTTTGCCGTTGGCCGCTGCCCGTCGCCATAAGTAACAGGGTCGGAACTAAGCCAAACCGCAGGCTGGCTAGATAGCTGGCCAGGGAGTGTCAGATACTTTATCGAGCTGCGGAACGGAACCGTGGAGAATGGAGGATCGAAACAGATCAGTCGCTCGCAGCGGCAGCAGCAGCAGCAGCAGAGAGTCGAGTGCACATCGACCTGGATATCGGGTCTTTCAACTTGCGCGCTGCTGGGAAGGTTTAATGGCAAGGATTTTATTACCACTCCATCTGCAGCATTTGGGCCGGCGCGGAAATTATCCACCCCGAGCGGGCGAACGATCGTACCGCGGGACGGTGCATGGATCTTCACGGATGTCCAGGTTGAAGATGGAACACCTTCGTTTAGTTATTGTTTTCGTTTACGTGATCGTTTGCTGGGCAAGGCAGGGCTTGTGGTCTGCCACGCTCAGGCATTTACGACATTCCGTGGCGGCCGATATTTATTTTTTACGACCCGGAATCCTCGGATTTAAATCCGGTCATATGTTTGGTGCGGGTTAACGGGTTCTTCGCACTGGCTTGCCCTGCCTCTGTGTCATTTTTGCGGACTAAACTTTTATGGTACTACGCCCCGGAGTTCTCGGGCGAGTTGTCTCCAGTCTTTGAAGACTCTATATCGGTAAGTATCGGTTACCGGTCCACTTCCCGTTCGGGGGTAAATGTTGCCGAAAAAATGACCATCATTAAGGTTGACAAATTCCGATGGCACTTCAAAGGTCTAGCTCGGGCTAGTCATGCAAAAACCCGGAGCCAGCCAGCCGGCGGCCAATATCGCAAGCTCCGCTTAACGAGCTGGGCATGGCACATGAGCCGAGCGAAGGTGTCAGAGGCATCTCGCCGGCTCGGCACGTGATGTTACGGTCGGTTAAATTTTCCCAACATTTCCCACACACACGCTCACAGGCAGTCAGTGAGTGAGGTGGGAAAACTTGCGCTGGCCAGACCACTCTCGGTCCCCGGCATTCCGGGTGGGAGTGGGACAATAAATTTTAATGCTCGCCCAACCCGAAGGCGTGTTGTGTGCGCTGTCTGTCGAGAGCCGTAAAGTTGAAGAAGACATCTCTTTTTTTGGGCCGAACCTGCCAGCCTTTCGCGTGGCCCCCATAATTATAAGAGGCGAAGGCCCGTGAAGCGCACAGCTGAAGCGAACGAAAGTCGGACGTTAGGATGTTGTGTTGCATATTTTGGTTATTTTCCATCCGTACGGAGAAATATTAATATTAGTTAGGTGGCCTTAAAATTTCGCTCATAAAATCTTATTTCCTTATCACACGGGATGCGATGATGACCGTCGATCGATCCGACTTCGGCTTGGCTGACTGACTTGTGTCTGCCCAAAAGCGCAAAGTTTTGTTCCTCACGTCGCCCCGAAGATCGCACGTGGTTCGCGTAAAAGACGGTGCCTTCGGTACCGCAGCAAAAAAATCGCAGCCCCACAGGATGATTACGTGGCGCATTCGAGTGCACGAACCCTCGGCGGCACGATGCAGCACTTTGCACACCGGCAGGAAGCCCGGAGCCTCCGAGAGACACCGTGGATAATAATGCTCGCGCAAAGTAAATGATATTTCATTGCCGCGCGCTGTGGGCCACTATGGGCCGCGATTCACATTTCGCATGGCCATAAACCATGCTGTCATACGAGCGGGTCCTGGGCCGCAACGCAAGATGACGAAACAAATAGCAGCAGAAGGAGGCAGAGTGCAAACCGACGCGACAGACACCACCTGGGGAGAGAGCCCCTCCCCGGGGGGGGGCCCGTGGACCGAACCCGTGTTGGAATCATTTTTTATTATCATTACTATTATTACGTGAAATCATAAAATTATAAACATGAGAAGCAAACAACCCGAGCCGAGCCGAGCCGTGGCTGACTCACGGCTCGGCTCAGCTCGGCAGGGCGTAAGGAACCACGGCCATTTCGCTACGCCATCATGTGCGCCTATCCAACACGCCTCTAATTGAGCCTGGCCGTCGTCGCCGTCTTGGAGAGACTTCGGTCCCGGTACGGTGTGTGAGGAGTTTGCAATTTGCTCCGGCTAGAATTAAGATGGCCAACCGGAGATGGGATGTGCATCTAGTTTTATCACCCCGGCCTGGTACCACTGCGCTCGTAATGAGTACACTAATTGGCTGGACAGCCTCAGGTGCCATCCTGGGACGCAGATCGCTTCATCGCTTCGACTGCTAAATCTGTCACGCGGACAAATTGGGAACACCATTGAGCCGGTGTTGCATAAGAAATTGCGTTTGGCCGAGAAGTGTCCAGCCCAGACTCGTCTATCGCTCCACGGGGCCCCAGCGGTAGATTAAGTGTTCCATCTTCAAGCGCCGCGAGTACGGTGCCGATTGGTGGTGGTCTATCATTTTTCGCTTCCTATCACACACTTCTCACCAGACCAGATGCCCCCTGGTCGTGTCCGAAATGGTGGACCCCAGCATAGAACATTCCACGAACTGACCAACCAACAAACACAGGCACCACACACGATTCACGCACATGATTTTGCAAATGAAATGCAAACCCGCCACTCATCGGAACAACGACGGACGGACGAAACGTCAAAGCCGGCCGCCGGAGCCGAGCGAGAGAGAGAGCGAAACCCGATAATGTATTCTAATGAATTCCATTTTCAATTTCACCCACCGTAATGTTTAATTAACTCCGGGCCCGGCTAAGTGTGTAACTTAAGACGGCCGCCGGCTACCGCCCTTCATTCGCCAGGGGAATATATTAATCAAATATGTAACCCACTCGGACAGAGCCGGCGACCACCGGCGAGTTGACCGGCATCGACAGCAGCACAGCCGCTACCGTTCCGTTCCCTGGCCACTTGGAAAGGATTGCGGCGCACGGTGGGCTGAAGGCGGGGTCCCGTAAAGGAGGAGACCTCGGATCTCGGACCCGTGTACCATCGTGCTTTCTGTGACAGTGACGTACTTTGCGTACTCCGGTTGTTGCTACATCGACTGGAACGGAGCAAAACGAGCGAAATTTGTGGAACTCTTTCGACAATCTATTATTGATTAGAACAAGGCGCATGACATTGTCATACCAAACAATGTAAGCTTCTATTTGGGAATAAGAGCCAAAGTTGGGATGAAACGAAGAATGATCCTTGACGATTTTGAAATCATAAATTCAAGCGTTTCTTCGTAAGATTCGCTATTTATTGGTGCATGTAGTACAAAGTCGCATCACAAACGCATCCGAGATCGACAATCGGAAACGGATTGGAAGGCGACATGACAAACTAACATATTAATATTGGTCATCTAAGAGCCCTGCGAGCCCTCTCTGCTCCTGCCGCTGCTCTCTCTCTCTCTCTCTCTCCCCGTCTCTCGGTTGAACCGATTGTCTTCCGATTGGTTCCGGGCGCCACATCCTCGCTGATGGCGCTTCGCTTTTCGCACACGTCACTGCCGTCACCACAATCCCCATTCCGGGAATCAATGGCCAGGCCAGTTGTTATCAAATTGTACCCGGCCGTGCTCGGTTGCACAATCAATCGGTCCGACACCGGGCAGGACTACCAACTTCTTTCGGGACTCTAGGCAGCAGGCCACGATGATGACGATGATGGTTTGTGTCTGGCTTGGAAGGTGCCATCGCGTTAGCGCGCGAGTTGTAGTTTCATTCTTTTTGATAAGATGTTTGTTATTATTTCCCCCGAAGTGTCCGTGTGCTTCTTATCGCCTATCGGTCGGCGGGGTAGTTCCTGGGAACAGACAGGGCACAGGGAAATGGAAGAGGTGGTTTTTTTTGGGAGGCCTCCCAGTGATTCGGGCTGCACACTCCGCGGGGCAAAGTTGAAAGCTTTCGGGTGGAGTGGAAGAAACAACAGCGCCGCTCGGTGTCGATCGTCGATGGACCTACCCAAGGCGGATCATTGTTATCGCACAGAGAGTGGACCATGACGGATACAATCGTCTTTACTATTTAGACTTTAAATTATACAATAGTGAAATACAATATGTATTTGACAGTTAGTGTCATTACGCATCTAACGTATAAGATCGAAGTACACATCGAAAGTTATCTTATTTGAATGGATGTTTATGGTGAAGAAAAGAAAGGCGTTGCCAACATGACCTCTATGAGGAGTTCTATCGACACGAAATCCGGAAATTACCTGAAAGATGGAAAAAGTAGTGTCTAACGACGGGCAATCCTTTCATTATACTAGCCATATATGACTTAAAGGCTTACTTATTAAACTGATTGTACACATTTACTGTGACAATAATACTATGCGCTCAAAGCATACCCATTTATGTGTCTATTAATTGTGACGCGCTATCTCTTCTTAATTCGTATCTTCCAGACGCTCAACTGCACCACCATCTCCCGCCGCATAAGCATTGCGGAACAAATAGCCATCTCTGCCGGCTCTCAAACGGTCAGCTGAGTGTTTCGGGGCCGTGGGTTAATAAAATCCCAACCCCAATCACCATAACCGAACGGGCATCGCCAACGCCGCCCAGAGCTACGCTGGCTTCACCAGCAACATCCGGCCAGTCGTCCTGCAACCGCGATCGGGTGAACATCGTCTTCGCGTCGCCCGGGCTCCGGCTCATTGTGGCATTAGGCTCCGTGGAACGTGACAGAACAGAGAGCAGACAGATCGGCACGGCGCGCGTGTTGTGCGGTCGGTGCCGGGGAAAAGGAAAAATACCGTGTGCGATGGTGCATCTCGTCAATCTGTTGAAGCGGTAAAATCGAGGGCAAGATTGCGTTCAGATCTGATAGCGAACTTCGGGTTGTGAAGTGATAAGCACACAGTGATCGGGCAGCTAATCGTTTCCTGGTAACTTCTCGCATGTGAAAACGACACGCCAGTGATTGTTTGTCGGTGTCGGAACGAATTGGTGGCGGACTTTATCGACGCACGAGTTTATGTTTACGGCTTTCTGGTGCTGCTTCCGTTGCAACGTGAGAGCAGCGATTCCGATGCAGTGATAGCGATAGCGTAAGTAGCCACTATCAGTTCAGCCAAACGGCAGCAGCATCTCGCGTCAGCAGCTTCGGCTGAGTGACATTTTTGTGTAATCTACAACTGTTGATTGACTTCGATCTACAAAAAACAAAACACATCGTTTTTTCATTATTCCAACCACGTCTGTTTGAATGATTTGTTTAATTTACGACTAGCGACTCAGTTGCGCACATTTGAAAATTATTGGCTGATGCTTCTACTTAAAATGGAATAATTAAGGGTTAAGATATTTACCATTAAATGGTAGTGAGTATTGCAATAAATGTGCAATAAGATATTTATTTCAAAGACTATGGAAAATGGCTTGTAAAGGCACCCGGAGCGTCTTCGATCTCTGTTTCGGATTTCTGACCCCCGTCTGATGTGCAGCTAAGAAGATCGCCCACCCCGGCGAGGTCGCCAAAGGGTGCGAACAAGCCAATGCAGACTAAATTGTAGACTGCAGTGCTCGGTGCTGGAGCACTGCACCAGATTAAATCTTGTGCGCTGTGGTCTCCCACGGACGCTACGGTAATTCGCCATTCGCCGACCCCGCGGCTGGCCACATGTTTTCGGCTTTCGGGGAGGCTTCCTAGATTCGGTTTAATCGTACATCCGCGCACACAGTCGCTTTCTCGACCGCTTCCGGGATCGTGATCGCGCGCCCAGCCAGCCAGCCAGCCAGCCAGCCGGCCCAATATATCACCACACCAGCGTTGGAGCACCAGACAGGCACGAAATGCCGGACGGACGGCTGCGCCTAGCGATTGCAGACCTCCGACAAGGCCCTCTGGCGGCCCGGTTCTATCGCCAGCCTAGTGGTGGCCAGCCTCACGACGGCGGTCCGCGTGAGATTAATGAAATAGATTTAAACGGTTCGATTCCGAACCGTTTAATTAGTTTCGCTTACAGGCTCCTCCGGCTCCGGTCGCGAATCTAGGCCAAACGATTTATCCCCGGGGTGAAAGCAGCAGAGCGATCCTCCCGATCACGCGGGACTCGGGATTGATCGAACCCAGTGTGTTTTTTTTTGCAACAAATGAATAATACGGCTGGCACGACCGTCGGTTCTAAAAATCGGTCAAACATTGTTGGCTCGTGGCGTGGCGTGTGTTTACTTTGTAGAACTGGCAAAACGCAACGGGTTTCGCAGCGGGTCTTCTGCTCGCAGAACTGACCAGAGAACATTTGTCAAACAGTGAGTCACTGGATTGTGGTCGATAAATCTTCCGCGCCACAGAAGTTCCGTATCATACGGACGCAAAAGATCACCATCATCATTACGCGCAGGGGGGAAACATCGCCACATGCCTCACATTCCGGTCCTAGAGGTTGCCCAACAGTGCCCCGTGCCGGGTCAGACGAAGAATCTTCGAGGCCAGCGAGTACGGATCGGATTTAGATACGCCTGAAGGGCCCACGGACACCGGTACGGTCCACTGAGGAACAGAGCGTTTTGTCGTTCGTGTGGATGAATTGATGATTTATGGATAACGCCTAGCCGAGGCTATCGGGAAGATGGTCCGCAACATCGAACATGGTCGAATGCCAACAGGTGGTCTCGCCCGACTGTGGAGGATCACTTCCATGTGTATACATTTTAATTGTTACCGAAGAATGCAATAGAATCCCCGATCGACTACGGTCACGGTTGTTTATCGTAAATTGAATTAAAAGGACGACACTTTTCTGTGCTGGAACAACAAACAGCCCCTCGGCGGATCGATCAATCATTACGCGGAGCAGATCGGATGATCTCCACGGGCCCCGTGCGCGACTTAGGACACACTCTCTCTCTCTCTCCAGAACTCCGTCAGCGATTGGCCAGGGATTTGCAACCGTTCATTATCATCTTGCGCCGCGGTTGCCGGCTCGTAATCTTACGTCACCGCAATTAATCATTGCACCACGAGCAAGACGGAGAGCCCAGCGGATTTATCGTACTTCTGTTGTTACGAGGAGAGACCCAACGAGGGCAGCAGTCTCTCCTTAGGGTACGTAACGGGCTCCATAACCGCCTGATGATGATTGGCAAATCGGCTCATTAGCTCCTCTGAGCGATGCGCTCGATGCGGCCTTCCCTCTCGTGGGCCTTTAAATTGGCTATTTGTACAACGTGGACCGGTGCCATTGTTTGCACACGTTCTCGAGCGCGATTTGTTGGGTCCACTAAACCAATCGCGCCGGTGCACATTGTAGAGTACGCGGATGGGCAGCAGGTCTCCCTGAGTCGGCCTGACAAGTCTTGACAAGCTTCCTGACGACACGACACTTCACTCGGTACCAGTCGGTGTCATTTCGATGTACAATTCATTAACTTTGTTAGGCATGTGACGTACTTTCGGCCTTTACGCAAATACTGGACCTATTCTTGGGTCTGCCTTTTATCACATTCAACCAATTTGCGAATGATTCGAACAATTTAAACATGGCGATTTTAACTTTAACAAAGGTCGTAGGAAGACTCCAGAAAAGTTCGAGGACGCTCATCTACGAGAACTTTTGGATGAAAATGACACGCAAACGCGTCCGTCAGGGTCATAGGTCAGTCCGTCCGGGGACAACCGTCAATTTCGACTGCAAAACCAGATCGATTCGGCCAAAAGAAAATGCTGTGTTTCTGATGGGACCAGAATGGTGTGGTGTATTACAAACTCCTAAAATCTGGTGCATCCATTAGATCGCTACCGACAGCAAGTGATAAATTTTACAAACAAACGACCAGAATGGGCCATCGATGGGAATAATTCGGAGCATCCAAAAATTACCAGAGAAACGGGAGAAACATATAAGTAGCGATGGCACAAACTTGACTTGAGCTTGAAAAAATCCAAATTCATACATCTAGACTTGGTCCCCCTTTGGAGACAACAATCGGCTCGCCATCTCGCCTCAATCAATCCCCTGTTTAGACGGAGGACCCCTGGCACCTGGCACGAGTCGTAACGACTCGATCTCCGGGCATCATCCGCGCGTGCATTCATTATTTCTCACGTTGCCCCAGAAATGTACCCGAATGTCTTAACAAGCGTGCGTCGCGGAACCCCATAATTTCTGCACCTCGTGTGCCGTGTGTATTTGTTCTGCTGCGCCATTGTGCCTAGTGCCGCCTGTCGCCTTCGGGCGACGACCACTCTTGGCGTTTGATCGACAGCCAGCAGCCCACTCCAGCCAGCCCCGGGCCAGTCGGGCTTGAATTAATGATAACGGCTCACCTCTCGACATGTGCGCCTCGACGACGACGGTGGCGGGCTTTTCCTCCATTTTCCGAACCGCCCCCCCAACAATGGCCATATTGTGACAGGTTCGGGGTCAGTGAGCACAATTTGCACAATAATGTGCCCGACGACGACGGAGGAGGAGGCAGACAGAGGGAGATTAAGATAATAGCTTACTCAGGCCCGGCCCGGGCCACTGGGGCTATAATTAGCATTTTCTACGATTGATACTTTATGACGACATGACATGATTAGGAGGGGCCCTCGGGGGCCAGAACCGGACCTGCCAGCAGCGTTTCTTGCAGCAGCCCGAGTGCATCTCGCTGGGACATTAGAATTAATTTTCGGTACCGTGCTCTCGGACTCCGCCGCCATAAACCTCCAACGTGGGGCGTGCATCGGACACGGGACGGTGCGACTTGGGGCTCATCCTCTGCCCGGTGCGAAACTCACTCGCCAGTGGCTATTTTATGGGTGTTTTTAGTGTCTGGAGGGTGCCGACTGTCGGGTCGTGATCGGTCCCTTTAAGTGCCTCACGGAGGCCGTAAATCCGCGGCATCGATGGGCGCAGTTGCATATTGTGGTTTATTAATAATCTGCCACACCGGGCTCAGGAAATCGATGCTCTTGTGGGGTCGCCCTCTGGTCGTCTTGATTGATTAATTTGATACGCATTTACGGCGGTTTCTACAGTTTTATGTGCGAGATTACTGAAATCCTTGAAAAGCCGTGAAACGTGAGTAACGTAAGCATCATTCATAAGCGTCATCTGTACGTATTTATTGCAGCTTTGAGTGCTCTCCGCTGCACAATTCTATGAAATGGTCAATTGGCGTAAAGTGTCCTGTGGAACAGGGATGAATTATGAATCAGATCTCAGACCTAATCAAAATATTTAAAAAGTCTACGATGGCTAGTACTTTAATAGAATGTTGAAACAAAAAGACCCATCCAGTTTTGAACCCAAAACACCGAACCTATCGAACGCTTTATCCGCCATCGAGCCGATGCTATTAAACAATTACCGTCAAACGGTGGCCCCACCATATTTTTATGTTGCCCTCTGGCGCCCCAAGGCCTACGGAATGCGAAAACGAGTGTATTCTCGAACGGCATGGCGCAGAAGAACTCCCCGGATGGACGTGTTCTCTCATGCTCGGTTGATGAAATAAATGGCACCATTTAATCAAATATTCCCTTAATTGTCTGCACAATGTCTCAGACGTTGCCAATTGTGTTGCTCCAGCCGCTTCGATCGTTCGATCGGCGCTCACAGCATTACGCAACCGAGGTGCCGCGAGATGCTGGTGGTTAACACATCGTGGTTCCGACCACATCCGTAGGTGGAGTTCGGTTTTAATTAAAATTTATGCTCAACGGTGCTGTGCAACTTTAAGCCGTCTTCAGCAACCATCGAGGGGCAAGCATTGCTACTCTCCCACATAATCCCACCCTTCCCATGGTGGGCCAGGTGCGCCAGGGGCGACACGAATGCAAATAGCGGGGATGGTTTATGAAAAATGCATGCCACTGCTTCCCGATCGGGAGCGTGCCACTGTTTTTTGCATTATTCATCGATGCGCAGCTTCGGCATAATCGGAAGCAAATTGCATTTACCGGGAACAAATCTACGGCGGTCAGTATAAGGAATTGTAAATATTTTATGAAAGAACAACGGGCTGGCAACAATGGCCCAGGGCATGTGGATTATTCGACATTTGTCGTGCCGCGGGACTGTGGCGAAGATGGATGCATTATTTTATAGCTCCTGATGTCTGTCCGATTGTATGCCGTGAGGAGCGTCGGCAGTGGTCAAGTGTAACATATGGGCAGAAAAGTCGCGAGCAAATTTCACTTTGGTCATCAACGTCATCTCCATCAACGGGCCACACAATCCGATTCCTTCAGTCTTAACATTGCAATAATGCTTTTGAAGTATGATTTATCTTTTGCCTTCAAATAGGCCTCAGTTTCAGATATATCCTATTTATCCGAATGAAATTTCTTACCGGAAGTTGCTATGTAATATTCACCGTTGATGGTATTTCCTTTCTCAAGATAGTCGATGAATATTTCACCTATTATGTTGTATATTGTTGCTTATTAACATGGCCAAACACGGCTTAGAATCATGGTATTTCGCTCTCCATTTGGAGGTGCTTGGCAAACCAACGTTTTATGATTGTTTCTGATGGCGCAGAATTCTCATAAACCATTTGAAATCATTGCTTCGCTTGAATGGCATTTTTTTCCATCAAGAAGCAGTCCAACATTAAAACACGAAATTGTCCTTGATCCATATTTGAAAAGTAAAATTTAAAGTGTCATTTAAACAGTTTTCATTTGAAGGTTGGTATTAACTGAAAACGCTATAAAACTAGCGCTATGTGGACCTTCTTGTGGAATTGGCAAGGAAGTTTTGGCTTTATCTCCTTTGCGATATGGATTCCCTTTGAGGTTTGAATATATTATTTCATTTAATAAGGGAGGCTCTTGGAAATCTGAGGAAACAAATAATTTCCATCAGTAATAAGTTGATTCATACGCCCAAAGAAGAGTCCAGATCGAACATGATCACTTCCAGAACTTGGTTTCTGAGTGTTCAATTAAATATTGAACTTTAGCAAAGCTTTTTCAATCGTAATTTCCAAACTGCTGAAAACGATATTCTTTGATCTCGATGATGATTTGTTCAATAAAGTTACCTAAAATTAGGCCTCAAATTATGGCTAATTCCTTGGTGGAAGGCCCCTAACACTTGACGCATCCATCGTTCGCCGAACCGAGTTCTAGTTGATGGCCCCACCGTGTGGTTATATGACCGAGACGCTACAATGTAGCCGTCGTCGCTGTAACACACTTCCGGGGTTGAGACCGACCACAATTCATCATCGGCCACCAGCTCGGCAACCGGCGCAATAGGCAAAAGAAGCCGTGGTGATTGCGTGGACACAACGCCACAATATGCACTCATTTGATCGTCCAACTCTCTCCTCTCCGGGCCGGGCAATCCCCCCGGGGGCACGGTTCGATTCAGGCACAACCGAAATGGCGAATGTCACGGACGCACACTAGGCACTAGGCAAACTCCTGCCGGGGTTCCGGGGTGAATTATGATTTCTAACGCGCGCGGCGGTGTGTCCATCATCTTTCGCCTTCGAAGACTGATCGTCTGTGATCGTCTGTACAAAAGCTGCGAGCGGGTCCTCTGTCGCCCGAGAGCCGAGTGCGTCTCTGCTGCATTTATCATTAATCACCATCATCCTAGCTGGGCCCCCTGTGGACGCCCCACGATGATGATGGCCGCCAGGCAGAGCCGGCAGGCAGAAAGGACACATTCAAACAAACCGACGGCGAAAACCCCGAAACCTTCTCCCAACCGGCGGCGGCGGCGTAAAATTGCTCCGACACGCAGAGCCTGCCGATGGTCGGCCGTCGCGAGCCAGGCGTGTAATCTCTATAATTTAATCAACCATCAAAACGCAATATGACAGCCCGCCGCCGCCGCCGCGTTGTTGCCCGTCGTCTCATAAAATGTCAAAACCGATCGAGCGCCGCCACGGGGTAGTGCCTCGCAGGTGACGCAGCATCATCATCGCCATCATCGGCATCACCATTGGCGGCGTAATCTACATCGCTCAAATCACGATCTCACCGTCGTCACTCGAGCCCGAAACGGGCACGATTAATCAAACCATCAAATCAGCCCCCAGGAGCCGCGCCAGCGTTTTCACTTCACACCCTGGCCACGGAAGAAAAATGTCACCACACGTCAAGATCCCAATCTCTGAAAGGACTTTCTCTCTTCCTGCTCTCACAGGCTTGGCACCACCTCTGTTGAAGATCTGTCCGCCCGGAAGTTGAACTGCGTGTCCCCGGGACCCTAACCTCACTCACCAGCCAGCGATCATCGCGAGCCAGCCACCATGGTGCTGGTCCTGAACGGAATCATACAGGACGAGCGTCCGATCAACACCCATGCGCTGTTCCTGGAACACCCGGTCTACCGTGAAACGGCCACACAGCTCCTGTCGATTCCGACCAAAACGGTCAGTGTCCGGTCTGGTCTGGTCTAGGCGGCCCCCTGGCCGAAGTGTTCTCAAACTCTCTCTCTCTCTCTCGGCACAGGTCGGAGCTCCCGGGTTGCTGTACGTTTGCCAGCGGGAAATGGCGGCCGTAGCACCGCACGATCGTAACGTGAACATCATCGGATCGGACGACGCCACCACGTGCATCATCGTGGTCGTGCGGCACTCGGGTGAGTGATCCAATTCACCGACTAAACTCAAACCCCACTCTTGAGAAAGATAGTCCCCAAAACTCGTACTTTGCAGGATCCGGAGCGATAGCGTTAGCACATCTCGACGGGAACGGCACCGACGAGGCCGTGTCGGCCATGGTGGCCCGCGTCCAGGAGCTCGCGTTCGGTTATCCGGAGGGCCGGATCGAGCTGCAGCTGATCGGTGGCTTCAGTGATCCGCAGGGCTACGCCGAGGATCTGTTCGGCGCCATCATGCGTAAGTGTCGGTGAAAGTTCCTTCCATGTTCGTGACCAACTGTTACGTCACGACACACCCATCTTCGTTAGGGGCCATAAAAGATCCGCCGTCGATTCACTTGTCCAATGGACATTATGGGCCCCGGCTTTCGCTCCTCGCTGGTGATCGGGAATAGAAACCTATTTCGATTTTAAAAGGCCCGCACCGCCAGGCCAGCCCAGCTTGGTTGGGTTTCCCTTTGGGTGCGCTCTAACGCGATTGACCGTGCCGTCGCCATCATTCTTCGTCCAGCGCGCACGAACTGAGCAAAATAGGGCTACATGACCATAAAGGAGGTTAGTTGGCTGTTACGGGCCCAAAGATGCGCGGAGCGCGAATTTGAAACGCTGCCTTTTGCACGACGCGCGCTCTGCCCATCGGGCGCGGGCTTCCCGAGCTCGCACCTGCATCGTGGCGCGGCCATCGTGGCTCACTCGATCATTTAATGGAGTTTTGACCCTGCCAGGAGATTTATTAGCGAGCAATGAAAATTTATTAACAAATAAAACATGCTGACGGCCCATCCCGGGCCCGGGAAGCGAGAGAAATGGTGGCCCCGAGCGCAAAATCGAATCGAATGCACCGAGCAACATGCAGCGTCGATTTCACCGCCGTCCACGAGGGGGTCTCACGTTGCCAATTTTATAACTCCGGGCGCTCCGAATCCCCCCTTAGCACTCAGCCCTAGACCGAGGGAAGGATGGAAAAAATAAAAGATGAAACCCGTTCCGAAGGCGGCCCCACCTTACACGCTGGCCGAACCGAATCCCTCATAATGGTTGGTCAAATTTTAATGATGATGCCACAAAGATCCTGCCGGGGTTTTTGCCGGTGGCCGTTGCCGTATGGGGAATCCTTGTGTTTAATTCTAGACCAGTCCCCCCTGGGCCGAACTATCACAGGACGGTCGGGTTATCGATGATGGGGAAAGATTAGATAACACCATTAGTAATCCTTTCGACCTCCCGTTCCCGGAGTTGTGGACCGTCCACACACGCAAATTGACCACACCACACACCGAACTAGGGTGTGTAATCCGAACTAACGATAGGTGCCCGAAGGGTTTCTTATGCTTGCCCGTGGCGGTCCTCTGGTCGTGGTCATGATTCGGAGTGGTCTTTAATCAAGTTTTGGATAATTTGCACACTTTTTTGGGCAACGTACATGATTTATTAGTCAAGGGTAAGAGAAAAAAGAGATTTTGGGTAAACAAGTTAAATTAAGACCACAGACTCACCATTAATTTGAAAGGTCTTTGGCACAGATAATTGCTAACGAAATGTTTAAAGAACTCTTCTAAAAAGTGTCCAAAAGCCTTGTAAAATTCGAAAACCCCCAACCATGAGCTTCTCGCCATAACTGAAACCCACTAAAGGTCTAAGAAGTTCACAGCACCATCACCCGAGAGCATATGGGTGGGACTCTCCTTCTTTGCGTACCGAGCCTTTCAACGCCGCCCGCCAGTGTCCAGTTAATAATGAGTTGCCGGTGGCCCTCCCCCGATGTTGTCATCTAATAAATCAATTAATCCTAGGCACTGGCAGCCCCGACACAAGGGGGCGTGTTTAATTCCTCGCGTAAATATACACTAATCATCCAATCGACGTGCGGAGTGTAACGAGTCCTCCGACACGTTATTCACATTACCCGCTTGGGTCCGTAATCCTACACGTGAACCCGTCCGGTTCCCGGGGATGAATAATTCTTGATTCTCATTCATCGCACCCTCCACCCCAACCGAAGATCGTTCACGATCGATCCCCAGCAGCACGGTGGGGGGGTCCGTAGCTATCGTCACATACCCCACGGCCCTGGTGCATGAAATTTAATTATAGTGATTGTAACGTCTCGTAAATTATAATTGACCATCGGCACTCCGAGAGCCCGCCCGGTTGTTGGCGGTGGTGGCAGCATACCATTCATCACTCTACATCTCGCCCCGTCATCCGGCCGGAGGGGGGAGAAAGATCCTCTTAAGAAGTGTTAATCACCCTCACGTAAGGCGACCCTTTCAGCCACGGACACTTCACTCTCTCTCGGCGCGCGCGCGCCCATGGCCATTAATCGGCACTTTTGCCCGGCACGCGGTCACTTTCTTTACACGCTTAATTGAATGAAAAACAAATTCACCCCAATTGAGATGGGCCCGGTCTGCGCTGGCCACACGTATAAAAAAGTGCTCTTCAAGTACAGGAGCGATGAAACAATGCTGCTGGTGGTCCACTACCGTCACCGGCGTATGAATGGACTGGTAGCCTGTTCCGATGGCCACTTAATTCAATCAAACTACCGCGGGTGCTGGCCAATTGCTGCCGGGCGGCCAAGTGTTTTGAAGAGGAGGCCCCGAAGGCAGAGTGGAGCGCGATGCTAAGGTCAATTAGGAAATAATTAAATCAAAAAATTGACACCAATCAACCGGGGGGGGGGGGGGATTCGTGTCTTTTGCCTGCCTCTTAGCAGCGGCCACAGATCTTCACCTAACTGAGTTCGTTCTCCCTACAGAATCGTTCCACAAGCATCCACTCGAGATCGATCTAACGCAATCGTGCGTCGGCGAGCTGAACACGATCGCGCGCGACGAGGTCAACTGGCCCATCATCTACGGTGTCGGTGTGAACATAAAAACGGGCGAAATCTTTCCGGCCACATTCCCGGACAAGGGCCCGGATCTTTCGCTCCGATTGGCCCGGCACTTCACCGGAAGCCACCAGGTACGTGCAGCCGTTGCCGTTCTCTATTGCTCCACGAATATCACCCGACCCTCACCGTTCCTGTTCCAGGTGCTAGACGTGTACGACTCCGCAGTCGGTATGCTGCGGATTGGACCGTTCAACTATGATCCGTTGCGCGGCGTCGACCTGTGGCTGTCGCAAAGCGATGAGTTTATTTTGAAGCATCTCTCCACCAGTCCGGGTGTGGAACCGCCACACTTTGCCATGCAAGTGAGTATACGCACACGAGCTGCGAGTGGCCGCCCCCCGGGGGGGTACTAATTTGTGCCGTTTCATCCCGTGCTAGGTCCGTGCCACGCTTAGATACATTCAAGATAACCAATTCCCGGCGGTGACCGTGTTCCGCAACAACAATCCACACTACTTTCGGCGGGACGAAACCACGGGCTGCTGGTCGCCGGTGCGATACTGAGTGCGGATCCGAGAGACTGCTGACGGCTTCGCCAGTACCATCCAGTTCGGCCACCCTTGAGTCTCTTTACTGTATTTAACAAACGTGCCAACCTGTCGTTCTGCACGTCATCATTCGCGGCCCCTTCTTGTTAAGTGTTTGTTTTGTTCTTCTTTCCAACGTAGTGGAAACATTTCTGTGCCTTTTTGCTCTACCATTCACTCAGTCCCTTGACATTACACTCTCTATCTCTGACTCTCTCTCTCTCTCTATATATGCTCCCTAACCTTTAAAGCTGTGGAAATGGACAGACAAGACGAATTGTTTTAGAACCAATTCGCACACAAACGATCCGACAAACTGAATGCAGATGGCCGTATCCATTTGCCATTATTTAACACCCGAATAAAAGCATTAAACTATGTTCCACTTAAGGCCGCGAGAGTTGTTGTAAATATCACACGATCCTCTGACGATTTTGTAAATTAGTTTATTCGGCAACATGTGTTAAACAACCTCGAATTATCGCGATCGCCCTTACCCTAACGACCGTCCCGAGCGTCCCATAAACACATTCAACAATCACTCGCTTCCGTTACATGACGTTACATATTTCCTATGTGGTTCCGGTGGCTCCAACGTGGCTACAGTTTGCGGCTGACTAATTCCTCCGACTGCATCACGCGATCGCGCCTGGCCTCGTGTGCCGATCGGCGTCACAGATCATCACTCGAACGTATCCGAATGGTGGGTTAATAATTTAAACATTTAAAAAACATTACTTTAAACATTTGTTCGTTTTCCATCTCGCTCTTTTAGCTCGCCCACCGCTATCTTGAAGCAACTAGCCAAGGCACACCGAATTTCGTAACACGAAATGACCACACGCGGACGCGGAACGGGGTGGTGCAAAGAAGCGCATTCAAAGCATTAAACAAACAATTATTTACAACAGAATACAACCCCCTTGACGGAGGATGGTGGTGGTGGTCGAATGGTCGGTTTGATCCTCCTGCTCGAGCACGATCGCGGCTTAACAGAAAGTAGTGAACAAAACAACTACAAGCGGATTGACACATGACGGGGAGATGATTCCGGGACGGCCCAGCATATTGGGCCGTCTAGAACGCGCACAGCATCCTCGCTACGACCGTCGTGACGAGCGTACACAGCACCACCGGCAGAGTGGCCCCAGTCACCTGGAGCCCCGAACCTGGAGGTAGAGAAGCAAATTGCTCAGAGATTGAATCTAAGGGTCCCAGTTCGTCACGCGAATTACCCAGATAAGGCATACTGGTGTGCAGCCGGTACTCCGTCGCCGGTATCGTCACTTCGCAGTCGATCTGCATGTCCTTGTTCTGGTCCGCCAGGATGTGCTGCACGCTCACGTTGTAATAGCCCGTGAAGTCCTGCACCTGCTCGCTGACCACCACATCCGTGACTTTCTCGTCGTCGATCCTACAAACGGAACGAGCGTGAGCAGATGAGGTTAAAATGACCCCCCGCGGGGCGCTACTTACACCAAAGACACATCGGGCAGCGGGTAGATTTCACCGACATTGCAGAACACCAACGTGCTGCCGTTCGTTTCGCGCTGAAACCCGAGCGAAAAGTCCGTCTCCGGTACGATGATCTGTAGGTGGGCCGTTTTGGTGGCCATCCGTTGGTAGGTCGACACCTGGCACGTGTAGTTGCCCGTATGGTTGGCCATCGGAGTGATAAACTTTAAGGCACTGTGTTTGTGAAGCCGATCCTCCGACTCCGAGTACTCGGTATCGAGATGCCCCCGGAATGAGCTCTGCAAGGGCAACGAATAGAACAAGCGTAAGGCACCTTTAGGGGATTGTAATGTCGCTCGGACCAGACTTACAAACACGACCGGATTCCTCGACGGGATCCACTGGTAGATCTGCAGATCGTTGTGTTTCCATTTCAGCACGAATCCTTTCGAGTCGTTCTCGTCGATATCGTAGTCGCAACCGAGGACGAGATCCTTCTCCTGGTTTTCGGCCCTCGCAATCGTGTAGGAGCTGGGCACCCGGAGGTTGGTAATTTCGAGACTGTTGGCGACTGAAATTGAAGAAAACGGAGGGTCACTTTCAAGGGGACGGAAAGACCGATCACGTGTTGGCGATCTTTCTCTTCGCGCCAAGTGCGCCTGGCATAAAATAATAATACCGCTTATTTTAGAACCTTAGACCGCCCCCCTGGCCCGGTGCCAAATAGTCCCGACCAGGCTTTCATCTCGGAATGTTGCCGCCAGAGAAATAATCTGGTCAGTGGAAATGCGAAATGCTATCGGGCGCGAAATGGATACAACCTTGTCCGGGCGGGTGGTGGGCGAAAACACGTGTAGGCCACCACCGAAAGTTGGCCACTGGCCATCGTTGCCTGGTGTTCTGTGAAGCGTTACATCGTTGGCGTTACATGGGAGCGGCGCGTTCCGTCGTAGTTTACGCTCTAGAAAGCCAAACAAAACCAAGATGGCCAGAAGAAGAAAGCCGCAACCGTGTGCCGTGCACGTTTCTTCTATCGCCACTGACCACTTGACTGGGTCCATCCGCGGGAAAGTTAATGGAAAACGTCTACAAATACCCACACGCACACCCACTCGGTCTGTTTGGTGAACAAACGGTTCCGATTTGTGCCGTTAGAGCTTTGTTTTATCAATTTTCATAACACCGGGACCGGCCAGGCCGGGCGGAACTGTGCGAAAATAACACAAAGGGGCCCGAAGCTGATGGTGGTCCACTATCGAGTCGACGGGCCGCTGGGGGGACCACTAAAAGCAGTGCCCAGCCCGGACCAATAACATCCGGCCCCGGGGTAGCCAGCGGTGGCGGTACGCGGCTAATGGATGGACAAATAGCCAACCGAGCGTTACAAGTAAGACATAAATCAACGCGCCAACATGCGGACGTCAAGCAGATATCAGAGGTCCCCGAGGAAGGAGCGAAAGAGACGCCACGCGGAGTGGAAGAACTACGTTTAGCAATTTAACGATCTTGGCGGGAAGTGAGCTGCGAGCAGCGCTGAATTTATAATTTTATTTTTATAAAACAAGAAATTTAATTTTAATATTCTAATAATCTAATAGTTGAGCTTATAATAATTTATAAGTCGATTCCACAGTCAACCACGTGGCCAGATAAAGCACCAGGCTGCTCCATTCCAGAGCCCATGATGTCATTCTCTGTCCTTCGCTGTGTATGCGTATTTGTGGCAACAAAACAACAACAGCGGCCACACGGCCCCACGACCGCACGGTGGCAGAGCGCTTTAAAAATACATAATCCGCAAATCAGTTGGAAGCATCGTTCCGCGTTCCCTTATTTCATCATTTGCGCCGCGCGGCAGGAAGTATTATCCCGGGGCCCGTCGTCGGCATCTGGCATGGGCTGGGTGCAAAAGGAAAATGCTACCACAAGGCGTCCCGAAAGGCGTCCGCTAATGGGCCCTAACCACCGCCACACCGGTGGACCGGTGAGCACTCCCCGGAAGAGGGCTTGGGCTTGTGCCAGAGCGCGCCTCGGGGCGCGCGAAATTAAGGTCACGCAAACTCCCCCGTACTCGTTAATTCCGTTTCAATGCCGTAACACCATCCGCGGCATCCGAGGGGTGGCTTTTTTCTCCGTTCTCCCCTTGACCACCAGCGCGCGCCCGAGCAATGGCAGCGGGCGTCATAAATCTAATTTCGAAAATGATTGACGTCGCCCGCGAGGCCACGGGCGCGATGAGCGAGGAAGTAGTAAAATTTATTGCAGAAAGTATCCAACCACACGGTGGTCCCTGGTCCCTGTTGCTTCGGTTAAAAACTCATCAATTTACGCAAATCACTGGGCCCTTGTGGCCGTCCTGGCGGAAGGATCCCCCGACCCACCCGAGCAGTGGGCTTGGCCTTGTTCAGCTTCACAACCGACCTGACCTATCCCCGTGCATCGATCGAACAGCACATTGCCAATAATGGCCAGGCGCACGAGAGTCATTCATCAGCGCACCTATTACCTATTTTGACATCCGCGGTACCGTTGCACAGATGCAGATGGCGATACGTCGAGTGGGAGTGCCACTGGATCTACGGCCACCGCCGTCTCACCAGTGTGTGCACCGCGATCTCGATCGCGGGCGCGATGTAGGAAGTTCTAAAAATACCCTGCGTCTGCGGGAGGGAGACATATTCCGGTCAGGAGGGGACACACGGTCGCGGTGGCGTTAAATATCGCCAAACATCGGTTCGCTGTGCCAAAAAGCGGACAAGTCGAACGAACTCCAGAGTGGTGTGTGCCACTCGCTGTTTAAGGTTTTACATTTATTTGTTTTTCGTTCGGCCACCGCAGTCCGGCCCCGGGATGGAAATAGCCCCGAAGCAAACCCCCGCGAGAAAGCGGGTTCGGGGTTCAGCTTTTCCGGCATCCGGCATTTGGCTATGAGTTTTTCAAGTTTAATAAAACGTTAAACTTAAGAGGGTTCTTTCCTGCACTGGCCAGGGCTGGGCACAAATGATGTGGGAGAATTAGCGTCAACGTTTAGCCGTTTGCTAGATCCGGTGGTTGTTGAGGCGCCAACAACGTGACCGAGGCTTGCGTGCCGGCAATGCTTTAAATCACGTTTTATCATGCAGCTTACGATCGATCGATCGTTGATTAGCATGGTGATATACGACTTTAAGGAAACGGGTTCTAATTTGCCATATCTCGCGCAGAAAAGGGGCACAAACAAAAGATGTACTAAAAATGGCAGCTTGTACTAAAAAGTCCAATGAACGGGACATTGAATTGCGAATTGTCTGCATTCAACTAAACACAAAACATATGGACAAAACGAGCTATTTTAGCATTAATTAAGTGTTTTTACGAGATTTTCTATTAATGTAGAAGGCTCTTCTAGAAAAACTTTTTGTTCAAAACTAACAATCTACAGGGTGAACCAAAAAGTGTTTGGATTTCAAACTACCGACTACTTGACTTTTAAAACGTCAAACATCATTTAGGAAAGTCTAAACATTTAGTAAACAACAGAAAATTGGGAAATATTAAAAACTTATTTCCAAAGTCGGGAGTCTTCAACTCGAACTATGCGAAGCTCATTTCTACCTCAGTTGTTATGTTAACAAGCGAAATTGTCTTATTTGTGGCCCGGAAGTGGCTCTCACGTCGTGCAAGAGAAGCCAATTCAGCCACAACTAGTGACGAGTTTGAGGCAGATCTTGGTCTGGCGGCATCCGCGGCCCATTTATCTTCGAAAATGAAGAAGGAGCCGCTGTACACAGCGATGGCGTACGCTTCTGAGCATTGGAAACTTGTAAGTAACGTAATTAATAAGTAATTAATTGTTGGCCTCGAAATATTCTTGACCAATCACTTGTTAGTCAAATCCAAATCTCTTCAGCATCCTTTCAAGATCTGAACACTGCCTACAGTCCGAGCAGAAAGCGGTTCAAAATTTAGGTCACGAAATGGTATCATCCTTCTTAGCGATTTATGACAAAAATGCTGAGACACAGCCATCGCCATAGCTCTTCAGATCTTCATGCTTTAGCCTCGGTGTAATTAACGACTCTAAACGCACAATTTATCATTTTAATTTTTGTCCCCAAGAAAACCCACGATCCGTAGGGTGGCCAAGGAAAAGCTAATTTCTCAAAAATCTACCCCCTTTGAGGAACAGAACGGGACAGAAGAACGGGAGCATTGGAAACTCTACTCCCCGCCCTGACAACAACCTTCAGCCAGTTCAGCTCGTTCAGTGAACCGCGCAGCATAGGGCCAAGGTTTGCCCGTCGGAGGGGTGATCTTTCAACCGGGCCCGACCCCGAGCAGGATCTAATGTATTCTCGCTGTATCGGCATCGGCCATTACCTTGCAGGAAAAGGAGTACTAATCCGGTTTTAAAAATAAGTCCCCGCCGCTGCTTATCCATCGCGCTCAGACGGTCACCGCCGCAAGACACCGCTGTCGACACCGTTAACACTGTCCGATTAGCCGGCTCCGGTCCGGACACACCGGGCGTCCTGTGCGGGGGGTGCTGTGCAGCTGTCGTAAATGTCACCGAGGGATCCGACGGCCGGTACCCCACCAACCAAGGGAGAGAGAGGCTAATCCGCAGGCTGTCAAACGTTGGGGACCTCAACCAGCAGGACGCGCACTATTGGACCGACCGAGATGTGTTTACTTTATCACCAACGACCGTTCATTAACGACACAAACACCAGCGGCGCTGTTTACACACTCTGATAGGTTTATTGTTACGCCGTACACCGCCAGATGATCACTCCTATCGGTCGACCGGAATCGCGATGCTCCTTGGGACTCCTTGGCCTCGTGTCACCGTGATCCCACCGAAGGCCAATTCATGGGCTCAGCTGTCGGTCGATTTTTCTCGCCCTATCGGCCGTATTTCATATCAGCAGCTGATGAGGCCACACGGCGGGTTCGGAGGTGGAAAATGATGTTCCTTCTCTCGCGCTCTCGCTGATTAAATTCACGTCCCGATGGCGGCGGCGGCGGCGGTTCCCAAAATAACACACATCAATAAAACATCATCATCGTCGTCCGCATGCGGCATAAGGTGGCGCCGGGCGCGCGATCCTCACCGAATCGCGATGTGCCGCTCTGTCCCTTCGGACTTCCCTGCCCTTGGGTAATGTGAAACTTTTATTTACTATCCACGGAGCGGGCGCGCGCACTGGTTCCTGCTGTCGTCGTCGGCCCACCGTCGGTATTTCGGTTGCCACACTGTTTTTCCGGTCGCGCACTAGATTTTCCTGCCACCGGGCAGCTTTCCACCAACGTTGCTGCCTTCCTGTTTGTTGTTCGTACGGCCTCTAAGGGAAGTGTACACACACGGGCGGGTAAGTTTTAATGCCGGGACACGATTTCTGATTTATTTATCTTTCGCCCCAACTTTATTAGATCGGGTCGGTCGGGCCAGCGAGTCATTCGCCGCAATTTGTGTCACAAGAAAATGAGGTCACCAGCAATCGGGGTCTGAACAATTGATCATTTAAAAATTACAAATATTATAGGAGACTGATTACGCTGGGGAAAGCTGGGAAAACTAAATATGTCTTAACACATCGCTAATCGAGGCGTCTGAGGGCAAGGACAGTCCAAAGGGATCCAAATAGTAGAGGAACCGCAATAGTTTGCGAATAAAATCCCACACAAACGCACGCACACGCTCAATATCTTGGTCCGCCAGCTCCACACACTGGCCACACGGTGGCCTCCGATATTTTTAGTCCCGCGATCCCATGTGTCACACAGAGTAGGGAGCACCAAGTTTTGCGCCCGATTTTTTGTGGTGCGATGCTTCGATGAAAAGATGCTCTGCAGTTGCACCGATCGCGACGATCGCACACCACACGATCGAGGCGCGATCCTTGGCCAGGTCCTTTTTTTCTCTCGTCGCACTTTTAGGTCACACTCGCAATAAACCTGGGGACACAGCGAATCCCTGTACCGATTGGGGAGTCTCACGGGGCGAGCCGCGTGTGCTTTACGGTCTTATCCGTCCGAAGTCAGCCAAGCAACTAGTAGAGTAGCGCACCGGGACCGTACCGAACCGCGACCTGATGCTCTGTCTCGCTCTCGCTCCTGCTACCGGCCACCACCCCGCCGTCCCTGTTTCGCTCCCTGTTTGAGCCCCACCCGGGTGGGGAGGCCGGCTGCCGGAAAGTATGGGCCGGATGCGGATGGAAATCAACCACCGAGAAGCCGTGCGCCAGAAAGAGAACGGCGAGAGGGAGAGAGCGAACGCCGGGGGGAGAGATAAAGACGCACTTGACTTTTCCGAACCCTCGCGCCCCGGGACCGGGGCCACCGGGCCAGAAAATCTCCTTCCTTCCGTTCTGATCCGCCAGCCGAGTTTTCCGCCGGATTTTTGCTTTTCGAAGCCCGCGCCACCGAAACCGAGAGGAGAGATGACGTCGGTCGGTCGTTCGGCTCCCGCGAAAATTGTGTTCACGCCACACACATCTGCGTGTGTGCGTCTAGTGACTCGGAAAATGAAGGAATTTTCCGCAAACGCCGACCGAAACACAATGTGACACATTCTTCCTCGAGCGCGAGCGCGCGGCCAAAGATGATGATGAGGTCAGAAAGTCGGTTCGTGGCCACTCGGGTTTGGGTTGACCGGGGAAAACAACAACAGTATTATTTTGAAATTCGTTGCATATTGCCCCTCGGATGTTGCAATAATAAAAGGGCCGGATGGTGCCAAGCAAGGAATAAATAAGGGGAAAATTAAATGATAAGCGATACTGAAAAGTGCATTAAATAAGTGAAAAGACTAAGGGAGTAAGAAATGCAGCAAAAGAATTTGTTTACTGAACAGAAAACATAGTTGAAACGTACCCTCTTTCTGGCCCCACCACACCAATGGCCCGTAGCCACTCGGCCACTTGTTGCTTCGCGGTTATCAGCGCTTTCCCCCGACGACCGCAGCACGTGCCATCGTTTGCGCGTTCCGATGCTCTGCCGTGATTTGTAACGATCCCGATGTTGAGACTGATGGCCACCGGCCCAGACACATAGTCAAAAATTCCTTCTCCACTGCTCATCAAAAACGCAAAAGACGTGGCGTCGACAGAGAGAGAAAGAGAAATGACTTGAAGCGGCCATCATGAGCCACATACGCCACAAATGCGAATCACGATCGAACCGTGACGAGATCGCTATCCTCCCCAAGCCGGGTTTGTACTTCGCTGGGTCCCGTCACGGAGGTTTCGTGTCTGCGGAGTAGAAGTAACATAAAAAAACCCATCGTAACAATTACTATCAAGAATCTTTATCGAAAACTAAAACAAACGAATGTAGTCTTCAACTTTTGGAGACGGAACTACTATCGGACGGGTTCTGCAACCTCTCGACGTCATCAACGGGAATAGGCCACGCGAAACAGTACGCCACGGCAAGAAAAACGAAGCGGACGATCATCCACACTCTGAGTCAGAGCCCTGGAGCTCCGGAGTCTCCGGAACCAGCGATGCATTCGATTCGAAGCCCAAGGAACCGTAACCCGTGAAGCGATACGCGCCGTCGCGTTCGGTCACTCTTTACATGTTTTACCCCGGTTCTCGGCTGTGCTGTGCTTCTGTTAGCATTAGCCGGCCACTCTAGCTTATGGTGGCGTGGCCCCTTCACTTGAGACGATCGAGGCCAGAATTACAAGAGACAATCGGGGCTCGAAATGGATTTTGTACTATTTTTTCGAACACCTCGCTGCTCGCTGCTCGCCTCGTGCTAGGGCCTCGGTGCAATGCGATGCCGTTTCTTCACTATTCTCGCTCATTTACATACCGATAAGAGTCGCGTCGTCGAAGGCACCTGTCACCCGGACCTCATAATTAATGCATGAACTACAGAAGTTACAAGTGCGAGTGCTCAAGTTGCTTTTGGGGGGGATCAGCATTGCGAGCCCTCGAATTCTTCGGGGATTTTGGGTAAACAAGGGCCGCCAACGTGTTCGGTTACTGTTTGAAGTTTGCTCTGCGGTCTCCTCTTATGGAAGAGTTCTAAGCACTGTAAACAGTTCCGAATCGTTGCTGCAATATTTGCTGCTTTATTTGTTTTTGTGCGTAGCGAAATTCCGTAATGGGACATGCGCGAGGTGTTACATCGACCATCGAGATTGCCGGCAAACAACAACCGCCGGCTAGCTATCAGCTATTCCGGGGGTCGAAAAGTTATCGAGGCCTCTGGGAGGGGCGGTGACATCATATGCTGCGGGTCTATTTATTCCGGGTGGCCAGCAATGACGAAAGCATGGCCTCAGCTCGCTGGGAAACAATATTGGGCGGTTCTAAAATAGGACCAAGGATGCGTTCTAGGCCGGACAGCACGGACGTCACGTGCACCGTGCCGGTAGAAGAAGAGTCCCAAAAATAAAACTTTCCGCCCCGGGTTGCGGCTGTGTTAGTGGTCTATTGGTTTTCAGCCACCGCCGGTTTCTCAATGTCAAAGTCACTCGGGATCCGGCGGGCGCCAAAAAACGGATCGCCCGCGTTCCTCCGTGAAACAAACTATGATTGATCGGGGATTTTTTCCCACTATCCTGCCCACAGCCGTGTTTGCGGTTCCGTCCCATGTCCGGCCGGCAGGTGCTGAGAAAATATTTCAATATTTTTAGAAACCCCCCCACCGCCCTGAAATGATGACCGTGATCGAGACCGGACCAGTTTCGGGCCAACGGCGACGTAATCGATAAAACGGAAGATCGTGCGGCTCATCGCCAATACGTCTTCCTTGTTTAGTACTTTTCAGGCATTCTTTTTAATGATCGTTTTGGCGTACTGAAAGATCATCCCAGACCCAAGCTCCGAACGGCGTGCGGAATGATGAAATGTAAAATAAACAGTCACATTTCGTCCGAATTTTGCCCCTCTTCTTAGAGGCCCGGGTTGTGGGGGCCTGGACCTGCTGGGGTGGCGTTCTGATAACTTATTACCAAACCATGACGCACGCGAAGAGATGTTGATGCATTTGGGGTGGTTCAAAATATTTTTACTTCCTCTCGTGCCGTGGCGGCGTAAACAGAGTACGGTTCAAAGTCTGGAGTCTTCGGATGACGAAATGGTGGTGAATGGCAAATAAACGTTACAGTGATGATGATTCGCGTGAAAATAGGCCTATCCGCATCGTGCCAGGATGGTACCAGTAAAGGAAAATAAATATTACATTTATTTCGTTTTAGTTTTATAACTCTTAAATATCAAACCCGCAAAGAGCCACAAAGACTTTCGGATCTGGATCGTCTTCCATGCCCATTGTTTGTACAACACATGACCCCCGCACGTCAATCATTGGACAAACAGAAAACAATCGCCTCCGCCATGGAGTCCTATCGCGTTACAGACCCTTAACATTTGCTCATCAACAACATTTAAAGCTCAACATTTGAATCTCTTTCGGTTCGGTTACAACGCGAATGTGCTTCATTCATGTGCCAGATTCATCCGCCGGCTGGCGGCGAAGAGGCTGGGCCGCCAACAATGACCGTCCTCAGATGGCGTTAAAATTCATTCACCGAGTGTTAACCGTCCACACACCGATGGCGAAATATAATCCACTTACAACAGTCGTTGTGCCGGGGAACCCGTATAAGCGTGCACTGCGCTGGCTGGCGCAGTTCACGTGTCTGATAGGAACCCCTAGCGGTCTTGTGCGGCGAACCTCTCAAGTACCTGGCAAAAAGTAAGACGTTGGTTGGTGTTACTAAAACAACCGCCTCCAGCACTCAATACCGGTTCCTACCGTAGTGTGTAGCGGCCCCGTGAGGCGCATTTGCATGATGTTTTGTCCACAGTTGGAGGTTAATATCCGCTGGTTACGCAGCGTGTCGCTTGCGCTGTCACAACCCGGGTTGAGAGGTGCCGTGAAATCGATCAAAACCACGGCCACGTCGTGAGCATTCGAGAGTGCCCCTTGACGATTCGCGGTTCGTGTTTCATCCCGGGAACCAGCGGGCCATCGGGTTGGGATTAGAGCGGCCGGGAGACGATGAGCCCCACCGGTGCTGACGTTATCCAGGGCTATCTGTCGCTGGTGCTAATCTGTTTGGCACTGTTTCTGCTATGGTTTGTGACGACGATCGGAACCCGATACTGGCAGCGCGGCTTCGGCGTGCCGTACGTCGAGGGCCTCCCGCTGGTGGGTAACTTCCGCGACGCGCTGCTGATGCGAAAATCCATGTTCGACGTGATGGACGAACTGTACGGGAATGAACGAGTCCGCGGTAGCGCCCTGTTTGGCATCAGCAAGCTTATCACGCCGACGATCGTGCTGCGTGATCCGGCGATCATCAAGCAGATTCTCATTAAAGATGCGGCCTTTTTCTGCAACCGGTAATCTAAATCTCGCTACTGCTACTCTATTGGTGGGGTAATTATTGGTCGATGGTCGTATGTGTTGTAGGACGATGTGCACCGATCCACATGGCGATCCGTTCGGGTACTACAACCTGCTGATGATCAAAAACCCGGAATGGCGGCAGCTGCGCTCCTATCTTACGCCGTCGCTGAGCTTGAGCAAAATCAAACAAATGTACCAGCTGGTCGATCAGGTATGGGTCCCTAAAACGAAAGAATAGGGGAACACGTTATCAACTTAGATTAGATAATCGTACCGAAAACGATCATTGAAACTAACACTCAATCCACTAATCGGGGCCCATTATCAATGGGAGCAATCGAAGAAATCGACAGCCAACCCGTTGTTCGGGGGCTTAGTTCGCGTTTATCGCTGCTCCAACGATGGGGCAGCTGGAAGTGGCCGACACTCTGCTCTTGGTGGTGCTCCTGTGCCTGGCCTATTTCGGGTGGCGAAAGCACAACTACTGGAACTATGCCGGTGTTCCGTACGTGCCGGAGATACCGGTGATCGGCAACTTTAGCACGATCTTCCTCCAGCGTCACTCGAGCTTCGAGTATATGGAGCACCTCTACCGGCACCGGCGAACCCGAAACAGTGACTTTTTCGGTGTAAACATTTTCACACGACCCGCGCTAGTGTTACGGGCGCCGGAACTTATCAAACGTCTCACCTGCACCGATGCGTCCTACTTCACCAACCGGCAAATGTGCACGGATCGGGTGCACGATTCGATCGGGTACTACAACCTTATGATGATCAAGGAACCACTGTGGAAGGAACTTAGAGGCCTTCTGTCACCGTCGCTGACCAGTGCCAAGTTGCGGCGGATGCGCACACTAATCGAGCAGGTTTTGAGGCACTCGATGATGAGCGTGATCGATGATCCTCTTAACGGTTATCGCCCCTTACCGGCAGGTCGGTTCGGAAATGGTAGCAGCTCTGGACGCATTGCCCCCGATTCGGCCCCAGGTGCGGGAGACGGAATTCAAGGAGCTGAGTGCCCGGTACACGACCGACGTAATCGCCAGCACGTTCTTCGGGATGCGGGCCAACTGTCTGCAGGACGCGGACTCCGAGTTCCGGCACTACGGTCGAAAGATCTTCGAGTACGGTCCGGTGCGCGGTATGACGATGGCTTCGTTCTTCTTCATGCCGGAGCTAGTGCCCTACCTGCGGTTGAAACTGTTCCCGGCCGATACCGAGCTGTTCCTGAGGACGATCATCGAGCGGGAGATCGCGCGCCGGGAGGGCAGTGGGCAGAGCCGGGGAGACTTTATCGACTCACTGATCGCCCTGAAGAACAACAACGCCAGCCTGGGAGTGACCGAGAAAATACGTGCGTACGGCGGAGTTGTTGCTGTCGAGGTTAAGGTTTGACCGTTTTTCGCTCTATCCGGTAGCACTCAAAGGGGACGTGCTGGTGGCACAGGCTGCCACGTTTTATATGGCCAGCTTCGAGACGACCTCCTCGGTTCTTTCGTTTGCACTGTACGAGTTGACCAAGAACGTAAGGATGCGTGTAGGCTCTCGAAGCAACGGTTAAACAAGCTCTGCTCCTTTTCAGCCAAACATTCAGGAACGGCTACGGGAGGAAGTGCGTTGTATCGTGGCGAAATATGGACCGAACGTTCCCTACGAAGCCCTCAACAATGAGATGCCCTACCTCGGAATGGTGATCTCCGAAACGGCACGGCTCTATCCGGTTCTTCCGTTTCTGGAACGCCAGTGTTCGCTACCGGACGGAGCGACCGGCTACAAACTGGAACCTTTCCACGAGTTTGTGATTCCAAACAAGATGCCCGTCCTGATACCGATCTATGCGATCCATCGCGATCCGAAGGTACTGTCACAATTATCTGGCACGTTGGTACGGCTGTCAATGATGAGCCTCCTTTTTCTCAGTATTTTCCCAACCCTCAGCAGTTCGATCCGGAGCGATTCGCGAAAGAAAACCTACACCAAATACAACCGTGTACTTACATGCCGTTCGGTGTCGGGCCGCGCACCTGCCTGGGGTCACACTTCGGTACGCTGCAGATTAAGATTGCGCTCGTAAAACTGCTTGCCCAGTACCGCATCGAGCGATCGGTTTCGACTCCGGAATCGTTAACCTATCGCAAGAATGCCTTTACGTTGCACTCGAACGAAGGACTGTTCGCTGAACTACACGAGGACCGTTTGGTTCAAGAGCAGGTACAATGAAACTCAGCAATAAACGTTCGGCATTCATTTCGGTAGTTCAGGTTACGCCAAAATGGTTGGTTTCACAGCGATTTCGATGAGCAAACTTTATTTCAGTGCTATCAAGGCATAACAACGCGGAGACACGACTGGCTCGAAAAGCTTCACCAGATAGCTCCGCTCGTACCCACATTCCCGGAGGAATAGCAAACGATCGAGAAGGATCAGTGTCTCGATCACGGGCGCAAACTGTTGCCGTATGAGATAGAACACCTTCAGCTGCTCCAACTCGCACCGGAACAGAGTTTCCAGCTCCAGCAGCTTCTCGTCCGTTATCGTCACCTGCTCCTGTAGCCCCAAACGGCGAACCGCTTTGCGAACGTAATCAATCAGCCCACAGCTCTTCAGCCGTCCGACTTGCAGGGACGTTTTCTGTCCGTACTGCAACAACACGATCTGCAGCAATGCCCGGTAGCCCAGCTTGTCGCTGGGGTTCTCCCGATTCCGGCACGCCCGCTCGATCGACTCGGACGCCAAATTGCGTGCATTGCGTCCGAGAGCGAACCCATGCGCTCGTAAGTGCGCACTCATTGGAAACCCGTACCCCGAGTTGTCGCTCATATTGATGGGGTTATCGAGATCATCCGAAACGAACTCTTCCTTCATCAGGTGGTAGCAGCAGCCAACGTTGCAAACGGCCTTGAACGCTGGGTTCTGGTCGAAAAGACGGAGGCAGTTTGGCCCCAGATTACCGCACGTGTGTAGCCCAGCCAGCGCAAAAGAACTGAAGCTTCCGACTCCGGCAAAGTGCTGGCCCGCCAGCTCAGCGAGGTTCGTCCCGAAATCGATCAGCCGTGTCGTGGTTCGGTAGAGCGTTTCCAATCGTCCATCGTCCTTGATCAGTTCGGAGAAATGTTTATCCTCCTCGAGGTTTGACTTTTTGACCGCTTTCGGGATCTTTTTCTAAACGAAAGATGTTTTGTGAAATTGCCTTCAGCGTGTAAAACTTTCCCCACTCTCTCACCTTCAATCGGTCGCGGCGTTTCTCGGCGCTGCTTGTGTTCTCTTCGTTGCAGTCCACACCCAGCACCTTGAGTCCATGCTCGAGGGCAATGCGGGACGAAAGATAGCCCTTCCCATCGCCGGCATCAATGACGATCACATCCTCCGGGCTGCCACCAGAGGCAACGGCCGTGCACAGGGATGCCACCACGGCGGCCGCAATCTCCACTTCGTGGCGCTTCTTAACGTTCATCAGTTCCGTCAGCTTCAGTCGGGTCTCCTTTCGCACATCCAGCAATCCTTCGTTGAACTCCGTCAGCGACAGTGCCGTGCCTTGGATTTCAGCACCTTCGAACCGATACTTTCGCGTCTCCTCGATGAACGCACTGACTGCGGACAGTTTCGGCGCCCCATCACCGGTGGTCTGTTCGAACTGACCCCAGAACGTATCTTTCGCCCGCAGATAGTCTTGCACCGTGGTCAGCTCCCTCTGGATCGCCCGGGGAACGTGGTTGCTCCAGTGCTGCTCCGTCAGATAGTCTACCATGTGGCAGTTGATGAAACGCGATGATGAATCGAGAAACCGAACGATCGTATCGATTTGCTGGCGCAGCTTGTCCATGCTGATCGTTCTAAAACGTAAGATCATGCCCCTGTTCGTACTTGTAGGGTAGTTTCAGCAGGGCACACAGCCGCCGGTATTTATTGCGGATTTGCTGCAGGTTGTGTAACAAGTCCACGTTCGGGTCGTTGCCACGGGGAAACTTCTCGACGGCAACTTCGATTTCTTTCACTAACGTCAACGCTCGCTCGTTGGATGCCGCCACTTGCTGTGAGGCCAGTTCGGTGACGATGGTTTGATAAAACCCGATTTCACGTCCAATTTCGGACCCCTTTTTGTGGCCGTAATCGAACGCCTCCGCTACGGCCTCCTGCTGCCGGCCGTCTTCCAGCCCCTGATGGTAACTCTTGACGATAACGCGTTCCTCCGTCAGGAAGATGTCTTCAAACACATCGTTTATATCATCGTTGTCGTGGGAAATACTCTCCAAACCGGACATCGTGGACTACGTGCAATATCGCAGGACCTCGCAACTCATTGTTGCGGCCTCGGAACGATCAAAATAAACAGGCCAACTGATGGGCCGGCTGTCAAAATAACCGTCCGAAAGTGAGTGACTAGCGCTCAATCGCAAAAACAATCGAAAATCGGCCATGAAACACAATGAAGGCGACGTTTGCAAACCCTAAAACTCTTTTTAAACTATTTTCAATATTGTTGCTCCCATCGCAATGGTCAATGCGATTACGAAATGAATTAAAGTACGTTTAAAAATAACAACTTTATATCTGTTCTACGCCAGACACTCATTCTGACAGGTCGGATGCAAAACTGTGCTACATTCCAGAAAGTTTCCTTCTGTCAACATGCTTTGCATTATTGTGTTTTTACCGATTGAGTCGGATTGTTCGCGAGCGCGCTCGGAAAGGGGAAAAAAGGAACAAAACTCGACTTCCTGCCGTCCGCCAGGCTCGACTCGCGAAAAACATTCCCAACCGTGTGATAAGATTACATCCCATATCTCTCGTCTATCGATAAAGCAACACACCGCAATCCGCACCGGGGCGCTCTGCATGGAAAAAATCGAAAGTGAATCGCGAGGAGCCTCTGTTGTCGATAAGCGGTCAGTGTAGTTGCGCTAGGCCGACCATTACCGCATCGCCGATAGCCAATAGCCAATCTTCAAATCCGTTCCACGATGGCAAAATATTATGAAAATTCGACCATCTACAACTATTCCTGGGAGCAGGTGATGCAGGGCTTCTGGAATCGGTACCCCAATCCGTTTAGGTAAGTGGCGGATGGCGTGTTCTGCCGAGAATGGGCAAAGTACACGGACGATGATACGTCGGTGGTCAAAAAATAGCTGCAATTTAGGTTGCGAAGTCACTGCCAGAGTGCGATGTGTGTGCGATTGGCCGCGCGGCGTGTTAGAACCAAGCATTAGAGGCCTTCCTATCAACTACCACCATCACGACGACGCCGTACGCATTATGTAATTTGCATCGCACGGAACTGAATCCGTAGCACCACCTTATGCCGCTTCTTGTCCAACACACACGAAGTTCTATTTATATGACCGCATTCGTATGGCGATGTTTATGACGCCGGTAACACGCGGCCACGTACATCACCAGTGAATTGACCGTTCCGTCCATTTTTTTTTACACCCTCCTGATGCAGCTCGCACGTCCTCTCGGAGGACACGGTCAGCCGGGAGGTGCGAAACGGCAAACTGCACAGCAAGCGACTCCTGACCAAGACAAACCGCGTTCCGAAGTGGGGCGAACGGTTCTTCAAAGCAAAGTCGGTCAACATCGTCGAGGAATCGGTGGTGGACCCGAAGGAGCGAACCCTTGTCACGTACACCAGAAACATTGGATTCAATAAGATAATGGTAAGTGACCTGGTGGCCTGGTTCCGAAATGGTGCTAACGTTCCGGCTCTTCCCGTTTCAGAGTGTCGTCGAGCAGGTGGTCTACATGTCGCTCCCGGAACAACCGGGCAAAACGATCGCCATCCGATCGGCATGGATCGACTCGTCGGTGTACGGCTTCGGGACGGCCATCCGTGCGTTCGGACTCGATCGGTTCAAGAAGAACTGCGCCAAAACGGTGGACGGATTCAACTACGTCCTGCAGCACATGTTCCCCAACCACCCGGTAGCGCTGGCGGCCGCCGTCAACGCTGCCAAGGATCACCACGGTTCGAAGGCGCAAAAGTTGCGCGAAGCCGCCAAACACGCCTCCGATCACATGAGGGCGCAGGCCGAGCAATTGGTACAAAATCTTTCCGTAAAGGGCTAGGATCGAGACTGACCGGCGGCGGCGGCGGTGCTGTTGGAAGTGGCGGAGCATCCGATTGCGTGTCTCTGGTACATCCGATTTCTCCATCACCGTTCCGCTGGAAGTTAGTTAGTAACAGGCCATAAGTGTGAAGTTTCTGTGTGTGACAGTGGTTAAGATGCCCGGACCAGACCCGGGAGTAGTCTGCGGAAAGGGCTCACAGTATTTTTCCTGTTAGTATAGCGCCGGTTTGCTACACTTAACCCAAGCCAAGTGTCGCGCTTTCATCGTAGAAAGGAACACTTCATCAGTCCAGGGCCTCGGCATAACGTTACACCCTCTCTCTCTCTCTCTCTCTCCTCTGCTTCGATTATGATACTCGGATGACCCGGTTAACCGCGCGATCCGTTGCAGATCATTCCACGTGTTCTCCGCTTCTTTACAGTCCCCCGGAACAGTATGCGAGGCCCGTAAGCTGGCATCGCAAAGACAATGGTAACGCACCAAAAGAAGAGTTGTTGTTAATGTTATTGTATTAAGATTCCATTCTCTCTGGCTCTGTGGAGACATCCAATCGAACGAGTGAGGGTTTTTTTATTGAAGAGTAGAAAGATAGCAATAGAAGCTGGGAAAATACGGTTTAGTCGTTTAATTTAGAATATTCAATTGTACACCACAATAAAATTACCTGCTAATGATACGATGTGCGCCGTGGAACCGATTTGATGGCCAAACAAAATCCGAACATTGCGTCAGTGTTGGATATTCCGTGGTTTGTTTTGCCCTTTCGGCCAGTCACTCATCTCGCGCGATTCTGCGCGTGGTGATCTGTTAGCTGTCAGTTAAGTAGACGTAAAACTAGCCCAATAGCAAATCGGTTCCATGGTGTAACGGTTAGCACTCAGGACTCTGAATCCTGCGATCCGAGTTCAAATCTCGGTGGAACCTGCGAGAGAAAATCTTTTTTTCTTTTCTGCCAAGAAATGTAATGCATTTTTTCCACATTCTTGTTCAAATTTCAAACGTTACTTTATTTTGCTAATTTTTGAACCGATTGAAACGATATAGTTAATCATTTTTTCTTGTTAACGAAATAGTTTTGTAAAAAAGTGGTCATTCCCGTTACCCTGGCCGGACGTTGGGTTTCTCACTTGCAGACGGCATCTTTCGATCCGTCTCCAACCGAAACGAATCGAACCGATTGAACTGGAAAAAATCTGAAACTAAGTAGCATAAACACTGGACTCAGCATAAACTAAACGCGATTAGGCCGCGATGCGATTATGCTGAGCATCGCAAAAAGGGTCACGTATGTCACCACAATAAGGACTCAGTAGGGTGAGTTTGAGACTTGATAATTGTTAAAATTGGTGCAACTGTTTCGGGCAGTAATAAAACGCGCCACTTCATTTAAATTTTAACACGATATTTGAACCGTTCAACTACCTTCCGCATATGACAGCTCCGCCGCCACTGACTTGTAGCACCACCAACTGTCACCGTGAAACGTCATCGCGTCCAAAGCAAACATCAAAGACGCGAATTGTTGTTTTTGTGCCGCGCTCAAATTACGGATTGTGCCGTTTGTGCCGAAAATACGTGATAATTTGCGAACAAAAGCCTTACAAACTCTCTCCGTAAGTGGGAGTTCTCCGCAACACGCGGCTTTCGCATTCACCGGGAGGTTTTTGTAACCCTTTTGTCGCCGTGAACGGTGCCAGCTTCGCGACCATGGACCAGATGCTGCCGAGCCCGGGGTTTTCCATCCCCAGCATCGGGACGCCGCTGCACCAACCGGAGGAGGACCAACAGATCTTACCGCACGCCTACCAGCAGCAACAGTCGATGCCACACATGACCCCGATGGGAGGGCTCAGCTCCAGCAACTACGTCATGCCGGCGATCGGTTCGGCGTCGTCCTCGGGCAAAAGCATGCACACGTACGCTCCGAGCTTTTCCACGCCACAGAACATGATCCAGCCACAGACTCCGGTAGGGCGCAATGATGGATGGGAATGGCCATGGTAGTAATCGCTAGTAACACTCTGTGCCTTTACAGCAAAGCCTCATGTCGCCGATGGTGCCGATGACGGAATCGAAAGCGGCGGCCACCCCGAGACCCGATACGGCGAGCGCCGCCGGTAGCGTGCGGGACCCGGAAAACATTGGCAGCGTGAACATCCACCAAACGATGGGCCCGGCCACACCGATGACGCCCATGACCCCGAGCGAATCGGCCATCCTGCCGCAACTGCAGAACATCGTGTCGACGGTGAATCTAAGCTGCAAGCTGGACCTGAAAAAGATCGCCCTGCACGCCCGTAACGCCGAGTACAACCCGAAGCGGTTCGCGGCGGTGATTATGCGCATCCGGGAACCGCGCACGACCGCCCTCATTTTCTCCTCCGGCAAAATGGTGTGCACGGGCGCCAAGAGTGAGGAAGACTCCCGGCTGGCGGCTCGCAAGTACGCCCGGATCATACAGAAGCTGGGCTTCACGGTAAGCGTGCGCCGTTTGGTGGCGGATGGCCGCGGAACCGGATAATGCAAAGCAAACCCCTCCCCTTCCGTTTACAGGCCAAGTTTCTGGACTTTAAAGTACAAAACATGGTCGGCAGTTGCGATGTGCGGTTCCCGATCCGACTGGAGGGATTGGTGCTGACGCACGGGCGGTTCAGCTCGTACGAACCGGAGCTGTTTCCCGGTCTCATCTACCGCATGGTGAAGCCCCGCATCGTGCTGTTGATTTTCGTGTCCGGCAAGGTTGTGCTCACCGGTGCCAAGGTGCGGCAGGAAATCTACGACGCGTTCGAGAACATCTACCCGATTCTGAAGAGCTTCAAGAAGCAGTAGCAACCGTCTCGGTGGCAACCGGTCTAGTGACCGACGGCTAGTTATTCTTGTTTAGAGTAAGCACAACATGGGACGCGGTTGGATAGGGGTCGTCGAAGCAGCCAACGGCCGACAGAAGAGCATTTCTCGAGCATTACTTCGTTTACTGTTCCAACCAACGGCAATTAGAATTTTGTAATAAACGAATCAACTAAGTCATAATCGATTGTCTCTTATTCGGAGCCGAAAGCCGATCGCCGTGGAAACACTTCCGCAGGACCCAGACTGGAAGAGGCAAACAGAGAATAAAAAAGAACAACTCGGGACGGTTTTGGTTTTTTTGTGTCTTTTTCTTTTTTTGTTTCTTTAGATGTTTTGTTTTTCACTGTCACTATCGATTCGAACGACTAAAAATTACATTATAATAAATAGTGTTGTTTTTTTTTGTTTGTTTGTTTGTTTGTTCTTTGCATCTTCTTTTTAAGTATAATCGTTACAAGTATAAGAAAAGAGGAATAGGGTATTATTGTGTTTTTCCGTTTTTTTTTTGTTTGCTTTGCTTTGCTTCGTTCGTTCGTTTGTTTGTTTAGTGTTCCGTTTGCTCTACTAGTACTCCTCCTCGTGTGCTTGGAAAGTCTCGTTTCGCGTCGTTTGCGTCCAAATGATTGCGCGTTAAAAGTGTGGGTTCCGCTGCGATTCCGCTGCTTGGCGGTAGCCAAATATGGATTTCGTCCACAATAACAATAATGTGTGTGTGTGAGTGTGTGTGTGCTGTTGCGCCGCCGCCGGATCGGCTGCCCTCGGATGTTACTATCCCCGGCTGGGTGCGCTAATGGGTACTGTTGTTTTCGCTTTGTTATCGCCGTGTTTTGTTTGCCGCTTCTAGAGCACTGCCGGTAAACTTGCTTTTAATTTTCGCTAGCAGTGAGTATTATTAAAAAAAAAAGTTAAATAGTAATAGTAATAGTAGTAGTAGCTGTAACAGTTTAAGTACTTCCTCTAACCGATCACACACTGCACTAGCGAACCGCAATTCCTCTGCGGGGGGAGGGAGGGAGGGCGCTACAGCTAAAGGACAGCAAAGTAGAAGATGAACACCCACACGCACACCCACACACGAGTGTGTAAGGAGAGAACCCTTTGGCGAAATGCGGGCTGGGAAGGGATCGTAGCTTATTAACCAATGTAGTACAGAGTACAGAGAGAGAGAGTGAGAGAGAGAGAAGTACAAACAAGAAGATGAAACAAATGCGGGAGAGATTAGTAGTAGAGAGTGCACAGCTGTTTATTAATTATTATTATTATTATTACGCATTCTCTTTTTCCCTTTCGCCACTTCTTCGCTTTTCGTTTCCTGTCTCGTGTCCAGCAACCACCAACTGCGCGCTCGTCCGATCGGTACGTTCGATCGTCCGTCGTCGCCGCGGTGCCCTAATCCGTTCCGTCGCTCCTCTGCACGCCTCCCCTCTCTGCCACCCACACACAGTTCCTGCCTGCTCTGACTTCCGACTTCTTGCTGCGCCCACAAACCTACTAACCCACAATATAATGCATTGTTTCTTCCCCTCTTCGTTCCATTGTGAATGTATTTTTGTTTCGGTTTTTTTCTTCTTCCTTCCTGTTATGCTTAGAGAGAGTAGTTGCTGATTTCACACTTCTCTGCCAACTAATCCTACACCCACATGCACACGCACACACACAGACACACAAGCGCGCGCAAGCACGTGGCATCCGCGCGCACACGCATCAGAGAGAGGCAGGCACACTCGCGCGGTAGGCGGGTTGGTGGCGGTAGCTGCTGCTGCTGCTGCTGCTGTAGTGGTCAGTAGTCGTCGTGGGAGTGTGTGGTGGTGGTGGTGGTGGTGGTAATGGTGGGGATTGCTGAGTCAAATATATATAAATATCATATGCATACCTATATATATTATATCTTCTCTTCCTCTTTACGTTTTGTGTTTATCTATCGCTGCTCTCTCTCCCTCTCTCTGTGTGTATCTCGCGCCCGCGTGTCTATTATCTTTACTGTTTTGTGTGTAGGTTTTAATTAATGCTTTTCGCTCTCTATTTGTTTGTTTCTTTTCTTCTTCCTCCCCCCCGTTAATACCTCTGGGTGCAAACTCAACAACGTCCTCCTCGCTCCCCCCTCAACGTTCTGTTGTTTTTATCAAATTGTTTTCCACTTTGTAACTGCTACATTAATCTCTGTACGTGTGTGTGTGTGTGTTGTGTGTTCTGTAATTGTTCTCTGTGGGTGTGTGAGTGTGGGTGTGCGAGCGAAGATCGTTCTCCGGTCCTGTCTAACAATGAGTCGGCGGCTCCCCCTCGCTCGCTCTCTCTCTGTCTCGCACAACTGCTGCTTTCTGCGCTGCTGTTTTGCTGCTATATCTGTGTTGCTTTATGTTTAAGTTTTGTTATTTTTGCTTTGCTTCTGTTCTTTTATAATCTCTTGTTTTGTAGTAAGGGT
The DNA here is from genome assembly GCF_943735745.2 of Anopheles bellator. NCBI lineage: Eukaryota > Metazoa > Arthropoda > Insecta > Diptera > Culicidae > Anopheles > Anopheles bellator. Next base: position 2,912,480 of record NC_071285.1, on the reverse strand, counting down.
GTGTCGTCGATGGTTGGTGGTTGATTTCATGTCTTCTTCTGCGACGGTTTTTCCGCTTTGTTTGTGGCTTTGTTGCAAATATGTCCTCAACTAACAAACGCGACAACGACGACGACGACGAAAGAAAGAAAGGAAGAAACTCTGCTCTCTGTGTCCGGATTTCAACCCATGCCGTATTGTTAGGGTGTGTGCGTGCGTGAGTGTGTGTCTCCGTGGAACGCTTTGCTGCGTTGTGTTGTGGTGATTGTGTTCTGTTGTCTCGGTGTGTGTCGGTTTTTGGTTTTCAGAGCGTAATTTTGCGCTTCACTAACTGATTTCTTATGTTTCTCTTTCTCTCTCTTACACACTGCTGATAGTAGTAGTTCTTAGTGAAAAGCTCTTATTTTTATCAATTAAGTTTACTGCTTTTACTATCTCTTAGTTTTTTTTGTTTTGTTTTGTCGCTACGGCCCTAACACGCTTCGCTTCTTCCCTTTTGTTTTTTTTTTGGTTACTCTTGTGTAAGTGCTCTACATTCTGTGTGTGTGCGTGTGTGTGGGTCCGTGTGTCCGGGTGTTGGTTGTTGTTCTTTCGACGGCACTCAACCCGCCACAACCTTCACAACTTTTCGTCGCCCCACCGCACAAACCGTTCTCTCTAAAAGACTGGCCGCCTTTCCAATGTATTTTTTTGTTTTGTTGTAATTTTGGGTTTTTGTCTCAAACACTTTCGCTACAAGATTTCGTGTTGTGTTTTGCGCTTTTGGATTATAAGTGGATTGGATTTCGACTTCGTAACAATGATGGCATTAATCTCCACACTATCCGCTACGATTTCCGTCTTCGGCTGCAACTCTTCTTTCCATTTGACCCTTCCTTCCTTCCCTGGCTAGAGGTTTGATTTTCATTCCCTTCCATCCGTCCTTCTTCCGTGTCCTGCGGGCTCTTTGTAACACTTTGCAAGCTGTAAGTACTGAACCACCAACTAACAGACCCCGCGAGGGAAGTGCGCCAGTCGCTCAAACCATACAACAAACCTTCACATCAAACCTGAAATAAGACCAAATCCCAAACGGTAAAAGTGGACCGTGTATCGATCCGCACAGGGGGCGTGTGGTGTTAGTCAAGCTGCAAGCCGCGCGGGTTGTTGCCACAATACAAATCCTGCCGGTCGCCGATGCTGCGCTTCTGGCCCGGTGTTATTGATGCTTGCTGCTGCTGCTGCTGCTGCCGATGTTGCTGCGGTGGCTTCTGGTCTAGTCCGGCGTCGTTGCACTAAAAACGATGAAGCGTTATGTTAGAGGCCTTCAATGATTCGTTATTTTACAAAAGCAGCGCCACTCTTTGCATCAATTGGGGGGAAACAACCAACAAGCCAATGGGCGGCCGGGCAGTGCCATCCGGAAGAGAGGACAGATTGATTGAGAGCTCGGTCCGCTTCAAACTTTTTGTGTTGCGTCCAATCGTGAATCGTGTGTTTAATGTGCGTCGATGGTAAGTGTCGGGGGGTTTCGAGTTCCTGCCGTTTGGGTATTAAGAGGTCACAACTAAAGAGACGGGGAGTAAAAGACTAAGCACGACGCGTGGTCACTACTAGGCACACAGTTGTGGACTTCCTTTCGCTTTTCTTTCCGGCCTGTTCCCGGGTTCCAAAAGCCCGGGATGCTGCTGGACGGATTTCATCGTCGTGGACAATCAGTGGGGGGTTGGGACGACCCTAAAAGTGCGTAACATCGAGCAGGAGGAGCATCATAATCGGGACACGCGTTCGTAGATTTCATTCTTTTTATTTTTACAAAAAAAAATTTACACAAATAGTTTAAGGATAGCGTTTTTTTAAATGTAGAGTGTTTAATTTAAATCATCTTCATCGTGCGCGCCTTTTCGCTGTTTTTTTAATCTCTTCACGCGCGCGCGCCCCGCTCGTGGCCCCTCATTCATGGGAACAATGCAAATGAAAAACGTAGCGCAGGACTTTCTGTTGTGACTGTCTCTCATCGTTTGTCTGTCCGTCGTGTCCGTTTCGGTACCGTGTGAGTGTTGTGTTTGTTGCAGTTTTCCGTAGGCTGTCGGTGTCTCTTGTTGTATCATGATGATGTTAACGATTATATAGGTTTATGTAGGTAGGAGAGTTGATTGTATGCCCTTTTGTTTGTTTTTCTTTCTTTTACCATTTTTTTATTTATCTTATTTATAATTGTGGTTGTTACAATTAAAATTGTTTTAAGTTATACTTTTTGCCTTTTGTTTTTTTTGTTTGTTTCCCTTCAGCCCGCGGCTCTGTTTTTGTTCCATTTCCATTTTGTTTACGATTTTGTTTGTTTTTGTTTTTGCAGTAAGGATTTCGTTTTGAAAATGAGAGAGTTTTACCTTTTGTCTCTTTCTCTTTCGCGCGGTCCTGCTTGCGGGGTAGAAGAAGAGAGGTGTGTTGTGTCTCTTGTGATGGTTGTTGTTGTTGTTGTTGTTGGAGAGAGTGGTGAGAAGATGTTCTATTTGTGGCTTCTACTTTGTTCCTTTCCTGTTGCTCTGTTGTTGTGGATGTTGTTGTTGTTGTGGTGGTTGCTTCTCTGCTGTAGTAGTACTTATATTTTGATGTTACATGCTTGAATCCTGGTGCACAACACATTACATGGTTATTATCTTGACTTGACCACACATCCGCTCACCGCCGGGTATTCGTTTTTCGCGTAAGCTGCTTCGTTCTGCACACCGCTTGGGTTTGGTTGTTGTATTTTCTCTGTGTTTTGCTGCTTTTTAAGTTAAATTTAATGTTAATCCGTTTTTTAACTTGCGGTATGTTTACTCTTTGTATGTTTTCTCCTTCCTTCCTTCCTTTTCATCATCATCATCATCATCATCTTGCTGCTCTGTGTCCCCATCATCATCATCATCCCACGCTGCATTCTTCATTTTCTTCCTTTTAAATCCATAGCGATAGCGTTGCGCAGCTGGTGTTGCGCGTGGCTACAGTCTTCTTAATAAACAAATAGAAAGGCGCAATGTATCGACCTGCAGCTCACTTCGATGTCATCATTGTTACGAATTCTGAAACGGGAGAGAGACAGAGCAGCGGAGCATTGTTAGACGGACATCACACAACACCCCAGCCAAATGTGATAACAGTCAAGAAAGTAGAAAGATCGGTGTGCATGGCCGCAGAGAAGCTGCATTACGTCACACGAAGGGGGGACCCCAGAGGCCACAGAGGGTAGACACACACCGCATTATTTATCACCTGATTAGCGCCCGGCCAAATACAACCAGAAGACACGCTGCTGTTCCTCTGTCGGCACATCTACTTTTTCTGCCCTTTTTTATGAGCCAAATGAATAAATTAGCACACACGCCACGGTCGTCGTGTCTCCGCGCTTGAACCGAGAGAGGGAAGCTTTGCGCAAGCACAAGCAATTGCGGCCTGGGCTATGAGCAAAACCAAACGCTTGCCGCTATATGCTCGGCACGATCGCCACGAGCCAACAAACGGACGGACGGACGGACGCTGTGCGGCTGACATGGTAATTGTTCTAGAGATGTACAGAAAAATGCCGTCATCGGAACACGTGCTTCTCCGTCGATACACATATGTGTTCTGTTCCCCATGGACGGGTGATTTTGGTTTGGTCACGGCACAAATATGCCCGGCCGTCTTATACGCTGCTTTTTAGGCTTCGTTTTCGTCTTTTAACTACATTCACTTTTGACCCAATTGTCATCGAACCGCACGACCCGATAGTGCGGGGATGGTGCCCCGGACATGCAGCATCACCATCATCTGCCTCGTTGCCAACTTGACTGGAACCGAGGAGTTCAAACAACCGCAGTATTATCTTTATTGCAGTTGACCGGCTCGTCTCGGGGGAGAGACAGAGAGAGAGAGCTAGTCCGACGTCCATCTGTGGCCGTTACACACTGCAGAATGCAAAAAAGCTGCAGACCAACTGCAACCCGACAGAGAAGCGGCCAGCGTGATAAACACTGCGACAATTTTTGGCTTCCAAAGGCCGCAACACGCCAAAGATTATGATGGCGCGTGAACAAACGGACAGACGGAGACCGACCGGAACCGTCGTCGTTGTGCTGCAGATAACTCGTGCTGTTTACAAACAAAAAACAGGTAACTGCCTAAAGCGAGCGCTACTTATCTTGTGGGGGTCTCGGGTAACCGCACATGATTGCGGTCAAGCATAAAAGGGACAAGAAGAAATAATAGTGAAGCCCCACCAGAATCCCAACGAATAGTTCGAGCTACAAGAACTCCACAAGAGGATCGGGCGCACGTTGTGTGACTCATCGCACGCGAGACGTCACACAGAACGGCAAATTCCTGACCCATCTCAAGAGCTTCCCGCGCGAGGAGAAAGCACACCAGTCACGGGTCGGGATCGTCGTCCCGTGACTATCATCACACCGTGACTCTCCTCCGCGTTGAATGAGTGGATGTTTATAAAAAGATTCACGCTGCGCGTGATCATTAGCCATTTGTGATCATTACACGATCACGCCCACCGTTCCCCTACCATCCCCCTGTAGTGAAAGCGTTTGTTTTTTATTATTTGTTCGAAAAAATACCCTTCAATTAAAACGACTCTCTCTCTCGCAGAGGCAACGCACCACGGCACGAACCTCGCCCGCGGACGACACGCACCATTGAGGAAGTGAAATTTGAAGTTTACTTGCAGCAGATCAGTGCGGACGTCGTCGTCGTCGTCGTTGTTGATCGAAACCAGATGCACACGCCCGACGCCCGCAGAAAGCAGCAAAAAAGGAGGAAGTAACAGCGCGAGACTGATGACGCGGAGCTCTGCTTGATCACCGCACCGCATCTGCTAACAAGGAGACGATCGATCGCGTTTGATGTTCGACCCCCCGGTGGGGGTAGTATCGTGTGAATATTTGGCAAATCCGTTACAGAAACAACACACACACACCTCCCGAGTTCCGTCCGCGGGGCGTTTGAGGTAAACAGATTGGGTTTGTGCAGTAACTTCAAAGCAGTGACCAATGATGCACGGCTTCCGTCAATTTTCTAATTAATGTGCGGGACGTCTCGTCTCGTGGATGATTTTTTTAATTCCCCGTCGTTAGTGGCCGCCCTTACCAATAGACACACTGGTGGTGACGATTTATGACGTGGCCCCACAACCACCCAAGATTAGGTTACAGCTCGCGTTGTTTTGTGGCGGGCCCAAAAGTCATTAGGCGAACTCCAGCACAACCGGGAGGGCATCAGGATTAGAGCCAATGGCTCTAGTGCCGCCTTCGCCGCTGGTTTGCATCACAATTTATCGCCGCGATGTAGGCGCAGCGCAATCGCATGCAACACGCAACCAGCCGAACGAGGGAGCAATTCATCAATCTCAAAAGAGGCCGCCGCCCACACTAATCATGATCATCATCAGCATTATTCGGAGGTGGCAGGCGTAAGGATCGCCGCCCCACACGTGGGTCCTTGTGGGTGCTCCCCTCACATAATGGGCATCGTTGGGCAGCCACGGCCGCCGAGCTTTTGATGGGGGCTTGATGAAGTTTCGCAACAAAGCACACAACCTTCACCGCAAAAGACCTTTATCTTTCGTCCCCCTCCGCAGGCCGGGGTCTCTCCCCGGCGCTAACCTTGCGCGGGTGGTGCACGCCATCTAAGAAACTTTCTTTGAAGTTTCCGCCCGTTCCGGCTACGATTGCATCGCTCTCTTTCTGTCTCTCTCGAACAAGCACGGCCACCCCAAAGGATGCGCAAATAATTGTGAGAACATCAAAGGAAATCACCGGGCGGTGTGGCCCCGTCGGCCACAGAAGGGCATCGAGAGCAACACAACAATGATTGAAATGTGCGCCGTGAGACAGACACGAAAAGAGGGGCTCTCAAAAGCTCCTGCGGTGCCAATAGTGCGTCGTCTCGGCGAAGAGGGTCGCGTCAAAAGCAGGGCTCCCTCCGGCAAGCGTTGGAATGGAAAAAGGTCCTTCCACTTCGCAAGTAAGGCCTCGGCGGCGGCGGCGGTGACCCTGGGGGATTCTGATGGCGCAGTATTCTTCGCAACCCCACAGCCACAGCCAGCCGGGGGCCGGCGGTGGCGTCGTGTGCTCTATCGATCAAACACAGTGTCGTCTCTTGCGGGCTGGATTGATTTACGGACTCCGCCAGCGCCGTGCAGGAGGAAGAAATTGTTCGTCGCCTACAAAAAAAACGAAGAAACACGGGGCCACGAACTTACCTTCATAATTAACCTGGCCATCGCCATCTATATCGGCTTCACGGATCATCTCATCTACCTCCTCGTCTGTTAGCTTCTCGCCGAGATTAGTCATGACGTGGCGCAGCTCGGCGGCCGAGATAAAACCGTTGCCATCCTTGTCGAAGACTCGGAACGCCTCCCGGATTTCCTCTTCACTATCAGTGTCCTTCATTTTGCGAGCCATCATTGTTAGAAACTCGGGGAAATCGATCGTACCGTTACCTGTGGGGACAGAGAAAGAGAGAGAAAAAATGAGGCGCACGTTACAGCGGAATTTGTTTTGCTCGGTGGTGGTTCTATCGGATTTTGATGAATTCCGTCGGCCGAAAGGCCGTGCGCGCACGTGCGTTGGCGGCCCAGGTATAACATTTAATAATTGTGTGATTAGGAAAGGACCCAGGCCCTTTTTGGGGGGGGGTCGCGACCCCGTGGTGTGTTTCTTGTCGCATACCTCAAGAGTTACCTCGCGCGTTTTGATGAAATATATTTCCCGGAATGCTCCGGTCGGGTGGGGTGGCCGGCCCCCACGAAAGGGATCTCCAATTGCCGGAATTCTACATTTTCCAAATTGCTTTCCGTCCCCGACGCGGTCGGTTGCGGGCGGGGACTTTTTTGTTAACTTTCCCCGAAATCACGAAAACCCGACAACGACGACGACGACGGGGGCATCCGCGAACCGGTTGCTAATGACTAATTCCACGAAAGGTTGGGGCCAATGTTGGGGTGGGCCCCAGGGAGAATCTCCAACGGCAGCAGGGGGACACGCCGCCGAAAGTTGCACATTTCAGAGACAGAATGTGCGCCGGAAACCAATTTAGGGGGTCTTTTTCTTCCCGCTCTCGCCAAGATTCGAGAATGCGTGAAGAGGCAAAGAAAAGTATGTTTATTTGATAAGTTTGGCTCTGCCAAAGGGGCTTGGCGCGCGCGAAACGGTATATATTTTATGAGCCACTTTCTCGCTCTCGATCGATCGATCGATCGCGTACACATCAGCAATCCCCCTCATAATGGGAAAAATTTTAACACTGTCATAACTTTGGTGCGTGCGCGCCTTTGTTGTGGGGTCATAAATAAGTGAAAATAATGTGAGAGAACTCCAGCTGTAAACTTCACCGATGGGGAAAACACCGTGACGCGGGTGATCATTTTCTTCGACGCGGCGCCAGGTCTTGATTCCTACTCCGCAGGGGGAAAAGCCCTCGAAGAGATCTAATCTATTTTTTATCGGAAAGCTCTCAGAGTTTGCAACAGCGCAACAGTGTGCTCCGTGCCGGAGGTGTTTGAAATATTAATGACCCATCGATAACCCAATTCCCAGTGAGCTTCCTCTTCCCGGGCGGGCTGCCCTGGAAGCATCTTATGGACCGACCCCTTCGCCCTTCCCGGATCCGAATGTACGACACCGAGTGCGAGTTTGGGGTCATCCTTTATTCAACAGCAGCTCACACAAAAAACACCAACGAGACTCTGCCAATCAATAACCCTCCGGCCGGCCGCTCACTAATGCGTATGTGGTTCTGCATGGCCTCCGTTAGGGATCCCGGGGGGGTCACGTCTATCATTTCGCTGTGAGTTCGGTCAGCCCTTCACCGGGACAAAAGCCTGCACATACGGCCGTCTCCGTGGTTGTGAATCAAATTAGAATGAACGATTTAAAGTTGTATGGAACTGCGGAATCATAGTGATCTCCTCCTTCGAGGCGTTCAGTCATTCGGATCGCGTGCGGCGGGCCTAATGGTGAGAAACGGTCTGTCTCCCGTCGATTAATTTCTGTGCCGTTGAAGGTGGTAATTTGGTGCCACCACAGCGCACTTTTATCACCAAACGCGATCTGGATCCGACAGGCGACATTACTAGCAGCAGCAGCAGCAGCAGCAACGGTGTACGGACGGTGTAAAGGCGGCCACAAAAGCGTGGGGAAATCTAATCAGTTTTCTAATCTTTGTGGAAACTTCAATTGCTTCTGCGTCCCAACCAAGGACCTTTGTGTGAATGGCGGTCGGTCCCCCCAACCAGCCAGCCATCCATGATTGGCAGCAGCTCCCATTGTGAGCGCCATCGGACGAAGCTTGAGTAGTATGTGTTGTTACCCACCCGTTCGTTCTTTCAAACCGAACTTTATCCATTACCAAACCCTACCACAGAGGCCGGCCACCCTCTAACGAGCCTTCTGGTGGGCCCGGTTGTCGTCCTTGCGGTTACGAAGCACAGTTCCACTCGCTTTGTGTATGATTCCGGCTTCCAGCGGAAATCATAAATAGCTCTCTCTCTCTCTCTACCCTTCGGTGGCAGCGCACCGGCGGATATTAGGCCAAACCGATGAAGGAACACAAATTTATTGTAATGTGTTGTGTGCACACAGGGCGGTTCCACCCGTTTTATGGCAAACTAGCGTGATTGCGCGCGCCAAGGGAAAGCTTTCAGTCATCACACTAGGGCCCTTTGTGACGACCCACAAAAAGCTCGGTCGCCTTCAGTGCGCAGTCAGGGGGAGCAACGGCAACTTATCGCATCTTTGGCGAGAAGGTCCCCAGAAGGACATGTCCGCCACAAAAATGTCAAGTGTCACACTACTACTGGGCACACTGATAATAAAGCGGAGGAATAAAAATGGAGTTTGTTTACTGGAGAGCGCGAGCGCCGTTTGGTGTGTGGCTTTTTATCGATTCCCTGTCGGCCATAAAAAGCGTCACAAAAGCGGGCGTTACGCAAGACAAGTGATTTTGCGCGTATCACACACCGGGGGGCACATGATATGATGGAAAGTAGTAAAACGGTGGTGTCCTTAGAGGGACCAACCTCTTGTGGGAAAAAAAGGCATTGCGTGGCCGGGCGTCGTGAGCTCTCAAGGGCAATCAATATCCAGTGCCGCCGTGTGTCTTGGGAAACGACGGTGCACATTACCATATGCATGGCCAGATAATCACCGCGCGAAGATAGTAAAAAGTCCATATTTCACCGACGGAAATCCGTGGTGGAAAAAGTTTCCGAGATTCACGACGATCCAGCACAACAGGTAGTAGAAGAGAGGTCGGAATAAAATTCCATAAAGAACCAATAACACATACCCCGCGTGCCTCTTTCGTGAGGGTCACATACAGAGAAGAAAGGGCTCAATGTCACCATAAATTTCATTGTTATCCCTCTTTCATATTTACGGGGACACGTCGGCATTATTTATGGGAATTCTAAGGGAAAAAACGGACGGACGGAGCTCTAAGTTACTCGTCGACGTCGTGATGGCCATTCCATGACGCTGAGCCCTACATCAAAAATGCTAACGCCAGACTCTCTTTCTAATGGACTCGACGAGGGCCCACAACCCAAACAGGGAAGGCCGCCGCCACGGGGCCGTGAAGTTCTGTGCCACCCAAAGCTTGAGCCTGCAAATGACCTTAAAAATTAATGCATTGCTCGTGACTGGCCACTGGACTATGCTCGGAAACGGAAAAACTCTCTATCGACTGCTACTACTACCGAGCGTTTATGGGGGGACTTTTCTCCACTCGCTTCATCGACCAAAATGATGAGTTCCGCGCCATTCGGTAGCGGTGAGCGGTGAGGGCATTGTAGAGAGACACAGAGAAAAGAGGAAATTAAAAACTACAAAATGGCACTTTCTCGACGATAAACGGGTGGTCGGTCTCTGGGGCGGGAGAGTTGTGTTGTGGGCAAACTTTATGCAGTTGTTTACCACCACCGTGTTGTTGTGCCGCCTGTCTCTTGGTGGTCACTTCCAGCTGCAGCCCCGGAAAAACCCCCGCGAGACATACCGGTAACTGGTGAGTGAGTGTTGTGTGAATGGGAAATTGAATTCAGCACCGCAGGAAGCACCGACCCCAAAACAGCCAACCGAAGAGCCTGGTCGACATTTTATGACTCCAGGGGCTCGAGGGGCGGCTGCCGTCAGAAAGCGTACGGTTTTTGCTTCGTTTTCCATCCCCCACGGTCCCGGAATGATTTCTTTTCCGAGTCGCGGGTCGGTCGGCCAATAACTTTGGAAACAACCCCCCGGATCCGACGTCTCGTACTTCGGCTTACGGACGGCCCCCTGGGGGTAGGGCCATTTAAATGGAATGGAATTTGCCGGAGACAAGTGCCGTAGTAAGCGGTACGAGTTTTTATTTCGCAACGGTTGCAGAAGTTGGTTGGATTGAAATCGGACAATCATGATAAAAGTTACACAACGAAAAGGGGCCCCTTCTAGGGGTCCTATGGAATAAGAGACAGAGAAAACTTAAATCGAAATAAATAACGGAGCACAACCGGAGAGAGTTTGGTGTCGCCAAACAGCAAACAAATGTGCCGCGCTCACGCTTCGCTTCAGAGGCCCCGGGGTTCACGTGCGCGAGATAACGACACCTTACCTAAACTGCTCGGCCCCCCCGAGGGGGGAGATGCCGTACGCACATGGTAGAATCAACATAAAACGTACGGGGAGCCGTACGTAATTTGCATTGACGCAATCATCAGAGACCCGCACCAGCTGCGAGGCGACGTAGAACTGCATTTTAAGTAGGTCAAAGGGACGAAGAAAATTGCTTCTTCACGTTACGACACTCGTTCCGGAATTAGTTTCCGGAAACGGGTCTGCTATCCAAATTAATTGGTTAGGCCACGCGTTTGAATAGACTTCTTCCGATATTGGAAGTTCCCAAGGCTGGCTGTGTCTGCGTTGTAATAAATACGCAATGGCCAACCGTGCCTGGAACGCACGATGATGTGCGGATACCGGAAAGCCCCTATTTTTTGCTTACTCAAGACCGTGGGACAAATAGCACGTCGTTGTCAGGACTCTAGGCTGGGGGGCCGCAAAAAAAAATGCGAGGATAACTCATAACAACGCCCACTTCGGTGTCCGTGCCCGAGTAACACGAGGCATCCCACTGATTGGATCTCCCGGTCCATAGACTGCGCCGTCACGAACATTCACACCCCGACCGACGTGGGGCGAAGGACGTGTCCCGACGAGACAGACCATCCCCAGGCCGCGCCGGGCACATCGATGGCTCACGTTCACCCGGTAGATTATTGTCGTACGTGACCCACGGATGCAGTGCGGGCCGAGACCAAGACACGGACACGGACACGATATGTGTGCTCTGATCGTAGGTGGTCTTCTCTCTAGGGCGCTAGTGCTATATGTGGCCTAATAGAGCGTGTTGTGGCTGGCCACTGCCTCCCTGCCAGGAGTCACCGGTACGTGGACCGCCGTGGAGGACAGGTCAGTGCGGTGCGCACACGGAAACTCACTCCCGTCCAGGAGGCACAACGCGCGGACGGACATGTTATAATCAATCCTCTGGGGACGAAAAGAAGCGGATGGGCGCCGTGAACAAAAAATACTGGAGTGCCGTGTGGAGCAGCTTATCGTATAGAGTCCGACATCCGAGTCCGAGCTCCGGAGGATAACCAGCATTTTCCATTGCGTTGTTGTCGGCCGTTTTTTATTAGTTTTGCGTAATCAGCACCACAGGAAAATGGGCCCAAGGGAAGTGGACCTCTTGGGAGCGCCAGCGGACCACCGGGGTAAGATGGTATCCGAAATGTGAAATTTGGCGTAACACAAACAACTTCGATAGAAGGTGGTCCCCAGGGTTATCTAATATTCGTTTGATAACGTAACGTATTTGTTCAATTCTTTTCAGATGTTGCTAAACAAACATGAGAAATGTTTAGAAAATTAAAGAGTACGTAATAAAATGGTTTAAAAATGGACCTCAATATATGAAACCAACTTGAGGTTTTCTAAAAGATACTGGAGCAATAGACCGAACACTTATTGGGATTATAACTTTACATATCTATATTATAAAAATGACGCTCCGTTTTGTGTGCGGTTTATAGACTCCGAAACTACTGGACCGATTGACTCGAAACTTGCCACACAGGGGTTTTAGGGGCCAAGGATGAGCAACGTCATGGTTAGAAACCCCTCCGCCCCCTCCTTCTTACCCCTCCCATACAAACGAACCGTTAAAACATTGATTACTCCACAAGTTATGAATCGAATCGAGTCAAATCTTGCACAATTGTTGATAGTCACTTGAGAAATCATGTGACCAAATTTTGTCCTTCTAGGACGAAGGGAAGGGGGTGGGGTGGACTCTAATCCTTAAAATACGTCCTAGGGCAATATGGGTATCGTTTCTTAGGTTTTTGTGGTCTCTAAATCGATTGGAGAGAAAGAGAGAGGGAGAGAAGGTGTGAAAGAGAGAGTGTAAGAGAGAGGGGGTGTGAGAGAGCGAGTGAGCGAGAGAGGGAGAAAGAGAGAGAGAGGGTGTGAGAAAGAGAGAAAGAGAGAGAGAAAGAGAGAGAAAAAGAGAAAGAAAGAGAGAGAGAAAGAAAGAGGGAGAGAAAGAGAGAGAGAAAGAAAGAGGGAGAGAAAGAGAGAAAACAAAGAGGAAGATAGAGAGAGAGGGTGTGAGAAAGAGAGTG